>NC_091951.1:115952772-116306938 GCF_031021105.1 Erythrolamprus reginae | reverse complement strand
ATATAAAGAATAAAAAAGACTTGCCATATGGAGATCCTCAAAAACAGAAATATTAAACAAGAAAAAGCAATGTGCAATTCGTGATTATGGATATGCTAAGAATGGTTTGTGACAATAGAAAGATATGGAGAGGTACAGTTAATATATGTAATCCTATTTCTTTTTCTTTTATCATGCTTACTCCTTCTTATTCCTTTTATTTATTGTCCATTATATTGCTTAACCAGAAAAGAAATTGCATGATGGGTTTGTATTTATGCATATATGTAAATTCATAGAGGAAGGTAAGACAAGAAATGTGGCAGTTCATAAAGTTTGCATGATCATAATGTCTTAAGACTGTGTGTTTGTTCCCTGTGTAGGATCTGTAATCATATCAGTAAATATATCCTGAGTACAGCAGATCTTTGAGCTGGAATCCAGCTGGCCTCGAGACATCAGATGCAGAATTTTGAAGGCTATGCATAAGGAGGCTTTTGGGATTGCTGGTTATGAAAATTCATGTACAGAAGCCTTTTATAAATGTAGAAAGAAAAAAGAGCTCTCACCAATGCTGAAAGAAATATCTCCTGAGATGTGTTAAAATACTGCTTAGCAACTGGAACATTACAGTTGAACAAATTTGCTAGTTAAACATGCATATTTAGGGAGATTTCTGATAGTGGTTGGTACTGTTTAATGCTAGTGAGCCATATAGCTTCTTTAGAGGAAATCCCTCATATCCTTGTGATTTAGAAAGGTGATAGAAATAGAAGATAAAGACTTAGCTTTGATATACAAGCCTATTTAAATCTCTGAGGTAAGACACCAAGATGAGGCTTAGCGATCCAAAACTGCTTGAACAGGATCATTAAGCAGAAGCAGTAATAGCCTGGCATAGTCTCAAGTATTATCAAAGGAAATTGTAGTAGGCATGCCTGAAAGAACAGCTCGGATATTTAGAGGTAGAGGAAGAATGTGAGGCACAGAAGGAATTTTATGGAAGTTTTTCAGATCTGCTAAGGTGGGCAAGTGGAGAATATGATTACAGAAAGCAAAGTCCTATTGTAATTTACAGTTCTCCCTGAATCCTTGTATAGTGGAAAGTGCTGTCAGTCTCTTCTTCAGAGACAAGGTTACTTTTCAAGAGAGGGATGTTTCTGGTTCTCGTGTTTGTGCCTTCAAATCAGTGTTGACTCTAAACATGACCCTGTGAGGTTGGCAAGGTTTTTGGAAGTGGTTTGCTATTGCCTGCCTCCTAGGGCTAAGAGACAATAACCGGTCCAAGGTCACCCAATGCCTCAAGTAGGACCTGAAATTATGGTGTCTCAATTTCTAAACTGGTGTTTTAACCACTATGTCAGATCTGCCATCTTCGGCTTAGAGCTTTGTTGGTATCTGCCATGAATTGTTAGGGAGATGAGGGAAAATAGAGAAAATAGTCAATTGCCATGTAGAGTGTAGAGATAAGTCAAAAGGGAGGGGATGTCAGGTTTGACAGAATCCAGAGATGTAAGAACCAACCTGTTCTATTTTTCAAGGTGGCAGAGCATGGGAAAGGAATGCAAATTGCACCAAATGGCACCAAACATCGGAGAGGTTCCCAAAACATCTATGTGGCATGCCAGTGGATGAAGACAGAGAGTCAAATGGGGAAGGGCCAGGGAGAAAAGGAACATCTGTAATCTTTTGATGGGAATTTTTGTTCTAGTCTGCTTCTGAATCAACCACTAATCTTTAGTAAAAGAACCTTTCACTGCAACCAAATGGAGTTGAGCGTCTTTCTTTCTTAGGGACCTAATTGGACAAGCCTGACACACTACACCAAAGTGGCTGTTTGAAGAGTTAATGCTAATTCTCAAATGATTTTTTTAAATTGTTCTCCTTCCTCCTCCTTGTGGATGTGCATGCACAAGTCCCTTTACGTGACATGGAAAGAACTTTGAACTAAAATAGGGTTAGTAAATAATCATACAAATACTATAACTTATACATTTGACTCAGTACATAATGACAATATTTGCACTATGGCATCACCATACATGTTCGATCATTTTGGCAACACTGAGGTTTGCATGAATCATCACTAAATGCTGGTCTACTTTCTAGGGAGGCAGTATTTGGCTCCCATTTTTTCCTTTTCTTTTCTTTCATTTTAATTTTAACATGGAAAGAAATCCATCAGGTTTAGTGGACTGCATTTCAGAAAATTTCATTCCACACTTTCAAAAAATTGACAGGGTGGCCGGCTGGTCTTTAACCTTCATTTTCTTGGCATGGAAAAAGTAATGAGTTTTCTCAAGAAGTGTCTCTCTCTATCAGCATTTCCAGGAATCTCCAGGTAGATCACACAGTCATACGAACATTTCTGGAAGTGGTATTTCTAATAGCAGACTAATATTAGGGGGGGGGGAGTGGCTGCTGTAAGCAAAAATAATTTGAAGACAATAGTTGTAGCACTCAGGTTAGGAAATGAGAATGTCCTGGAAAAGGTTCTTAAGCTGTTTGTTAATATTTTTTTATGTTTGAAAAATTGATATTGCTCACTGTGGTGAGTGAATAAATCTAAGACAATAATCAAAATATATTTATAAAAATCATAAGTCACCAAGAAAAAAATCTTTTTTGTTCTGTTACTCTTGAAAAAAGTATGGTTCTAATAATTTATAATTGTTCTATTTCAGCAGATAGTGGCCGCTGGTTTGGACTTTGGACGTTTGGTTACTGCATGGTTGGGACTCAACCATGAAATTCTAGGATTGTAGATCAGGCTGGAAGTTAAAAACTTCCCAGAACATGGCAACCAGGGTATTTTATCATTTGTCTCTCTGTGTGTATGTTTGTGTGTGTGGTAATAGGTAAAATTTTGTAACTTGAGGAATTTTTAAAAACTAATTATTCTCTATATTAGATAAATGACAATGAACTCTAAATGAACCCTATGACGATCATTAAGTGTTGTACCTAATGATTCTTGATTAGTGATGGGTGAACTGAACCCGCACAATTCGGGTCCGTACCGAATTTTGCGGTGTTTGGTATGCCGAATACGAACCTGAATTTTTTTGAAACTTCGGGCAAAGTTCGGGTTCACGTTCGGTGTTCGGAGCTTTGATGTCACGGGCAGGTTGCTAAGGACGCCAAGGTGATCACTTTCTGGATTCCATAGAATTCCATATCTAATCTATATCTATATCCACCCACCCACACATACATACATACATCCTGCTTAAATTTGTTGTCTAGGTGCTACACTTTGAGGACAATGTCCTTGTTTTGACATGTTTATTCACTATTATTTGTGCAAATGTATACATTATTATGAGCACAGGGCAAATAATAATACTATCTTGATTATTTTACGTGCATTTTGATGCAAATTCTACAAAAACACATTTTGGAGGAACAGGGTAATAGAAGATAAATAGAAGATACTATGGTATTTCTTCTGAACCAATATAATTATAATATGTATATATACAAGGCAGAGGCTGCCAGATCAAATCCCAGTAAGGGTGTGGCTAGCTGATGAGGCCAGAACAAGGCCGAAATGGTATCATCCTAGTCTCCCTTAATTTTAAAATTTCAGCTAAAAACATTTGATACATCATATATATATATGATGGTCTTGGTATATTCAGGTTTCTTCCCGTGTAGGATTTGGACATTTCTGGCGATGTTTCGACGAGGTCCCACTCGTCATCTTCAGGCTGGTGTTTCTGTCCTTGTTCTAGGGCGAACACAGCGAGACCTGAGCTGCCTTCCTTCTATAAATACTGGTGGCTGGGTGTGGTTTGATGGCTCAGCAATTGCCTGCTGTGTACAAACTTCCTGGTGAGTCAGTGGGGTAGCACCTGGGGTCGTTGATGTAACTGAGGTATGCTGATTAGTTAATGGTTGTAGATTAGGCGTGATATCCTGAGTAGTTGGAGCTTGCAGGCTACTTGATTGTTTGTGCTCTATCTGGAAAGATATTGACATCTGACATCCACATAATTTACCTATTTCTAAAGAGCCCAATGGAGAAATCTTTTAAAAGGTTGCATTGTGATGTATTTGCTATTGTTGCTGGTGGTTCCACTGAAAATTAACTTGCAAAGAATAATTTTATTCCTTAGACTTGCTAACTATGTTCCTTGAAAGAAAAACAAGAAATAGCAGTTAACAGAGAATGCATGACATTTCTGGGGAGTGGGGGAAAACATAACTATTTAACAGTGGAGTATTTTTTCATTTTTTATCTACTTATTTTTCTGCCCAATGAATTACATTGTCAGACGAATGTTCCCTGTTATAAATTTCAGATCTCTATTCTTTCCCAATACTTTCAAACTCTGCTTTAAGCTATGGCTCTTAAAATAGTTCTAATCCATGACAATATTTATATGGAAAATAAACTTTCTTGTTGTTATGCTACAGGGCTTTCATGAGCTTCCAAAACAAAAATACATTCAGATTTTGTTCCATCTAGAAATAACAGAGGCATAAACTAGATGTTAGAGTATAAATAGGTACCACATACTGGTCAACTTATGGTCACTTTTCAGGAAAGAGATTTTGGCTGCCACTTATGACAATAAACTAATCTTTCCTGCTTATCTGATCCGTTAACCAACTTACTAGCAACAAGATTAGTGTTTTGCCACTGTCAATCATTGAGGGAAACCAAGTGTTTCTGGTGGGTTCTACTTCGAAGGAGAAAAATGAGATAGGAAAGAAATATAATTATTATAGTATATACCATATATCACCAACCTATGGTCCATGGAAGTTTGGTAGTCCATGGAGAACTCTTGGCCCCTGGGCCAGATATCACTGAGAGAAATTAATCCAGTTCAGTCACTATCTTTAATAATTTTGTTACAATTAAACAATCTTTAAAGATTCTGTTATGATTAAATAAGCATTTATGACTTTGTTATAATTAAATAAGCATTTATAATTTTGTTATTATAATTATTAACATTTCATATTAACAAAATTATTAGCATTTCATATTAATAAAATGGAAGTTTTCTGACCATTATTTTACAAATGTACAGGTCTTTTACAGGCCTTATCTTTAAAAAAAAATCATATTAGTAGTCTGCAGGACTTAAATCATGTATTTGGAGATCTATGGAACTTGGTCGTCCCTGATATCCAAAAGCTTTGGGACCCCTGGTATATACTGTATGTTTGAAAATAAAAGAAAATATGTGACCTAGAGATGAAAGCGCTTGCTTCCCACCTGGAAGGTTGAGAGTTCATTCCTAGGTAGTGGTGGATGTTTCTCTATCATGGCACAAAGCAAAAATATCTGCTGCTAACTTTGCATAGACATCAGATAGGGCAGTGTTTCCCAACCTTGGCAACTTGAAGATATCTGGACTTCAACTCCCAGAAGTCCCCAGCCAGCATTCGCTGGCTGGGGAATTCTGGGAGTTGAAGTCCAAATATCTTCAAGTTGCCAAGATTGGGAAACACTGAGATAGGGCATCCAGCCAGTGAAGTCTCAGTTCCATTCAGTCACCCTGAATCCATCCCAATAAAAGGGATTAAAAATGTGTGAGGAAAAAACATATAGTGCCTCCAGAAAAAAATGTATAAGTGGGAAAATATATATAGTGCATCCAGTGATCTGTGCGGTTCCTGAATTTGAAAAGATTTTCCATTTACACTGTGAATAAAGGTGGAAGGCAGTGAGCTGATGCATATCCAAGATTACTTGTTTCTGCTGTCTGACTGGGCAGTATGTTACCAGAAGAAAATGTCTCCTATTTTTTATTCTGCCTCTTGCTTACTCTTAAGCAGTTTTTCTTAGCTTTTATGTTTTTTTAGGCTGACGCTTTCCAGATTAATCTTTTTTTTTTAAAAAAAATGTTCATTTCAAAATACCAATCTCTATCAATTTTTCTCAACTCAACTTACAATTATTAAAGCATTATTACAGTCAGTGATGGAAAGCATACTCTGGGCTACAAAATCTGGCCCCTCCACTTTACTGCATCCATTAGACAGCACTTTTCAGAACCTAAAATAAGTAAGGAGCTGGAAAGATAGATGGATGGATGGAAGGAAGGAAGGAAGGAAGGAAGGAGAGAAAAAGAAATGAAGGAAAGAAAGAGAAAGAAAGAAAGAAAGAAAGAAAGAAAGAAAGAAAGAAAGAAAGAAAGAAAGAAAGAAAGGGGGGAAGAGTCTTCCATCAGTTTTATCATAACTCAAATGCAGGGAGTGGAGATGAAATCTATTTGTACATAACTATACTTTTGCAGGAGAGGCGGAGTAACGACAGGGACACAAGAGCTGGATTTAAAACTGGGTCATTTTTATTTAACATAAATTTGCATAATTTATTAATTAAATTAGCATAACTAGCATAATTAACTATGACCCTAACAAGGACCCACAGGGTCAAACAATTGCTTCTGGGGCGGAAAATGACGTACATTAAACTTCCAGGGCAACTTATGGGCGTAGCTCCATGCTAATCCAGGTGAGGGACCACTCCCTCACCTGAGACTTTGCATGTGGGAGGTCCCGCCGGCTAACCCCTAGAAGGGGAATTAAATGGGCGGGACCCAAAGACAGGTTCCCCCCAACTGCTCAGGTCACCAATACCACAAGCTTTGGAGAGAACCTGTCAATCATCCCCTAAGATGCCCAACGGAGAACACACAGTTGCTAAACCACCACCCAGTTTTCCACCCCTAACCTGCCTACCCAAGTGACCAAAGGTAAGCCAATTAACCTAACAGGTGCAAGCACCCCCTAACCGCTTATCCTTCTCCAGAGTGTGGAATAGGCAAAAAAACCGGCCACAGCTAAGAGGCCAGACTGCCAAAAATTCCTATTCGGCCCCCTAGGGCGACCCAGAATAGCACACTGCAAAATAGGGTGGGTGGGCGGGTGTCTGCTTGGGATGACTGGTCCGGGCGAAAAGGCTGAGCCCGGGCCTGCCCACCCTTTTATAGGGCTGGCAGGCCCCACCCGGCCACGTCATCGATCAGGCCACCCTGGCCTGATCATCGGCCGAAATCTCGCGGTCTCGCGAGATTTTGGCGGAAAAACAACATGGCGGCTACGCCGTGTGTCAGTGTCTGCCCAAGCCCTCCTGCAAAAGGCGCCGGTGAGTGAGGTCCACCGGCACTATTTTCACTAATTTTCTCTTTGGTCCATTAGAAATAAGCACTTCCCCCCCCAACATTTGAACATTATATTTTTAGGACTATTTATGACACTTATCATCTACCAAGCTCCAAATAAATTTTTAAGTTCTTAAGCAGAACTTTGGAGGATAAGTAGTATTGATTGCTTTTTGTAACTAGAGCTAAATTAAAGCACAAGAATGAAGCAGGCAAACTAACACAGCCACCTGCATTTAGTCTCTGGTTTTCAGTAAGGGCGAATGTTAGTCCCCCTTCTTCCAAGTCTTGCTATGCTTCATCATTATAGCATGGGTGGGCATTCCCCAGAGGATGGAGTGAAGAATGTTGCAGTATATCCTGCCAACAGGATCATCCAAGGCATGAATGGTTTTCCAGCTGGCCAGCTAAACAAGCAGACACCTCTATCAGCTAACAGCAAAGATGCTGGAGGCAGATGACAATAACAGGCTGTGCAGGACCAGGCAATGGCAAACCACTCCTAATTTTTACTGCCCCCCCATGCATAGGCAAGATAAGGTAGCTGACTATTCAGCACCAGATGGTTGGGTGCCTTAGGTTGGAGAGTACTCAGCATGCTACTGAGCAAGCACTGAGGATGTGTTCAGAATTAATGAAGTTTATGACGTGGCTGGATTAAACCCACATACATACATACATACATACATACATACATACATACATGCATGCATGCATACATATATACATTGCAAACATACACATATTCCTAACATCTACACAAATAAGAAATAAACAGGAAATTCAATAAAATAACATTAAGAACTAAAATTTGTGGTAATCAACAAGTTTAATTCTACTCCTCGGGCATCAGTGAGATAAATAAAACAAATAGAGGAACAAAATTGAGCCACCAGGTGGATACATCAGAACCTTGATCAGAGAGAAAAAGCAACGAATGTGTCCCATACTAACTGTCAGGGTATTTATTCACAATGGAGTTGACAAAGTATGTTTTTTTAAAATTTATTTATTTATTTATTTATTTATTTATTATTTAGATTTGTATGCCGCCCCTCTCTGCGGACTCAGGGCGGCTCACAGCAAAATATAACAATCGTAACAAATCCAAATAAATTTAAAATATTTTTAAAAGTTTAAAAAAGAACCCCATTTACTAACAAGCACACACACAAACATACCATGCATAAATTGTATATGCCCAGGGGAGGTGTTTCAGTTCCCCCATGCCTGACGGCAAAGGTGGGTTTTAAGGAGTTTACGGAAGGCAGGGAGAGTAGGGGCAGTTCTAATCTCTGGGGGGAGTTGGTTCCAGAGCGTCGGGGCTGCCACAGAGAAGGCTCTTCCCCTGAGGCCCGCCAACCGACATTGTTTAGTTGACGGGACCCGGAGAAGGCCCACTCTGTGGGACCTAATCGGTCGCTGGGATTCGTGCGGCAGAAGGCGGTCTCGGAGATATTCTGGTCCAATGCCATGAAGGGCTTTAAAGGTCATAACCAACACTTTGAATTGTGACCGTAAATTGATCGGCAGCCAATGCAGACTGCGGAGTGATGGCGAAACATGGGCATACCTAGGTAAGCCCATGACTGCTCTCGCAGCTGCGTTCTGCACGATCTGAAGTTTCCGAACACTTTTCAAAGGTAGCCCCATGTAGAGAGCATTAAAGTAGTCGAACCTCGAGGTGATGAGGGCACGAGTGACTGTGAGCAATGAGTCCCGATCCAGATAGGGCTGCAACTGGTGCACCAGGCAAACCTGGGCGAACGCCCCCCTCGCCACAGCTGAAAGATGGTTCTCTAATGTGAGCTGTGGATCAAGGAGGACGCCCAAGTTTCGGACCCTCTCCGAGGGGGTCAATAATTCCCCCCCCAGGGTAATGGACGGACAGATGGAATTGTCCTTGGGAAGCAAAACCCACAGCCACTCCGTCTTATCCGGGTTGAGTTTGAGTCCATTGACACCCATCCAGGCCCCAACAGCCTCCAGACACCGGCACATCACTTCCACTGCTTCGTTGACTGGACATGGGGTGGAGATGTACAGCTGGGTATCATCGGTGTACTGATGATACCTCACCCCATGCCCTTGGATGATCTCACCCAGCGGTTTCATGTAGATATTAAATAGCAGGGGGGAGAGGACCGACCCCTGAGGCACCCCACAAGGGAGAGACCTCGGAGTCGACCTCTGACCCCCCACTAACACTGACTGCGACCGACTGGAGAGGTAGGAGGAGAACCACTGAAGAACAGTGCCTCCCATCCCCAACCCCTCCAGCCGGTGCAGAAGGATACCATGGTCGATGGTATCGAAAGCCGCTGAGAGGTCAAGGAGCATCAGGACAGAGGATAAACCCCTGTCCCGGGCCCGCCAGAGATCATCCATCAACGCGACCAAAGCAGTTTCCGTGCTGTAACCGGGCCTGAAACCCGACTGCTGGGGACCTAGATAATCGGCTTCTTCCAAGGACTGTTGGAGCTGGAGCGCTTCTCTGAGATTCTCTTGTAGCTTGATCAACAAAGGATATGTGGCTCAGGGACTCCAAGTGGCCGTATATACTGTTGTACATTTAAATAAAGCCTCACATGTCTGTGGAGGGTGGTACATCCAACTTGGTCAAGGTGAAGGTTTGTGTGGTCTGAGGGACCATCTCTCTCCAATTACAGCAGCCTCTCCTTTTAGACCATATGTCAGGGTCCTATATTTGGTGGACCCCAGAGGTGGGGCCTTCTTGCCATGGAACATTCTCTACACACACACACACACCTGTCCCACCCCTGAAGTCAGCTTAGCTCCATCCCTTTTATTATTCCAAATGTCTCTAAGGACTTGTAAATGGCACCTGTGGTGGAGTGTCCGGGGGTACCAGAAACATTATTTGATTAGTCGATTGTGGTTGATTGTTTTACTCTCTGTGAATGGTTTGTGCAAAGAGCAAGAGCCGGGGTGGCGCACCAGGTAGAGTGCTGTACTGCAGGCCACTGAAGCTGACTATAGATCTGAAGGTTCAAATCTCATCACTGGCTCAAGGTTGACTCAGCCTTCTATCCTTCCGAGGTGGGTAAAATGAGGGCCCAGTGTGGGGGCAATATGCTGGCTCTGTTAATAAGTGCTATTGCTAACATGTTGTAAGCCGCCCTGAGTCTACGGGAGAAAGGCGACATAAAAAATTGAATAAATAAATAAATTTTAATATTTGAATATATTTTACATTGTATAGTGTAATACATTTTTATTTATTATTAATATGATTTTTAATTATCTTTATCCAGATTATTTTCTATGTAACTATTGCTTTTGACTGTTGTATACTGCCCACAGTTGCATTTTGTGAGGTGGGTAGGCTTACAAATGTGATTGATTGATAAATATACCTGAGCAACATTCGTGAATTAGAGAAATGTCTATAAATTAAAGAAGCCTGAAACTGCACTGCAAAATGTTTGTAGCTATGCACTTGCTCTATTGGGTCCCATTAATTTCTCATTTATGCAACCTAGAGTCATGTCATGTGAGAGCCAGGTAGATGTAATGGTTAAGTCATAAGGCTAGAAACCAAGAGGTCTTGCATTCTGGTCCCTCCTTAGGCACAAAGCCAGCTAGGTGATCTTGAAGTGGTATTTCATTTCTTATAATATATTGAAAGCTACTCTTTTAGGCAAAGAGAGCAATGCCCTCAGCCATTTGGGAGGCCAACAAGATTACTATTTAATCTGTATATAGGAAAGCTGAAATGGTATGATCTGCTAACATTGAAAGCTAATGAACTGAAGCCTGGATTATTAAATCAACATATAGTTTAAACTACTATTTTGTCAGTTGACAGGGGAGGGCCTTCTCTGTGGTGGCCCCAGCTTTTTGGAACCAACTACCCCTCGAGGTCCATACAGCCCTCCACCCTACTGGGCTTCTGAAAAGCCTTGAAAACTGGGGGCCATGAAAATTGACATCTTATTCCGGCCTGGACACAAATTGATTGGGATGTTTAAATGGTATGAATGTAGTGATTAGATTTAAGGGTTTTTATTATTATGAAATGTTTTAACTGATGTTTTATATTGTTTTATTATTTTACTGCTGTAAGCCTCCCTGAGTCCTCGGGGTGGGCAGCATACAAATTTAAATAATTTATTTATTTATTTATTTATTTATTAGATTTGTATGCCGCCCCTCTCCGTAGACTCGGGGCGGCTCACGACAGCAATAAAACAATTCATGACAAATCTAGTAATTTAAAAAACATTTTAAAACCCCATTATTAAGCAGACATACATACAAACACACCATACATAAATTGTATAGGCCTGGGGGAGATATCTCAATTCCCCCATGCCTGGCGGCAAAGGTGGGTTTTAAGGAGTTTACGAAAGGCAAGGAGGATGGGGGCAGTTCTAATCTCCGGGGGGGGGGAGCTGGTTCCAGAGAGCAAACAAACAAACAAACAAACAAACAAACAAACAAACAATAGGGGTGGATAAAATCAACTTTTGCCTTATTCCTACCTACCAGATAACCCTTCCAGAAAGATGGTACCAACATGGTGTAGCTACCTTCAATTAGGTTTTGTAATAAACTGTCTACACAGCAAATTTTTATGCATCAGGCCTCCATGAAGGTTTTTTTTCATAGTCTCTGAATTGGAATCATATTGAAAGCCAATTTGAAATTGACAAAGAGTAGTCAGTGGAGCATTTGGCAGGCTGGGTGAGTAGTATTTTGAATGGAACAGACAAGGGTCTAAGTGTAGGAATGTTATAGATAGTTTCAGTCAGAGAAACCCTTTCATTTTTTTCACTTCAGTTCTTTTTGTCTTTGAGGCCTCTCATTCTTGGGCCTCATATCTTGGCCCTAAAATTTCTGGAAGGCTATGTGACAGTCTTATCAAAGAACATATACCATCCTGAAGGATGATAACAATGGAGATAAGGCTGAATCTTCCTTCCATTGTAAATGAATGACTTAGAATGTGCTAACTCCTCTTTTTTTATTGCAGATCAATCAATTAGGGACAGAATGCTGTAGTAATGAATCCACCTTCAGGGAAGGCCATCGTCTGCCAGGGATGTGAATATTTTGTTACTAGTGGTCTCTTGCCTCCTAATGATCATATGCCTTTGTTTTCCAAAATTGTATACCAGCTATGTTTACTTGTATATTGGGATTCTCAATTTGCGATTTAGTCCCCAGATCATAAATACCTCTTTGTGCTGTACAGAATAAACAGGTTGCAATTTTCCACCTTGTGTAGCAACTGGCTACTTTACATCAGGAGGAAATAAACCAAACAAATTCAGCATTTGGCTGGGCGAACTCACCGTCCTGTCCATCACAAAGTTGAACATCCTTTCTGAATTCCATCTGCTCCTCAGAAAGCATGTTTGACTTTTGATCCAATCCAATACTTTAAAATAAAAGTATTTTGCATATAACTTGCTTATTTATTTATTTATTTATTTATTTGTTTGTTTGTTTGTTTGTTTGTTTGTTTGTTTATTTATTTATTTATTTATTTATTTATTATTTATTTATTTATTTATTTATTTATTTATTTATTTATTTATTTATTTATTTATTTATTTATTTATTTATTTATTTATTTATTTATTTATTTATTTATTTATTTATTAGTTGGAAAATACAATATGCTGTTAATATGAGTAAATAAAGTTAGGACCCCAACCGTCTTTAATTTCTGTATAACAAGGTCATTAACCTTGGCTATGTAGTCACAGTTGACCATTAAGAAAGTACATTTCAATGGGACCATCATAGGTCCTTTAATAATTCTATGTTGAAAATGTTGTGAAAGAAATTGTTCCAAATATCTGCAGGTATTTGGGAGATAAGACCTGAATGTCTATCCTGAAGAGAGCAGTGAATTGCCAGAAGCAGGCACAATTTTAAGCTTAGCTGCTGCAATTAATCTTTCTCATTGCTTTCTGTTTCTTAGATATTTAAAAAACCGTTATGGGCCATTTGCTGTTTGAGTGATTGAAAGGAACCTAATGAGTTGTTGGATAGAAAAGTACATACTGTATACGCAGAGATGAGGATTTTTTTTCTTTATAACCATCACCATCAAACCAATGGTTGAACCTCATACACATTGATTGGAATTTAGATCGTGGAGCCTGGAAAACATGGACAATAGACTGAAAATGCTATACCACCTGTTCAGAGGAGACTGCTAAATAAATTTAGGAACAAAGTTGAAAGAGGTTCTTAATTCAACAGAGCAGATAGATTTATTCTGTTGTTGTTGTTTTTGTTGTTGTTTTAAAATTTTGGAAGAAAATTTATTCCAAATGTGATTTTTTTATTGTGTTCCCTAAGGGACAAGGGATTACGTTTAAACAATGAGTATTTACTTTAGGATTAATGGGAAAGTGTCACTATCAGAATGATTTCTAAATTAAAAATGAGTTATTAAATAAGCATAAATATGTGGAGCCATAATGCATTCAACTACACTGATGTCATTTGAACCTTAAAACCCTTGGTTTCCTATTTAAGTTCCCCTTAGCAGAGTAATTTAATATAATCAGAACTAGGCTGTCTATAAATTGGGCTAATAACAACCCTGACAAGTTACACTGATTATCTTTGTGGTAGGGGATTGAGCTTGTAAAGGGAAAAGTCCTTCTTTTGTGAGAATAGACCATTTAAAGTGAGCTTGTATAAAAGAATCATATTCCTGACTATAAGCACTCCAATCACCAGCCATAATTACGGGTGCACTTAGTGGTGAAGTAAACTGTCTACAGTAAGTGTCAAAAAGATCTTGAATATAGATCGTTCTATATTCAAGATCTAGAACCAAAATCTTGGTCGATAAGTGAGGTGGTCACTGAGCGAAACTGTGACTATGCTTATGATCTTACTTCAGCATGCCTTTGTTTTATAGACCAATGAAGATGATAAATAAGAAGACTGATCACAAAGTTACTTTTTCCACATCATAACTGTGAATGGTCACTTGTTTTACAAGTCACTTGTTAAATTAGGATAGCTGTACTCAGTCATGGGCTCCTCCCCCCATGTGTGGGGATGCTGTCAGGGGTAGCAGAAATTGCCCAGGAATGGTACAACTGACAGATTTCCAGTGAAAATCGTTGGGTTTTTACTTCTGTGTATGCATGGAAGCAAAAATATCTACAAAAATAGCTGAAATCTCACTCCACTCCATCACTCCTCCGCTCACAACAAAATACCTTATTCTACCAGACTTGAAATACTGGGATTGGACAATTTACAACTATGTTGCCTTTGATCTAAATGTAGTTCATAAAATCATATACCAAAATGTCCTTCCTGTTAATGATTTCTTCAGCTTCAACTGCAGCGATACACGAGCATGTAATAGATTCAAACTAAATGTAAACGGCTCTAAATTCAACTGCAGAAAATATGACGTAAGGAATAGAGAGATCAATACCTGGAATGCACTACCTGACTCTGTGGTTTCTTCCCCAAACCCCAAAAACTTTAATCTGATTTTGTATACAGTCGGCTTCTCTGCGTTTCTAAGAGGTCTGTAAGGGGTGTGCCTAAGTGCACCACCGTGGCTACTGTCTCTGTCCTACTGTCATATTGTCCTTTTTATCGCTACTTTTTACTTATGTTATGTTTATACATCTTATGTATATCCTATACATGACAAATTAAATAAACAAACAAACAAATAAATAAATAAATAAATCTATGAGTAGGAAATCAAGACATGTGTTTTGGTCATCAGCAGAAGAAAATACAGATATTTCTGATGATCAGTTTTCTGCAGATGTTGCCTGGCAAGTGAAGTTGTATTAGTTGGAAGCTCAATTAGATTCCTATTTGTTAATTTGTAAAATAAAAAATGAATTTATTTTATAAATCAACAAATCTATTAAATCTATTGTAACCTGCACTTTTAAAAATGAACTTTTCAAATGATTTGCCTTGCTCCTTACTTTTACCCATTGGTTCCTAAGGTAATTTGTTTGAGTTCATTTAAATTTGAATATTTTAACTATTTAAACTATTTGCATTTATAACAAGGATGGTTGAAACAATTTATGTGAATATTGCTTAACTGTTTGGCAACATTTTTTTTTCATTGTTAGGGTTGCTCTATGGACTCTTCTCAAAAAATCCCTAAACATTATTCATATTTCAGGATGCAATGTTTGGTTTTTCTTCTAAACTATGTTTATAATTAATATTGCTTTGGAAGAAATCTTTTTCACATCAAGTTTTAAAGTATTCTTAATTATTTTCTATTTAATTTAAATTTTAAGTATACCACTACAACATTTTGTGGACCATAACTTATTTATAGTAAGCACACCTTCTATATATACCTTAAATATAAATATAGCTCATAGAGGTGAAAAGTCAAATCTGAAGTTGATTTCTTTAAATTGCTGGCAATGGAACATTATTGAACCTACATGGTAAAAGAACAAATTCGTCTTTTTATTGGCTTTTAAGATTTTATGAATAATATAAAACAAATGATACAATCCGAACTGTCCCATTTCTATGCTACTATAGCTATATCATGGTTAGAGATAATGGCTGGGTCTATACATCATCTTAAACCAGGTTAGTTTTATCATAATGTGGTATACTTCATTCATCTTTATATACTTTAAAAGCTGAAGAAGATACTTAGCAGGCATTATAGGATTGTTAAAATAAAAAAATCCAATCAAAATATTTATAGAAAGAACGGTTATGCAGTGGTACCTCGGTACTCGAATGCTTTGGTTCTCGTACATTTCGGATAACGAACAAAATTTTCAGCAAAAATTTGCTTCGGTATCTGAACAAACATTCGGATACTGAACAGCCAGAGAAAATTTTGTTCATTATCCATAATGTTACCTCTGGGGGCTGCTGCAATCCTGGCTGCTTCAGGGAGCTGAGGAGCTCTATAAGAGCTCCAAGCTGCAGGAAGGGTGGGGGCTGCTGCAATCCCAGATGCTTCAGGGGGCCGAGGAGCTCTATAAGAGCTCCAAGCTGCAGGAAGGGTGGGGGCTGCTGCAATCCCAGATGCTTCAGGGGGCCGAGGAGCTCTATAAGAGCTGTTGCTCCTCGAAGGGAAGGAGAAAGTTGCAGCTGCCGGGAAGGAGAAAGTTTTTGCAGCTGCTTACAGGTAATAAGAGGAAGCAATGAGGAAAGGAGCCCCCTGAAGCTGCCAGGATTGCAGCAGCCTCCACCCTTCCTGCAGCTTGGAGCTCTTATAGAGCTCCTCAGCCCCCTGAAGCTGCTGGGATTGCAGCAGCCCCCACCCTTCCTGCAGCTTGGAGTACCGAATTTATTTATCCCATTGGAAATAAGGAAAATAGATTTAATTGGTTCCCAGCAAGTTAACAGGGGCTGGGAACCAATTAAATCCATTTCCATTATTTCCTATGGGATAAATAAATTCGGTACTCGACTAAATCGGTTCTCGACCACACTTCTGGAACGGATTGTGGTCGAGTACCGAGGTACCACTGTATAAAGGAAACATGTATGCCTCTTATCTTTTCTAATCACTCTCACATTCAATATAATACATGCTCCCCACAGAAAACTTGATCAGGTAAACATCATAATTTTAGGATCACCATTTGTTCCTGTCTTTGTTTTTGTGATGGAAATGGAACCTCAAGCACCATTTTTGGGGCCCTGTGTTCTTTATGAATTTATATGTGTGGTCCAAGGAACTTCCCTCTCCAGAAAGTAAAATCTGAACTGCAACAAAAGCTTTGGATTTTGTTCACACGCAGGTTGAAAATGTTGATTACAACAACAAAAGAAAATCACCTATGCTTTTTGTTAATAACTTCAAAACCTGCTGGAGTTCATTCCAATGTGTCATAGCTTTAGCTTAAATAAATTTGACAGAGCACACAGACTTCTCAAAGAAAAAGTCAAGAAACTCTCAAGGGCAGAAGAGTGTCACTGAAGCCAGTTTAAATCAAATGAATGATGCCTCTGTAGGGATAGAAGAAGGCATCTATCATCAATGTACGCTTGCTTAAAGTCTTCCAGTTTGGAATACATTTGCTGTCAGTCACTCACCATGTAGAGCTAGAAAGAGGAACAGAAACATTCTCAACAAATCATCTTACGGACTGTTGACAATGATCTATCATAAACATAGTTAAAATGCCTAAATGTATCGATATACATTTGTACTACATTTGTATAAATATTGTATATAGCTAATATAAATAACTAGACCTGTGGATTTACTACATAATTGGCAGGACAGGTTTCGGATCAACCGTGTTTGCAGTGTATAATACAAAGACTATATTTGCTAACAAGTATTCCTTTTCCAGGAATATTGCTGCATTTATTTTCATTTTATGACTGTGTTCATTGGATTCCATCAATTTTAAATACATTTTTCTTGTCTACAAATTGGTTCAGGTACTTATCCACTCCTGACAACTACCAGAGTTAAAATGACAAGACACATTTCATACTCATTGCATAAAATTCATACATACATAAACATGATTAATGGTATTTTCAGCAATTGGAAAAAAACACAAATACAGCCATAGATATTTCTAAATGAAATGTCCCTATCACATTCTGAATTGCATGTATATACATAACATCTACTCTCAATCCTGAAAAATAAAACAATTATCCTATTGGTTTGAGCTCCAAGCTTAGAAATTTGGTTGCAAACATTTTGTCACCATTTGAGGAGTCATCATCAGTGTGTTTTGAATTGTGCTTGTCGGTCAGAACACAGATATTTAAATACCTTTTTAAATGAGATGCCAATTAGTCTGAATGTTGTTTGGCAACATTGCAAAAATAAAAAAGTTATCTTCTTGAATCAAACTTAGTAATATTTTAAAGTTCTGCAAATGGTACATAGGCATTTAAGTTTCAGATGTGATTGACTTATGCTGAATTGTTAAGAGTTAGGTTTAGATCAACAGCACTGATAACTAACCTCCATCTCCCTCTGCCTTTGTTTGGCAGCAGAAATGAATAAAAATTTCAAGATTTCTTTTCTTCAGGTCAAGAATTCTATTGTTACAGTAATTGTAAATGAAAAAAAAGTGTCTACTTGAGCCAATATTAAATAGCCTCATTTCTAATCTGAGAATATTTTCTTTGTCTCTTCTTTTTTTAAAATTTATTTGGCTTGCTCATAGAACTCCAAGATATAAGAACTAGAACAAAATGCAAAACAGCAGCTCAGAAGTACAAACAGAGGTTAATTTTAACTTTGTGTCAAAATAACAGAAATAAAACAGCATTTACATCATATCAGTGTTGGCTGGTCGATGCTGAGAGAGTGGGGCTATAGCCAGAATTCAGGAATTAAAGGATTGAGTATATCTGAAAAAAGTTGAAGTTGGAAAGTATTGAATGTTCAATATCACAACTCTTACATGGTAATATAAATCATTCAGATTTATTTATTTATTTATTTGTTTGTTTGTTTGTTTGTTTAGTTAGTTAGTTAGTTAGTTAGTTAGTTAGTTAGTTAGTTAGTTAGTTAGTTAGTTAGTTAGTTAGTTATTGGATTTGTATGCCGCCCCTCTCCGGAGACTCGGGGCGGCTAACAGCAATAATAAAACAGCATATAATAATAATCCAATACTAAAAACAGTTAAAAACCCATTATTATAAAAATCAAGCATACATACAGACATACCATGCATAAAATTGTAAAGGCCTAGGGGGAAAGAGTATCTCAATTCCCCCATGCCTGGCGACAGAGGTGGGTTTTAAGCAGTTTACGAAAGGCAAGGAGGGCGGGGGCAATTCTAATCTCTGGGGGGAGTTGGTTCCAGAGGGCCGGGGCTGCCACAGAGAAGGTTCTTCCCCTGGGTCCTGCCAAGTGACATTGTTTAGTTGATGGGACCCAGAGAAGATCCACTCTGTGGGACCTAACTGGTCACTGGGATTCGTGCAGCAGAAGGCGGTCCCTGAGATAATCTGGTCCAGTGCCATGAAGGGCTTTATAGGTCATAACCAACACTTTGAATTGTGACTGGAAACTGATCGGCAACCAACGCAGACTGTGGAGTGTTGGTGTAACATGGGCATATTTGGGAAAGCCCATGATTGCTCTCTCAGCTGCATTCTGCACAATCTGAAGTTTCCGAGCACTTTTCAAGGGTAGCCCCATGTAGAGAGTGTTACAGTAGTCAAGCCTTGAGGTGATGAGGGCATGAGTGACTGTGAGCAGTGACTCCCGGTCCAAATAGGGTTGCAACTGGTGCACCAGGTGAACCTGGGCGAACGCCCCCCTCGCCACAGCTGAAAGATGTTTCTCTAATGTGAGCTGTGGATCGAGGAGGACGCCCAAGTTGCGAACCCTCTCTGAAGGGGTCAATGATTCTCCCCCCAGGGTAATGGACAGACAGATGAAATTGTCCTTGGGAGGCAAAACCCACAGCCACTCCATCTTGTCTGGGTTGAGTTTGAGTTTGTTGACACCCATCCAGGCCCCAACAGCCTCCAGGCACCGGCACATCACTTCCACTGCTTCGTTGACTGGACATGGGGTGGAGATGTATAACTATTATCAGTCTAATTAACATAAATAGATATTAACATAGATATTCTGGAAGGAAGTTTCATTGAATATGGCCATATTTATCTTTGAGTAAAAATAAATAATATTATATCCTACTTTATATTACATTGAGCCAAAAAGCCCCAAAGAATCAGGATGTTTTGTTCTTTTAATGTGCCCTATTCTGAAATCTACCATTAAATCTAAACCTACCCATGTATTATTTGTAAGTGATTAGCAAAGATTTAAAAAAAAGAATTTGTGAATGCAATATTTACAGAACAATGTTCTACAGGTCTCTGTGCAGTGAGACTTACATTAAAATATGTGCATAAGAATTTCAGCCTAGGAGCCAAAAAGAAAAATGAAACTCTCAAAGGCTGGCAGAGAGATATTGTAAAACAAAACAAAACCATGCACAAATCTGGGAAATAAAATGGAAGTACATTTCAGACATTGTCCCTGTTGGTTCTGAAATGTCTAAAGTACAACTCAAGATAATGTTGGCATTAACATGAATTACAAAATGAATGAAGCTCAGAATAATGTGAATAAGCTTTAAAATGAAAAGCATTCATAATGTTTGTAATTAATTAAGTAATTAAGTAATTTCAAAGGAGTAACTTGACATGTTGTAACTTTTAATTTAAATGTAACTTTTAATTTAAATTAACTATATCTCGATGTATACTATCTTTTTATATATTGTAAGCCACCTGAGTCTTCGGAGAGGGGCGGCACATAAACCTAATAAATAATAATAATAATAATAATAATAATAATAATAATAATAATAATAATGAAGCTGGCAATATTTTCATAGCTGCGAGATATCCTTTTAAAGACTGTAGACTATGGCTACCAGTTCAGGGTTGTGAAAATCTAGGTGTTCATTAGAACAGTCGTCCCCAAACTTTCTGGCTCCATGACTTGGCAGCTGTGATGGTGTGTGTGTGTTTGTGTGTTTGTGTGTGTATGTGTAAGAGATGATTTTACATGTGTAACCTAATCCTGTGCATGCAGAGGGGGTTTCCTCCCGATTCAGACTGGTGGGCCCGAATTGGTAGCAACCCTTTGGTGACATTATGATGACATCACGGAACCAGATCAGTTGGTACTGGTTTGTGGAGGCCACAATATTTATTTTTTGGGGGGAGGGTTTCATTTCTGGTACTGCACATGCATCGCCAGCTTGTTTTTGGCTTTTTTTGGCGGTGGGGATTTTTTCAGATTTTTTGGTGCTGCACATTCACACACATGAACGGGAGGAACCAAACCAGCAGCAAGGTAAGTTTGAACCCACCCTTTCATCCATGGACAACAGAGCTTTGCATGCTCATCCGCCAGTTGCATGGCCCAAGGGACCCTGGACTGGGGGTGGTGAACCCCTATAGCATCCTGTGTTGAACAAAAGGAGGCGTGAATAAAGGATGTGCTAGCTAGGCAAGTCCCTTCCACTATATCCCTAACGGCCTACCCTTCTCACTCCAAATACAAGGGAAGAGGGCCTCCTAACCACCTCCAAGCTGAATGTAGAGATTAATATGTTAGAGCCCCTATATATAAGTAATGACATTGGACCATCAGAAACCCCTAGAGCAGTGGTTCTCAATCTGGGGGTCAGGACCCCTTTGGGGGTCAAATGACCATTTCACAGCAGTCGCCTAAGTTCATGGGAAAAGACAAATTTCCCATGGTGTTAGGAACTAAAGCTTCTATTCTGGCACCTTGGAACATATTTTTGCAATCGGCCCAATCAGGCGTTTGCAGCGGAAGCGGAGTAACAACGCGGACACAGAGCTGGATTTAAACTGGGTCAATTTTATTAATTAAATAAAACTTTATTTAATTCAAAACCTAAAATGGGACCCGCAGATGTCAACTAAGAACATTTGGGGTGGAAATGATGTAAGAAAACTTCCTGGGCAACTATGGGCATAGCTCCATGCCGATTCAGGTGAAGGGGACCATGCCCCCACCTGGATCCCAGCCATGCAATTCATGTGGGAGGTCTCACCATCTGATCCCTGAAAGGCAATTGAAATGGGCGACACCCAGAGGCAACCTCTCCCCAATTGCTCAGGCCGGTTTAATGCCACCATGAGCCCTTGGAGAGAGTCTGCCAATCATCCCCAAAGATGCCCAATGGAGAACATGCAGTTTCTAACCACCTCCCAATTTCCATCCCTAACCTGCTAACCCAATGATCAGATGTAAGCCAATTAGAACTAACAATTAATGAAAACACCCCCTAACCACCAATCCCGCATGGCAGTGTGGAATAGGCGAAAAAACAGTCACACCTAAAATGCCTAGACCCCCAAAAATTCCTATTCGGCCCCCTAATGGTGACCCATATAGCACACTGAAAGATAGGGAGGGTGGGCAGGTGTTCGCTTCCTCGCTGCCAGGGCGAAAAGAAGACCCTGAGCCAGCACAGCCCTTTATAAGGGCTGGTGAGGCCATGCATCCGGCAGCTTCATCAGCCTGCACCGGAGCCGGGCCCAGCTGGGATCTCGTGAAGTATCGCGAGATCCTGGCAAACAAGATGGTGGCTACACCGGGGGTTGCGTTTCCCCGGCACCGCCGCAAATCCTGCCGGTGGTAAGTCACCAGCTCGGCATTACAGTGGAGGTGTCCCTCTGACATTCTTGCCAATCAGCTTAAAGCTCTGTTGGGAGAATTGGTGCTGGACTTATGATTGGGGGTCACCACAACATGAGGAACTGTATTAAGGGGCATTAGAAAGGTTGAGAACCACTGCTCTACAGAAAGAGCAGAGAGCAGCCCAGCAAGTGTGTTTCAATCATTCCCAACGACACAAGTGGAAACATGGGAGAAAGGCTCTTGATTGAGGTTTTAGTTGAGGCAGAAACTAGGAGACAGATAAATATAATCTGACCCCTGCTGACAATATGCAGTCATTACTGAAAGGAAATTGTTTGTTCGTTTATTGTGTATGTACTTTCAAGTCAGTTTTTAACCCATGTTTAGTTTAGTCCTTATGGTTTTTTGGCAAGGTTTGTCAGAAAGGGTTTGCCATTTACCATCATCCTACAGCTGAGAGAGGGATTGGTCCAAGGTCGCCTAGCTGGCTTTGGGCCTAAGGCAGGACTAGTACTATTTCTAGCCTGGTGCCTTATCCACCCCACTAAACTCTATCACACAAAACAAGCACATATATTTACATTTAAATGTTATTTGCAAATTTAAATAAGCACATGTGTTAATAGTCAAGTGCTATGAGTTAGAGCTATTGTTCTTTTCTGATTTTTTTACCTTCAGCTTAGGCATTGTCAAGGAATCTTGTTTGGGGCCACTGCTTACAAAAACTCCAACTACTGCTTCAGGACAATAAACTAGACAGGTTTGATGTTTAATTATAGTGCACTTCCAAGCATGGCAGATTCCAGAGCCTCCGCAGACTTGGCTAGCTCTCTAAATTCAGTTCATTTGATGAGTTGATTCTTGAGAGCTTAAGGATCAGCGTTTTTAAAGTAACAGGGTCAATTTTGATGTTTTGGACTTCACTCAAAAAATTGTTTCTGGTCTTTCTCTATATAAGTGTGTGTGTGTCTGTGTTGTATGTGTAGCTTCAATTCATCTCAGTGAGGGGCTTTGCTCCATGGAGGATTTGTGGTTCTCTTGTTGAGGCAGAGACAACACAATTTGTTTATCCACAGAAAAATGAATGAATTATCGTCAGTGCAATGTTTCATGTTATCCTGGTGTGTTGTCTGGCAGATGTAATACAGCCTCAGAAGAGAGGTGAAATGAGCAGTCTTGCTGTTAGAAATGGTGATGGAGACACATTATTTTCTAAAACAGCTTCCAAAGGTGATTTCACTGCAAGCATAATCAGAATGAAACATCTATTCAAAGTTTTGCACAGTGTCATTGCAAATTTTGTTTATTGATTTGAAAAGTAGCTTTGTAAATGTTCTTCCTTAATTTTGGCATTCAGAATCACAAATGATGATGTGTAACTTCATATTTTAGATTTAACACGATTAACTTTATGTTTATGGACTTTTTTTCACCTAGAAAAGGTAACCAAGTTTTGCCAACTTTTGTTCCAGAGAAATGTATAAGAGGTTATATATATTTCTGCTTTCCTTTGAAAGCTGGCATTTATTTATTTAATTAATTTATTTATTTATTAGATTTGTATGCCGCCCCTCTCCGAAGACGTGGGGCGGCTAACAACAATAAAAAAGACAATGTAAACAAATCTAATATTAAAAATAATCTAAAAAACCCCAATCATACATACAAACATACCATGTATAAATTCTATAGGCCTAAGAGGGGAAGGGAAATTTCAATTCCCCCATGCCTGATGACAGAGGTGGGTTTTAAGGAGCTTGCGAAAGGCAAGGAGGGTGGGGGCAACTCTGATATCCGGGGGGAATTGGTTCCAGAGAGTCAGGGCCACCATGGAGAAGGCTCTTCCCCTGGGTCCCACCAGACAACATTGTTTAGTCGACAGAACCCAGAGAAGGCCAACTCTGTGGGACCTAACCGGTCGCTGGGATTCGTGCGGCATAAGGCGGTCCCGGAGAGATTCTGGTCCAATGCCATGAAGGGCTTCTATATACATCTATATACAGTCATATCTTGACTGCTGCAAAACCCATCATATTCGGCATTCAATGTGTTTTGAGGCAGAAACCTTTAGACAACATAAAAGGCAGGACTTGCTCATGTCATCTGCCTCATGAGTCACTATTTCTTCTGGTCAAAATAGCGGGTCATGTGGTAAGTCATGTGGTTTTCTTGGCACCCATTTTTTAAATTCATCACATCCAGAATTCCAGAATGAATTACCAAGGAGTACCGAGGTACGAATGTATTACTAAGACTTTGATATCTATAAATATTTAATTGGATGGAACAGTGTATCATAGGGAAACAATTTTGGAACCAAGGTTCCACAACTAGGCTAACTGACAGAATGTGTCTAAAATCCAGGGCCTAGGTCAGTGATGGGGAACTTATGGCACGGGTGCCACAGGTGGCACGTAGAGCCATATATGCTGCCATGCGAGCCGTTGCCCTAGCTCAGCTCCAAAATGCATGTGTGTGCTGCCCAGCTGATTTTTGGCTCACACAGAGGCTCTGGGAGGGCGTTTTTGGCTTCCAGAGAGCATCTGGAGGATGGGGGAGGGTGATTTTACCCTCTCCTAGTTCCAGGGAAGCCTTTGGAGCCTGGAGAGGGCAAAACACAAGCCTACTAGGCCCACCAGAAGTTGTGAAATGGTGTTCCCAGCTTTCAGAGGGCCTCTAAGGGGCAGGGGAAGCTGTTTTCGCCCTCCCCAGGCATTGAGTTATGAGTATGGGCACTTGTTCGGCACCTGAGGGAAAAAAGGTTTGCCATCACTGACCTAGGTGATTTGGCAAATTTTATAAAACATTTTATGATATAAAAATGATCATAAAGCATTTAATGAAATAATACAAAAGTCACAAAACATTCCCTGTGCTCAAGTGCTTTTGCTTGACCAATGTACCAATTTACACAATTTATGCTATTTTCAAGGCAGATTCTTGAATTTTTAACAACTTTTTAAGTGAAGGCTGTACACTAGAAGCCTTGCTATTGTTTTTCTTTATGTATGACACAGAATTAAAATACAGAGTTGTAATAGGAAGATTCAGAGGGAGACAACCCCCCCCCTCAGTGGAAGGCAGGTTGGCAGGACAGTGTTCCCTCAATTTCCGCGGTGGATGCATTCCAAGACTGCCTGCGACAGTTGAATTTCCGCGAAGTAGAGATGCGGAAGTAAATGCACTATTTCTGGCTATGAACAGTATCACAAGCCTTCCCTTAACATTTTAAACCCCTAAATTGCAATTTCCCATTCCCGTAGCAACCATTTACTCACCATGTTTATTTATTAAAGTTTATTTAAAAAAATATTTATTAAAGGTGGATGAAAGTTTGGCGATGACATATGACGTCATCGGACGGGAAAAACCATGGTATGGGGGAAAAAACCACGAAGTATTTTTTAATTAATATTTTTGAAAAACTGTGGTATAGACTTTTCGCGAAGTTCGAACCCGCGAAAATCGAGGGAACACTGTAATTGTTTTTATTCGTATGACTAGATCAACTCTTTTCCTTTAAAATGTTGTCTATTTATATGCCTATTCCAAAAAGATACAAAAAATATATATTTTATCAGCCAAACAATGGACTCATTTATTTAAAAAGTAAAGAAGTATTGAAGATACTTTGTTAGTCTTGCGCTCCTTTTGTGACAAAAAAGTAGACATGTCTTTGCATTACAGAGGAAATGGATGAACTGGGAAGCTGACCTTCCCAAAGAGGACTGTCCTTAAAAAGACATGATGATAGCCACAACAGTGTAATTGAAGCCCTTTCTTTTTTCTTTTGTTTTCTTTTTTTTACATGGACTACTCTCAAAGCTGGCAATAAAAAGCAGATTTTGAGGATCTTCCCACCCATATGGAAGATATCTTTGATGATAACATCAAATTACTCTCTCTGGTACATTTGTAAAGGTGAATGACTGCAGAATTGCTCTAGTAGATATAACTTCAAAATTGGGTCATAAGTAGTTTTTTTGGGGGGAGGGTGACCACCCTAACTTTGAAAAATCACTGATCATAAGTCTAACACTGTAATTAGAATAGCTAAAACCAGTGAAGGGCTACCAAAAATTTTACTACCACACCATGGGCATAGTTCCCTCTAAGCTGAGCAGTGAGCAATCGCTCACTTAAAAATCATCATCAACTCAGAGTTTTCCAAACCTGCCCAGAAGCCAAGAGGGAAAGAGTGAGAGGGAAGGAGAGAGAGAGGAAGAGAGAGAAACAGATAGAAAAAAGAGAGGAAGGAAAAGAGAATGGGAGTAAGGAAGAGAGAAAGAAAATCAAAATCTAGTTTGAAACTAGCTCAACTATTTAAGTGGCATTTTGATATTGATAGAGTTGCCCTATTATGAGCTCACTGTTATAGACACACAGTACAGTATTTTATTTTGAAATTCTTGAGGCAAAACAGGGTGGGTTTTTTATTTGTTTGTTTGTTTATTTAATATTTCTGTGCCGCCCAGTCCCGAAGTGACTGCCGCTCAGACACTATACTTTTCCGCCCCCCCCCCAAAAAAAAAAAATTAGAGGGAACACTGACCATGGGTGTGGCTTATGCATTTTCTTTCAACATCTTTCAGTGCAAATTGGGTGCTCTGGAGTGGAGCTCCATTTTCGCTACCCCATTGCATTCCCCCCCATCTGGGCAGTTCCCCACCCTGGCTAAAACATACAAAGAATGATTGCAGGAATTGAGTATGTCTAGTTTAATGAAAAGAAGGACTAGGGGTGACATGATAGCAATGTACAATATTTAAGAGGCTGCCACAAACAAGAGGGAGAAAACCTATTCTCTAAAGCATATAAAGGCAGGACAAGAACTAATAGATGGAAACTAATCAAGGGGAGAACCAATCTGGAAATAAGGAGACATTTCCTGACAGTTCAAACAATGAATCTGTGGAATAATTTGCCTCCAGAAGTTGTGGCTGCTCCAACACTGGAGGTTTATTGGAAAAGATTGGACAACCATTTGTATGAAATGGTGTAGTGTTTCCTACCTGTGCAGGGACTAGAAGACCTTCAAGATCCCTTCCAACTCTGTTATTCTGTTGATTCACTCATTTTGGGCAACTTTTCCAATTAGCTTATCTTGCACTGAAGGCTTGTTAGCCATCACTCTAAGTTTATTAAAATAATTTATTTTAAATCTAAAGCCTGCATTCAATTGACTCTCTTGGAGTGAACTCCTCCCCCCACCAGACACACTATTTTTTGCCTTTAGTCTCTCAAGGGACCCCTTCAAATTCTCATGAAAACCTAAAATTGCACAGAAAGTGAAAAACTATGCTCTGCAGTAATGCAAAATATTCGACTTGAATTTCAGAGCTAATAACCTACTTTTTACATACAGTGCATTTTCCCCATCCCTTTCCTTTGTTTCTATTCCTTTTCACCAGAGGATATCCTTCAGTTTCTACATTCAAGACATAAGAGTCATCCCACCTGGTTTCCATCATATGTATTAAATAACATTTGACTTGCTGCGCTAAGAGTTCATGCCCGTCTTGTTTATTTCCCATATCTCAGTATTAGTGAACAGACAATGAACGCCATTAATTTTATGAGCCGATGTTCTTTCTTATTTTTTTTCATTGTGAGGTTTAATAGTTTCCTTCATGGCAACACTCCCACTCCTTTGTAAGTACATAGGTCTACCTAATAGCCTTATT
This sequence comes from Erythrolamprus reginae, assembly GCF_031021105.1. NCBI lineage: Eukaryota > Metazoa > Chordata > Lepidosauria > Squamata > Dipsadidae > Erythrolamprus > Erythrolamprus reginae. Next base: position 116,279,018 of record NC_091951.1, on the reverse strand, counting down.
TAGTGTTATTTGTCCTCAACCCCCACAAGATCCAATTTAAAGCCCTCCTGATCAAGATTATATACTTTGCTCAAACACACTTTTTCCAATTCCTTTGAGGTGCAACACACCTCATGCGGGATGGCCATCATCCAGTGAATTCAGGCACAAGTTCTCAGAAATCAGCTATCTTTTGTGGATAGCATTTGCATGGTTAATCACTACCTTGGGCTAATCCTGAAGTCTCTGAAGTCCCAGCACTCAGACTTTCTTTCCTAGTTTTTAAAAAACCTACAATGATAAGGTTGTAGCTCATCTCAAAAGGGAGATGGATGGATGGTAGTGAGACCAAATTCTAACTACAGGTAATCCTTGATTTACAACCATTCACTTAGCAACTGTTCAAAGTTGCAGCAACATTGAAAAAAAGTGAATTATGACTAGGCCTTGCCTTACAACCATTGTGGCATTCTCACAGTTACATGATCAAAATTCATGTGCTTGCTAACTGGCATACATTCCCGATGGCTGCAGCATCCTGGTGTCATGTAATTGTCAATTGTGAATTTCCCAGCCAGCTTCCAATAAACAGAATCAATGAGGAAAGCCAGATTTGTTTAGTGATTGCACAATTCACTTAACAACTGCGGCGATCACTTCACAACTAGAGCAAAATAGTCATATAATCAGGCATAGCTCACTTAACAACTCCCTTTCTTAGCAATGGAAACCCAGGTCTCAATTGTGGCCATGTTGAGGAGTACTAGTAACTTCTATTATTCCTCACCAGCATCAAAAATACCCAACAATCTTTTGGGATAGCAAGAATATTTTATTAGAAGCTTGCATTAGCCAGTGAGTAATGCTGGTACTTTTTCCTTTAGATGCTTACAAAGTGAACAAGAGTTAACTTTAAAAGGGTTTTTTTTTTTTTGGAAAATCTGATGTTTTGGAGACTTTGGTAGTCTTTCTTAGTACTTCCTGTTATGGGCACACATTCATACATTTTGCTGAATTGGAAATCTGTTCCTTATTCCAGATCACAAAACCGAGTAGGTATATTTATTTATTTATTCAATGTTTTATGCCACCCTTCTTCGTAGACTCAGGGCGGTTTACAACATGTTAGCAATAGCACTCTTTAACAGCCAGCATATTTCCCCCACAATCTGGGTCATCATTTCACCCACCTCGGAAGGATGGCAGGCTGAGTCAACCTTGAGTCGGTGATGAGATTTGAACTGCTGACCTGCAGATCTACAGTCAGCTTTAGTGGCCTCTACCTGCTGTGCCACCTCGGCTCTGCACATAAGAACATAAGAAGAGCCATGCTGAATCAATCCAAAGCCCATTGAGTCCAGCATTCTGTGTCACACAGTGGCCCACCAATTGTTCATGGGGATCTTGAGTAGAAAGAGAAGGCAAAACCCTCCCTTTCCCTTTACCCTCAACAAATGATACTCAAGGGAATCCTGCCTACCTCAACCAACATGCCTCAACTGTAATCATATGTATGCTGGTGTTACATAGATGGACATAGAAATCCATGCATTCCTTCATTCATTCTATTTTGCATTCCAGCTGTCAGTAAAATAATTGGTAGCAGTGTTACTGCAGACGATGGGTTGTTTTTTTCAGCGAACAGTTTTTTTAATAGAAAAAAAAGCAAATTACCAGTAAGATGCTTGCTTTTGAATCAGGCTTCAATCAGCAAAAGAGTGATAAAATAGTAAAAAGTGAACCTACTGATTGGGAGATTTCAGCCTTGTCACCTTTTAAGAATAGACCATCTGTCAGTATTATACCTCATTCAGAATTACAGGATAGTATAAAAAGATCCAATCTGGGTCAGTCACTGGGACCAGTCTTCTGGTTTAGTCTTCTAAGTTTTTGGACTCCTGCTGGAGTCCATCCTCAGGGAGCTTCTTTCTACAAGTGTGCTTTGGGCCAGTGTTCTCCAACCTTTCTGGCTTTGTGGACCAGCAGGAGGGGAAGAGAGGGGTGGTTCCACAAGAGTGTCAAGTGAGCAAACACAGGCAGATCCATTTGCACAAGTGGCAATGAAGCTCCATGCTCACACATGTAACTCACACACCATGTGCTAGCGGAACTGTGCATGTACTGCCTGGTGTGTCTGAGGCCCGGTTCTGAACAGGCCACATCCCAATAATGGGCCACGGTCCAAGGTGAGGGTTGGAGACCCCTGCTTTGAGCTATTCCGTGTGTGATATTTATAGGGTGTCTGTAGTGTGTAGCTTTTTAGATGTTTATTAGGATTTTATTAATTAATTAATGAGATTTATAGGCTGCCCAAATCCTTATGGATTCTGGGTGGTGTTGATGACTGGCTATTAAGCTATTGGCTGCTGTTTCCTTGGGCTGCGAAGCCCTTTGCCTCCTAAGCACTTGATAAGCTGGTGGTAAGTCAGCACTCCTGTTGACAGAATAACAAAGTTGGAAGGGACCTTGGAAGTCTTCTAGTCCAATCCCCTGCTCAAGTAGGAAACCCTATACCAGGGGTGGTTTTCCGGTGGTTTGGGTGGGATCACCCAAACTGGTAGCAACCCGTTGGTGATATAATGATGGCATCACAGATCTAGCTCGGTTGGTGCTGGTCCATGGGCCCTGCCATCTTTTGTGGGGGGGGGGGTTTCCCTATTTTTACTGTTTAGAAGTTTTTTCCTCTGCTGCTGCTTGAAAAAAGGCCCTCCCGCCTGCCCCTGGGTTTATACTTACCTTTATTCCTTCACTCAAAGCACAGCTGATCCGCTCCTCAGCTGTGTTTCAGGCTGATTATATACTCGCTGCATTTGCACACACATGTGAAACATCACGATGAGAACCAGTGGCGAGGATAAGTGGAACCCACCCTGCCCTATACCATTTTAGAAAAACGGTTTTCCAATCTCTTCTTCAAAATCCAAAGTGATAGAGATCCTACTTTTGGAGTCAAGTCATTATTTCATTAATAAGTCATTCCACTGATTAATTGTAAACAAACAAACAAACACTTCAATAAGACAGATGTGCATAATTATTATAATGTATGGTGGGATGGATTTACCTATACATTTATGGATAAAAATGGTTGAAAAAATTACCATGTGTAATCTTCTGTACTTAATTTTTATCACTTAATATCAGTTTTTCCAATAGTTGCACTAGAACTTGAAATACTCTGACAAATTCTTTTGAGATCTCAAAAATGCTCGATATTCAGAAAAGGCAGTGCCTAAAAGGGAAAGGGGTGAAGGAAAATAGGAAACGTTCAAGTCCTAAAGCTGAATTTAATTAGCTTCAAGAGGAATATAAGAGTGGAGATATGCAAAATTAAATTATCTCAGGGGTATGCAATAGTCTCATATTGCATTAAGGCTCTTCCATCCTTACTTGAATGAAGCAGCTAAAATGAAAAAAAAAAGGTTATTCACTAATTTTACAGGGAAAAATGCAGTTATTAATTCCAGTTGAAACTTTTTGGACCATGGAAAGGAAATTTTCCCAGGCGAGAGGAAACGGTTGGATTTTTTAGAGTAACTTCACTAAATTGTTGCCATAGTGAATATAACCATTAACAAAGCATTAATTTAACAGAAGTAAAACTGGGGAGACCGCTTACCACTGTCATTTCAAGCCCCTAGGTTGTTGGCTACACTTCAATTGTTTTTTTTTCTTTTTATTTCTGGGCAGATTGATACATTTTCAAAGCAGTGCGTACCGCAACTGCTCACATTTTCACTTATGAGAGATTTATTTGTCCAGTAAGTTTATTTTAAAGGCTGGCCTTTTGCTTTGCCAAATTCTGCTTCTTATTTATTTATTCAGTTAAAATAATTAATTCCCCCCCTCAAAAAGTCAGAAGATTAAGAAACCAGGTGGGCACAAATCGGTTTCAAAAAATGTGCAGTAATAATATCTATCCTACGCTTTCAGATGGTCTGTTGCCAACCTGAAGCAGACATCAACCTGAGCTGGGAGAACTGAAGCCTAAGCTCCTCTGGTGATCCACTCTCATTGTTGAAGAAGAGAGCTATAAAAAAACAATTTAGAGAAGATGGCTCAACATTAAAGAAAGATTACCCCATTGTAATGGAAAATAGCAGAGAGAGGACTTGTGTAAAAGCAAAGCGCTGCCTTCTTCATTTTTCATCTCCTGAGTAGCAAGCAGTATGATCAAAAATGTCCAATTCCAATCCATTTCGGTTCACTCATGCTTACAATGCCGATGTGCGGTAAATGCATTTCATCTTTCACTGTGTGGAACTTTCCTATCGTCATGCTTCTTATTGTGCCATATTCCTACTGTAATTCTGCCTTTGCTGCTTCGGAGTCTGCTTTCTCTGCCTGGCAGTATTATCAGTTAAAGATCTGGAAGGCTTTACTTCAGCCACATCATCATCATCATCAACATGTTAGTACCCCAAAAATATCCTCTGTATCTCAGATGCAGAGATCCATCATCCAGTCACAATATTATTATTTCCATTTGGGTTTCCCTGCTTTTGCTTTCATAGCATGAAATAACACAACAACAGCAGCAACAACAACAACAGCAACAACAATATAATAATAATAATAATAATAATAATAATAATAATAATAATAATAATAATAATAATAATTATTATTATTATTATTATTATTATTATTATTATTATTATTATTATTATTATTATTATTATTATTATTATTATTATTATTATTATTATTTACTTGTGCCGGAACTACCATTTACCAGTGGCAAAGAACTGGTGGGATCATAAGCCCGAAAAAGTGGTCGAAAATGAGCAAGCAAAACTACTGTGGGACTTCCGACTTCAGACTGACCGAATTCTGAAGTATAACACACCAGACATTGTGATCGTGGAGAAAGAGAAAGTATGGATCATCGACATTGCAATCCCAGGAGACAGCAGAATTGAGGAGAAACAGCTAGAGAAATTAGTGAAGTACGAAGATCTAAAAATCGAGCTGCAACGACTCTGGCATAAACCTGTGAAAGTGGTCCCAGTGGTACTTGGCACGCTGGGCACAGTGCCAAAGGATCTCAGCGGACATTTGAAAACCATTAGAATTGACAAAATCTCCATCTGTCAATTGCAAAAGGCCGCTTTATGTGGGATCGGCAAACATAATTCGCCGCTATATCATGCAGTCCTAGGTGCTTGGGAAGCGCCCGACTGGTGATGAAATACGAAATCCAGCATAGTGATCTCGTTTGCTGTGTTGTACTGACATAATAATAATAATAATAGTAATAATAGTAATAATAATAATAATAATTATTATTATTATTATTATTATTATTATTTATTAGATTTGTATGCCACCCCTCTCCAAGGACATTTGCCTATGTTACTAAAGTGAGCATCTATCTCCATCATCTTATTGTATTCTTTCTGTCTAATATAGGTGTTTGCTCCAATTAGCTTAGCAGTTGGATAGCCTTTATGCTTTGATTGACCTCACTGGGAGCACATACACATACACTTAACATGCCCTCCTGGCATTCTTTGTTCACATGTTTATTCAGGAACCACCACCACCACCCTGCTGCCACAGTGAGACATCATAGCAGAACTTGCAGGGCACTTTCCTTCTTATTTCACTTATTGTTAGAACTTCCATTAATGTAATGATTCTCAATTATTTTCTATTACGCCCCCCCCCCCACCAGCACATTTTCACTTAAGCAACTTATCAGCATGATTGGGGTGCAATGCATTTAAGTGAGGCCTTAATTTATTTGGCCTCATGCTGTCCGCTGCCAACATTTTTAGACACAGTAAACAGAGGTCTTTCCTTGTCTCCCACCATAGTCACAGTGAAGCCAAGCCATCATATTTCCTTGTCTTAGCTTTTGGGAGGCATACGTTTGTCTCATTATCTCCGTCTCTCTCCTCCTTTCTTTTCATCCCTGTTCATCCCCTCCCTCCTTTCTTTTCATCTCCGTCTCTCTCCTCCTTTCTTTTCATCCCTGTATTATTATTATTATTTACTTGTGCCGGAACTACCATTTACCAGTGACATTCCATGATGTCTCTTAAGGGTTAGTTATATGCACTTCATATCTCCTACTCTGTGTTGTGTGCTATTGTTCGGTGCAAAAAACTATTGTTAGCTCAACACACTTTGGACCAAAACATTTTAAACATTGAGGAATGTATGTGTTGTCCACTGTAGGGCAGAATAAATGAACTACAACAGCCAATATTTCTCAGTGTCCTTGATTAAAGTTTTTCATCCAAAATACCTTGGACCATCAATAATTTCTTTCTTGTGAACTTTGAGAGCTACAATATCTTTTTTTAAAAAAATTTAGCTATGCCTGGTTTTCTTCACATACTTCTCCCCATGCACATTTATTCAGAAGTAATTCTGTTCTGTCTGATACTCCCCCAGCTGGGCTCAATGGGACTTACTTCTGAGAGGACAGATAGATTGTTGGACATGTGTCTTTTGGGTTGCCTGGAGAAATGTGAATGCTTCAGAGGACTTGTGTCAGAAGTAAGATGCATAGATTGACATTTTTGATAATATGGATTTAACATATCTTATCCCTTAGCATACTAATACAATGACAGGGTTATCATCCTAAGATACAGTGAATTGCTATGATGTGTTGCTGTATTGAAGTGGTTCAAGAGATGCAGGCTGTAAACCAAAGACAGAAGGAATAAAATTTCACTACAGAGTGTTTCACTAATCTCACATGATAAGGAGCAGTACTGCCTCTGATTTTTACACAAAACACAGTCATAGTAGCTCTCTTCATATCTCTGGAGGACATATTTTCCGACTCACTTGAGCTGCAGAAAAAAGAATAATGGCAAAGTACCTATGCTGAACATGCTGAAAAGTTTCCATTTGATTTGGAACCTGTAGATATGGGTGAATTTACTCCTCTTTTCCTGGATTAGGTACAGAGAGGTAAAGAACTGCAAAGCTGTTAGTAGGCAGGTGAACCTCTTCAATAATTATTTGCATGACTGTTACAATATCTAACATCCTCAAGACTGCACTCTGACATTATTTATCTGCTTAATGGCCTGAGCTGAAGGTTGAAAGCTATTTTCCTTAATTGGTCTTTTTATCTATTTTGTGGAGTACTCTCACTTGTGTATAATTTGGCATTTATTCACAGTTGGTATGGAAGGAAAGCAAATTATGGCCATGGTTACTTTGCTAATGGGCGTACCATAGGAAGAATTGGCAGACTAGATTAGGGACAGATGATCATAAAGAATATCTATTTATATGATCATTAGAAATTGATATCAAGTTGATAGCACATAATCAATCAATCAATCAGAATTGGCAATGCTATGTGTGTTTACATTTAGTGTATATCATTAACACCGCAAGCAGCTTTCTACAATGTTCCAACCTCCAAATAAATTGAATTAGTGATTGTGGGAATAGAAATAGAATAGAATTCTAACACCACCATAGAAAGACTATCCCAGAGGTCTTCAAACTTGGTAACTTTAAGACTTGTGGACTTCAATTCCCAGAATTCTCCAGCCAGCATAGCTTGCTGGAGAATTCTGGGAGTTGAAGTCCACTGGTTTTAAAGTTGCCAAGTTTGAGGACCCAAGGACTATCCTAATGTCTTTTAGTGATGAATTTGCTTATTCACTTACTGTCAGATGTGCTTCCATTCAAAGTCCAGGAAAGAAAAATCCCAAATCCATTTGTTAGAGATGGGCACTTTTACTAGCAAGAAGTGATAGCAACAAAAGGAAAGCAAGTTCTGAGGCAAAAGGCGCACAAAATGCATGTACAAAGGAACCCCAAACCCTCCCAAGTAACTCCCCTTGGATCATCCATCCAATCCCAATGTCTCAAAGTGTCAGATGGATGCACCGGCCATTAGATCTTCCATATCTGGGCTGCAGAAGCCATTGACCTTGAGCAGGCTGTAAACAAGTCCATGATGCCTAGCTGTGCCAGGAAGACAGTGACAAGAACAACCCTCCCTTAACAATATTTGAAACTTCAAACAGGGTAACCATCAGTGTGCTTCCCCCCCCCCGCCAGATACCAAATTAACCTCCCACCCACCCTATGTTACTGTTGTGGTTAGCTCTGGCCCAGCTCCTGCCCCAAGGACTGTGGGTGTGGGGGAGACATCCACATGCTGCAGACCTGTTTTGCCCCCGGTGGAATCTGCTGATGAAGGCTCCTCTGACCAAGAATACATGAGTGACAGGGAGGAGGAGAGTGTGGCAGACAGCTCAGAAGGAGATCAATTATCTAGCTCCTCCTTGGATTCAGAACAAGAGTTAATGATACAGCCACGCATGCGGAGAGAGATGCATAGGCAACAACAACTGAGAGATTATTATCAAAGAAAATGAGGCCACCTGTGGTTGGGTGGGGCTGTGGTAATTAGTGAGGCTGCTATAAAGAGGAGCTTGTGGGTTTGGCCATTGTGGAGAATTATCTGATCGTTGTGTTTCATGACTGCTTTACTGACTTTGACCTTTTGTGTGCTGATTTTTCCCTGCTTTGAAACTAAACTAAACCAGGGCAAAGTGTGTTTCACTTTGTGAAAGAAGAAGGACTGTGAGTTGCCTCACAACTGCAAGCTAAGTATCACAGAACTGATAAGGGACTTGTACAAATTACCAGTTTGTTTGGAGACCAGTGCTCTTTGCTATACCAAAAGAGGGCTTGGTTTATGTGAATTTTCATTATAAAGAACATGTGTGTGTGTGTGTGAAATTTGTACCTGGGAGGAGTCTACCAGAGAGCCTGACAGAACAGTTACTATGACAGCCAAGGCAAGCAGGTCAAGAAGAAATGCAGAGGCGGACACTTACCTCTCACTGGTGACTGGCACAAGGTGATATGGAGTGGGGGGAGCTACATTTAGATGCATTGCCACATTATTTTTATGAATGCGGTAAATTTTGGAGAGGGGCGGCATATAAATCCAATAAAACTAAACTAAACTAAACAAAAATTTTCCATACTTTATTTGGTTCAAAAGTAAAGTAGTCTGAAAAGACTGATAGTAATAAGAAAGCCCACCTTAAAGAAAATTCTCTGTATTCTCAGGATAAGAGAATTAGGATATATTTGAGAGCAACATTGAAAATACAATATAATTTACACAATGAACAATTCATAAAATAATTTCAGAAACGTTCCAACTGTTGCCAGGCAACATCCATACAAAAGTCTGATTATATACGCTCCTCGGGTGACTCTTGTTTGTATAAAGCTGTAAGGACAAATTGACTCCTGTTTTGCTTCTTGACATGATTCCTCTGTCTTTGCTTTTCCAATAGCAACAACTTTTACTTTTCCCACAAGTGCAGAATTCACTTTTTTTTCCCCAAATCAACCAAGTGTAATCCATTTAGTTGCTACAGGAATCTACCAATCAACATATCCCCCAAGTCTAATGTCACAGGCAGAGGGAATACTGGTTGGCCCAATGTCAGGATTATGTCCATTAGATTTTTGACATCCAACAAAAACATTACCTTTTTGATGTGATGGGAAGACTTGGCAGATTCAATGTTCCTGAAAATAAGACCACTGCAAGTTTCTAATAAGATACTCAAGAGAGAGAGAGGGAGAGAGAGAGGGAGGGAGGGAGAGAGGGAGGGAGAGAGGGAGGGAGAGGGAGGGAGGGAGAGAGGGAGGGAGAGAGGGAGGGAGAGGGAGGGAGGGAGAGAGAGACGGAGGGAGAGAGAGAGAGAGAAAGGGAGGGATTGAGAGAGAGAGGGAGGGAGAGAGAGAGAGGGAGGGAGAGACAGAGAGGGAGGGAGAGAGAGACAGAGAGGGAGGGAGGGAGAGAGGGAGAGAGAGAGGAGAGAGAGGGGGTAAAAATAAGGATAATGGTGGCAGGTGGATCTAAAAGAGGCATTGCATATACTATATGGATACAAACATTTGGAAATAGAATGTGACAAAAATGAATCATGAGAATGGTTATCAAAGCATAAATTAAGTGTGCAATGTGGTCATTTTAGGAATAAGCCAATTTAGGCATAGGGCACTTGAAACCAGATGATTGCAAGATATAGACATGAATCCTAATGAAAAAAATGGAGAGTAATGATCTTAAACAGGACATTACTAAGTATATAGTACATTCACCTACAACCCAAAAAGCAACAGGAACAAATCCATTAGAATTGATGGATATCCAGTAAATATTAACTCTGACCCTTTGGAATCAGCTCTGTAGTGAAGGCACCGGAGACCCACAGCAGATGCAACACAACTTTATTAACAGCTTAACTTGAGGTAACTTAACACTCTTGACAGGATATTTATACTCAACAGTTAACCAATGAAATTGCTAGAACTATCCCGCCAAATAGCTCCCCCTGCTGTTGCCAAGGACATGACAAGCTCCCCTCAGAGATTCGCACTGCCCCCACCTTCCTTTCATAAAGACAGATATTTGCTGGCAAGCCTGGGGCTGTTGAACATTGCCTCATGCTCTGGCCAACAGTATGCACTAATGATTATGAATGATTGCTAGTTGGATGTTTTTGTATTAGGTGGGATTCTAGATTGGGTTTAGACTGTTTTGTTGTTGTTGTTTATATTGAGTTTCTTACGCTTTGTCTTTGTATTGATTTTATATTGTAAGCCACCCTGAGTCCGCAGGAGAAGAGTGGCCTAGAAATCTAAATAAATAAATAAGTAAATAAAATTATACCCTTTCTGTTCCCAAATAATTGTTGTTGGGTGAGACCAGAATCTCGTTAAACACCATGGCATCCTCAGAATTAATGAATGTCCTCTAAAGTTATCATTTTCTTCTTATCTCTTTTTTCTGTGTCAAAATTAACTTCTATTTTTATTTTAATCATTCTCATTCAGGGTGATGAAATAAATAGTTTATAATTTTTTTTCACCCAAGGAAGGTGAAATTGATATTGTCAGTGTTGCAATGTGAATTTCTGACACTTATGTAGAGTGTAAAGTACTCAAGGGATGTGCAAGTGTCATGTCTTTCACTGAACAGCTTTTTAAAAAATGTTCATTCTCCATATTGTCCTTTTTTGCAAACAATACTTTTTGTAAACATAATGTGTTTGTGGTATGTCTGTTTATAAGTTTTTTCCTCTGCTGCTGCTTGAAAAAAGGCTCTCCCGCCTGCCCCTGGGTTTATACTTACCTTTATTCCTTCACTCAAAGCACAGCTGATCAGCTCCTCAGCTGTGTTTCAGGCTGATTATATACTCGCTGCATTTGCACACACATGTGAAACATCACGATGAGAACCAGTGGCGAGGATAAGTGGAACCCACCCTGCCCTATACCATTTTAGAAAAACGGTTTTCCAATCTCTTCTTCAAAATCCAAAGTGATAGAGATCCTACTTTTGGAGTCAAGTCGTTCTTTCATTAATAAGTCATTCCACTGATTAATTGTAAACAAACAAACAAACACTTCAATAAGACAGATGCACATACTTATTATAATGTATGGTGGGATGGATTTACCTATACATTTATGGCTAAAAATGGCTGAAAAAATTACCATGCGTAATCTTCTGAAGTAATTTTTATTACTTAATATCAGTTTTTCCAACAGTTGCACTAGAACTTGAAATACTCTGACAAATTTTTTTAGATCTCAAAAATGCTCGATATTCAGAAAAGGCAGTACCTTTTTGTAAACATAATGTGTTTGTGGTATGTCTATAGCTTGTACACAACCTGAGTTATCACAATATCAACCCCAATCCTTCTTGCTAACCTCCCGCCAGTGAAAGGTTTATTCCTATTCCTAATTCCTGACCTCTTGTGAGTGAAAGCGACAGGAGATGGCTTTCCTGCACAGCTGGAGCTGTAGGAAGTCTATTTAAGACAATGAGCCCACTAGCATATTAAAAAGACTTAATGTAAGCTGTCTTAACTTATTAACAAGAGATTGATAATGTCTGACAAATGACTGGAGATAAATTGTTAAGCAAAATGAAAATATGCCAGAAGCAGAAATGGAAAATTATAGTATAAAGCTTTTATGACCTCAGGAAAAATCAGAGCTAATTTGTCCATTCACCTAAAACTTCATTTTCACTCTTTCCTTTGACAGAATACTGCATCCATTACTGTTCTAATTAGATAACCACAGAGTGGGATACATTGTAGACAGATATTATTTCTGAAGGGACAAGAAATGTGCATGTTGGACAGTTTATCTTTTACTTTCACTCTTGCAGACTAGATTTCAAAGCATCCATTGCTAATATCAATATAGAGAAATTATTATCTGTTAAAATATTTCTTAAGATTTATTGTTGCTTTTATACCTGGCTTACCTTGGTTACATTTGATGTGTTCTTTTATGTGTTTTCTAAGGTATTTCAGTCCTACCTAAAAATGTCATCCATTCAGCTTAAAAGTAGCCAAAAGTGGCAATTTGCAAAGTGGACATTGCTTATTTGAAGCCAGTCTAATAATGAAAACTATCTGTTCAGCTACAGCCATTCCCCATAGGGGCAAAGGGGCAGATGTCATCACATGCTACATGATATCATGATGCAGTGGTGGCATGCATTATGACATCATAGAACATGGTGTGATACTGAAACCAGGTTCTTGATGCAACCAGTCTTTGACCCCCCCCCAGCCCCCCCTTTTAAGAGTTATTTATTTGCTAGTTTAATTTATATGTTACCCAACTCCCCAAGGACTCTGGGCGGCTCACAACAAAGATCATTACCTGAGTAGGCTGCTGATAGTTCCATTGCATGCTATATGTAGATCTACTATATATAACACAGTCACCAGTCTGGGACTTGACCAACTAGTAAGTGGCAATACGAGATTAGATAACTGTCTGGATCTCATCTTCTGCAACAGCAACAGTACAATATATGGCTTACAAATAAAAGAACCTTTTTCCGACAGAATCACACATGATAAACTTCAGTCTCAACCTAACGCGACTCCAAAATTCAACTTCAAAAAAGCGAACTACGAACTCATTGATGCCCATCTTTCAACATTAAACTGGCAAACTTTATTCTCTAACTGCAACTCTATGGATGACCTCTACAACACATTCTTGCTTGAGATGAAAATAACCATCAGACTTTACGTACCATTTGCATCTGCCTCAACCAAGAAAAATTACCTCCCCATCTCAATTTGAAAATTACAATTAAAAAAAAACTTTCTGATGTAAAAATAAAAAAGGACAAGTAGTAAACTTCAAAAAGCATATGTATAAGTAGTAAACTTATAAAAGCATATGCAAACAAATAAAAGCAGAATGTCTCAACTACCACAGCATACAAGAGGAAAACCTCCTATGCACCAAATCCAATTGTACCTTCTACAACTTTGTCAACAACAAACTCAAGGACTCTAGACCTATCCCACCTCTCAAAGGACTCAACAACAAAGAATACCACGATGATTCATCCAAAGCTAACCTTCTCAATTCATTCTTTGGCTCTGTCTTTGTCAACAGCAATGGCTCATCCCCCAAATTCATCACTCACACCTCAAACTCTCTCAATGACCAAACCCAAATAGACTTCACTGAAGACTGAATCAAAAAAGTATTATGTGACCTTAAACTTTCCCTATCTGTCGGACCAGATGGTCTATGTGCATACTTCCTAAAAAAGCTCTCCTCTGCTATAGCTAGACCACTAAGCATAATTTTTGAAAAATCCTTCAGTACCAGCACACTTCCTAAGATATGGTCAAAAGCAATGGTCATCCCCATCTTCAAAAACCCCTCTCTTGTCGATAACTACAGACCAATATCACTATGCTGCGTCCCATGTAAAGTTACGGATTCAATTATAAACCAATCAATTACTCTCCACCTAGAAACTAATAATCTGCTCTCTAACAAACAATTTGGATTCAGAAAAAAACTATCCTGCAATCTACAGCTCCTTCACTGCAAAAACATATGGACAACTCATCTTGATCAAGGAAAATCTATAGATGCAATTTATATTGATTTCTCCAAAGCCTTTGATTCAGTGGTCCATGACAAACTACTTCAAAAACTCAAATCCTATGGCATCTCAGGATCCCTCCACAGCTGGGTTACTGCATTTCTGTCTAACAGGCAACAAGTGGTCAAAATAGAAAGCTCCATATCCACACCTGTCCCTGTTAAAAGGGGTGTCCCCCAAGGTAGCGTACTGGGACCTACACTCTTCATTCTTTACATCAACGACCTTTGCGATCTCATCACAAGCAACTGTGTTCTTTTTGCAGATGATGTAAAACTCTTCAACACCACTGATAACACAACTACTCTACCAAAAGACCTAGACTCAGTTTCTGACTGGTCCAACACATGGCAACTCCAAATCTCAACCAGCAAATGCTCTGCCCTACACATCAGCAAAAAGAATCAGAACTTCAAATACAAACTTAATAAACAAATTATCACAGATAATCCCCACTCAGTCAAGGACCTCGGGATACTAATAACTAAAGATCTAACTGCCAAAGCCCACTGCAACAACATCGCTAAGAAGGCCTCAAGAGTTGTTAATCTAATCCTATGTAGCTTCTGCTCTGGAAATCTCACACTACTTACCAGAGTTTACAAAACTTTCACCAGACCCATCCCCGAATACAGCTCATCGGTTTGGAACCCATATCGCATCTCAGACATTAACACTCTTGAAAATGTTCAAAGATACTTCACAAGAAGAGCCCTTCATTCCTCCACTCGAAACAGAATACCCTACTAGACTTACAATCCTGGGTCTTGAAAGATTAGAACTACGATTCCTTAAACATGATCTAAGTATTGCCCACAAGATCATATGCTGCAGTGTCCTGCCTGTCAAAGACTACTTCAGCTTCAACCACAACAACACAAGAGCACACAACAGATTCAAGCTTAATATTAACTGCTCCAAACTTGACTGTAAAAAATATGACTTTAGTAATCTGGTTGTCGAAGCGTGGAACTCCTTACCGAACTCTATAGTATCATCCCCTAACTCCCAATATTTTACCCTTAGACTATCCATGGTTGATCTCTTCAGATTCCTAAGAGGTCAGTAAGGGGCATACATAAGCACACTAGAGTGCCTTCTGTCCCCTGTCCTATAGTATCTCCTATATCTCATATTTCTTCTCTACTATATCCTCTATAACCTCCATTGTGTATTATTGTGTATTGGACAAAATAAATAAATAAAATAAAAATAAAAATATATACATCTTTAACCAAGTGATTTCCAGACCATGTGTATCCAAGACAAGGGTGGGTTCCTCTCAGTTTTGGACTGGATCGCCCAAACCAATAGCAACTCAACTGGTGATGTCACAACAACATGAAAGATCTGGTTCAGTTGGTGCTGGTCCATGGACTCCGCCATATTTTTTTAAATATTATTATTATTTTTTACTGTTTAGAAGTTTTTTCCTCTGCTGCTCTTGAAAAAGCACCCTCCCACCTACCCATAGGTTTATTCTTACCGTTATTCCTTCACCTGAAGCAAGACGATCAGCTCTTCATCTGTGTTTCAGGCTGATTATAGCTACTGTGCATGCACTGAGGCATAATTAATTGCATGAAGGGATGTGCACGAGCGAGCGAGTGAAAGGTCGCAATGCAAACTGGTGGCAAAGGTAGGTGGAACCCACCCCTGATCCAAGAGGAAGTTGAAAGAAACAAGAAGCCAATTGCATCTACATTATCTAACCAAAGTGTAACATGGGTAAAAAAAATAAGTGGAATTTTGATCAAATGGTGATGACATCATACTGATTTTTTTTGACCCCTTATTTTATACATGTTTCTTCCAGATATTTGATGCTTTACAAATGTCTATGGAGAGTCTCAATCATCCAATTGTCCCAAAAGTGCTTTTTTCCAAAAGACAACTGGAGTTTCTTGGTTTTAATCTTTGAAAACATTTCACTTCTCATCTGAGGAGCGTCTTTGATTCTTCAGTTCAAGTGAAGAGTCTTCGCAGAGGGGCGGCATGTAAATTCAATTAATAAAATAAATAAATAAAAACTGAAGAAGCTTCTTAGATGAGAAGCAAAATGTTTTCAAAATAAAAACAAAGGAAGTCCTGATGCCTTTTGGAAAAAGACCTTTTGAGACTTCATCATTTCCATACTTCTAGTATGCAGAGCCAACTGTTCTGGGAATTGTAGTCCTCACACAGCAGGAATGCAATAGTTTGGGAAAAACTATAAATCCAGGGAGAAAAATCCCCCAATTCTGCATTAACTATTGCCTACCAAATGAAATCCATAAACATTGGGAACATTTGGGCTTATTTGGGAGTTATTTTAATTTTGATTAATATTTAATATTTGTATAATAGCAATGGCATTAAGACTTATATACCACTTCACAATGCTTGACAGCCCTCCCTAAGCAGTTTACAGAATCATACAATATTAATAGCACACTACTACTTCTTGTTTGCATTATTTAATATTAATGCTACTCATCCTCCTCTAGAGTCACATGTAATTAATGCAATTAACAGTACAAATATTCTGCCAATCTAGAAATAAATTCCATTAAATTTAATGGCTCACACTCCCAGCTAGGGAGAGAGAGTTTTACAAACTAAACCAAAGTGAATGTCATTCCTGAGAACTATATTTTATCTTTCACATTAATTAGCATGTTTTTTAAAAACTCAAATACGTATCTTCATTGCTGTAGCATGTTTCCAAATGTGTATTTTAATAGATTTAAACTGCTGAAGATTTAATCTCAATATGGAGAGAAGTGTGTTATTTAGTGCAGGGGTCTCCAACTTTGGTAACTTTAAGCCTGGTGGACTTCAACTCCCTGACTGGGGAATTCTGGGATTTGAAGTCCTCCAGGCTTAAAGTGCCAAGGTTGGAGACCCCTGATTTAAGGGATGGTCAATTCAGAGAAACAGATTAGATTTCTTCATGCAGGAACTGGAAAAATCAGAATCTCTTAAGGTTCTTTATGCATCCCATATGCATGTTAATGTTTTTTGAACACGATCTCTTTTATGTTACAATATTTTCCCCTAGTGCACATTAGAAAGAACACTAAGTTAAAGTGATTTCTGGCAAAATTAAATTGATTACAGCAATGTTGATCTGTAGTCAGTGTGCATCTTAATAAGCCCCAGGGATAT
This sequence comes from Erythrolamprus reginae, assembly GCF_031021105.1. Taxonomy (NCBI): domain Eukaryota; kingdom Metazoa; phylum Chordata; class Lepidosauria; order Squamata; family Dipsadidae; genus Erythrolamprus; species Erythrolamprus reginae. The sequence continues at coordinate 116,261,938 of NC_091951.1, read as the reverse complement.
GTGAAAGCTACCAAGGTAAGTGGTAGATTGACACTTATCACTGCATATATCTAGCAGTGTGCTAACAATGTGTGAAAACAATCTTGTTTTAGCATAGCAAGTGATTTTCATTTTCAAGATAAAATGTCACTAACTCAGCTGTGCAGCTCGGTTTCTGCAAACACGGAAAGTTATCTAATTTGTGGTGTATGGGTATGTGTGTGGGTGTTAGAGTTTCAAATTAGTCTATTTAACCCTATCCAAGGGTAATCTTGAGCCAGTTCAGTCCCCCAGTCCTAGAAAGGAGGGAATGCAAACCACTTCCAAAATTTTGCCAAGAAAATGATAGGGACTTATCTAGTCAACACTGACTAGAAGGCATTAAAAAAAAACCCTGAAATTAGCTAAATGTGTACCAATGCAGATACTAGGTCTTTAACTGCCTTTAGTAAGCATGTTGGGTGATCGCATGATTTTTTATTTATTTTAATTTAGGAAATACATTCAGAGTTAAACTCTGCCACCCAATAAAAAATTTAGAAATTCAAATGTTAAAAGATCAAAACATTAAAGTATTTCTTAAGAAAATATTTCTGTAAGAAAATGAAATACTATTGCCAAATACATATTGCTCTGAACGATCAGATTACTCTGTATCAATGAACAGACTTCAATATGAGCAATAGAGTTCAATATATTTAAATGTACAAGCAGTCTTCATGTCTGCTTCTCTTTTGAGTTAAAAGACTGTTGCTCATGGACAGCTGTGTAAATTTGACCACTAAAATTGTATGAATCAGGATCTTGGCTTAAAAGGAAAAAACACTTTTTTTCCCCAGAAAGTGTTTTTTCCTACTTATCAATTACAGTGATCCCTCGATTATCGCGAGGGTTCCGTTCCAAGACCCCTCGCGATAATCGATTTTTCGCGATGTAGGGTTGCGGAAGTAAAAACACCATCTGCGCATGCGCGCCCTTTTTTTCATGGCCGCGCATGCACAGATGGTGGAGTTTGCGTGGGCGGCGGGGAAACCCCATCTTCGTCTGCTCGCTGCTGCTGCGGCTGCCCAGCAGCTGATCTGCTTGGCGGCAGCAGCGAGGAGCTGAATCGGGCTTTCCCCTTTGCGTGGGAAACTCCGATCTTCGTCTGCTCGCTGCTGCTGCGGCCGCCCAGCAGCTGATCTGCTCGGCAGCGCAGCAACAGCGAGCAGACGAAGATCAGGGTTTCCCCGCCGCCCACGCAAAGGGGAAACCCCGGCTCCTCGCTGATGCCCCTGCTCGCCCGCCCGCCCGCCGCCCGCCGCCCGCCATCAAGAGGGGGAGAGATAGAGAAAGAGAGAGAAGGAAAGAAAGAGATGAGAGAGGGAGGAAGAGAGTGTGAGAGAGGAAGAAGCAAGAGAGAGAAAGAGAGAGAGAAAGAAAGATGAGAAAGGAAGGAAGAGAGTGACGTCATCGGGTGGGGAAAATCGCGATATAGCGTTTCGCGAAGATCAAGATCGCGAAAATCGAGGGATCACTGTAATACATTTTACTTACCATCATAAATATGTAAACAAGATTTACTCAAAGAAATAAACTTTCACAATGATTTTTTTGCTTTGGATCACTTTTCCCTTAGAGCCATCTTACTCCTCTGCAAATATATTTTCTTGTCTCAGCAAATCCTGGAATTTCCATTATAAGTATGTTGCATGGTCTTTCTTGATTGTGTTGAGGATGGTAATTGGTCTATAATTAACAGGATCATTCCTTTCCCATTTTTTTGCAAATGGGAATAATGAGGGCAAACAGCTCAACCACAGATGTCTATGCAGGTAAAACTGAGGTGAAAGCAGAGGCATAGAAGTTCAAGTGGTTTTTAATAATCTCTGGAGTAATTAGATGTTTCCTGGGGCCTTTCATGAGCAAGAAGGTTTTGGGGTTTTTAAAAAAAATTAAATGTGTGTATTTTTTATTTTTAAAATAAATTATTTTTTTTAATTATTATTTTTTATTATTAAAATTATTATTAGTTTTTAATTATTAATTTGCATCCCACCCTCCTTATGCTAGTCTATGACTGTATAAAGATTTTAATGATTGATTGACCAGTTTTCCATAATTTTCATCCCAGCTGATCATTTATTCTTAAAGACCCATGCTAATTCTGGCCTCTTTAAAAGAAAAAACTCTCCATACTTACTCAGCTGCTGGTTTAGATTATTATTATTATTATTATTATTATTATTATTATTATTATTATTATTATTATTATTATTATTATTAATTATATTTGTATGCCGCCCCTCTCGGTAGATGCGGGGCGGCTCACAACAGTAATAGTACAATACATAACAAATCTAATAATTAAAAAGTCACTAAAAACCCCTTATTAAAAGAAACATACACACAAACATACCATGCATAAACTGTGTAGGCCCAGGGAAGATGTCTCAGTTCCCCCATGCCTGACAGCAGAGGTGGGTTTTAAAAAGCTTATGAAAGGCAAGGAGGGTGGGGGCAGTTCTAATCTCCCGGGGGGGGGGGGAGCTGGTTCCAGAGGGTCGGGGCCGCCACAGAGAAGATACATGGATGTATCTGTGCAATTTTCTTAGCAAGAACATAGAAGTGGTTTCCCTTCTTTGGAATATTTTACAGACCTCCAACTTAGCCTAAATGTTTTAATTTCCTGATAGCTCATTAACCTTATCTGATTCAGCTGTGCTTTCTTTTTTTCAAAATATGCCCAGCTCAGTTAGATGCCACCATCTGTTAAAGCTTTTTGAATTATTGAGTCTCTTCCAAGTTTTACTCCAAATTCCCTGTATTTAAAGATTTCTGATGCTGTGTTTTCCATCAAAACCTTACAGCATATTTCCCTATCCTCTACAGAAATCGGTGCAACAAGCTCCCCTTAAATAAAATATTGCTATTTTCTCAGCTGTGAGTTCAGTTCCATCAGCTATCAGTTTGCCTTCATGCCAACTTTCCAATATTCGTAGTTATGTTATGCTCCACTCAAGAGATACTGACAGAATATAAACATTGCATATCACAAACAAGCAGATAAAAGCAGTGTTTCTTTCTTCAGAAAACTAATCTATATTTCTCCACCTTGCCAACACAAAGGATGCATTGGAAAGATAAAACTGTAGAGAAGAGAGATGCCTTGAATAAATGTGTTTAAGAATGGTTGTCTGCTCCTGAAAGTCCTCCAGAATTGAGAAGAGGAACCTGTATTTTAAGACATTCACTTTTTCTCCCCTTGGTGCAGGACTGAACTATTTTATTTCCTTATTGCATTCTTATATAATTTTCAAGTAAAGATTAGTTTATGGGATTAGTTATGGGATTAGCTATTTAAAATAATTCTGTCAGAGATTTGAGTGAACCAGGCCATTTCACTACCACATGATCCATGAAGAATTCAATGCTAAAAGCAGACACCTTTTAAATAACCTTTTTACAATTGTCACCTTATAAAGTGGCCATTTTCAACATTTAAAATACCCTGGAATTCACGAAAATTGGGTGGCTATGTGCTTGTGCCATATTATGGCTAGGAGAGAGACTTCTATAAAATTTCGTTATATAATTTCTTTCATTGGCTGTTTGTACATTATATGAAATTATGATTATCTACAGTAAAATATTTGATTCACTTTGTTATAATGTGCTCTTCTCGGTTATGTGGTATTATGTTTAAGGTTTAAAATTCAAGGTTTAATTGGATTTGTATGCCGCCCCTCTCCAAGGACTTGGGGAGGCTCACGGCATATGCGGAAAACAATAATAAACAATCCAATTAATAATACATTAAAAAAAACCAATCCTTAAAATTCTGATTAAAAAAAAACCTTATCATTTACAATTCATTCGACAATCATACTAAGAAATATTCATTGGTCAGGGGCAAGATCTAAAAACCCCAGGTCTGGCGGCAAAGATGAGTTTTTAAACTCTTTTGGAAGGCAAGGAGGGTGGGGAGGACAGTCCGAATCCCCAAGGGGAGCTGATTCCAGAGGGCCGCCCCCCCCCCACAGAGAAGGCTCTTCCCCTAGGTCCCGCCAGCCAACATTGTTTGGTCGATGGGACCCTAAGGTCACTGGGATTCATGCAGCAGAAGGCGGTCTGGAGGCAGTGTAAACCATTCACTATTTTTTAAAAAAAACAAAAGCATGGTTCATATGGATTGGAATCATATAGCGATTTAAGGATGTCTAATTTCTTCCTCTGTGGTAGGCTCCAAACCCCAGCCTTTTTAAACACTAGCACACAGGTGTCAAACTCAATAGCATCACATGATGTATCATGTCATTTTTTGCCTTTGCGGCGTGACCGTGGGCATGGCATATATCTGATGCACCTGTCCCATGGGCCGCCAGTTTCACACCCTGTTAGCAGTTAGGCATGAACTTGGATTTTATTCCAGTGGAACAGAATTCTAGAGAACTTCCCTAGCAGGAATTTCCCATACCCTAGCATGGGCACCATTCATGGGTGACAATGAGCCATTTTTCTAAGCACATCTCAGATTTATGTGCTTTAATTTTTGATCATGCTAGAAGCTCCCAGGGCTTCAAAAAGCCAAGAACCACAATCTGCTCAAGAGGTTATTTGGGCATCAGAAAAAACAAAACATGGCAACTTCATGTTCCAAACTGCTACATTGGGAGACAAGTGCTACATACAGTATTCCTTCATAGCAGGGAAGCAATGGTGGGGACAAATATGAACAAAGAAAAACACAGTTTTGTTTGGTTCGGTTCTATGTTTGATTTTTACACAATAGCTTGTAGACTATGTACGAGGACCTTTTAGTTTGTTTGTTGCTATGGCAGCTAATAAAGAAGTGTGCAGTTCATTACTCTCCATTGATTTTCATAAATTTCTTTTTGTAAACATACCATTAGGATCACCAGAAAATGATCAAATGGATGATTTTTATATCTTCTATATGATACAGACACATGAATGAAAGTTCTATTATATTCCAACCCATCTTTAGATACAGACTGGAATCTGAAGCATATATCCAACAGCACAGTGCTGGATTTTAAAATGAAAAGAGAAAAGCTGGATTCATTATTTTCTACATAACACCCTAAAGGTGAAGGATATTTCAGGATGACATGATAGACTGCAATGCAAATAGTTTTACTTAGAAATAAGCAAAGATATTATTTAGACTTGATGAAAGTTTCCTTTCAGAGGATTTAGCAAATTACCCCAAAAAGAAAATATTTTAATGAGTCCCGAGTGGTGACGGATCATTGAATCTCTTTTGCCTTGTCTATCTTGAGAAAACTTCATTTTGGAAGACACTATATTTTTCTTTTTTGCTCTCTGTCTGAAAGTTTCTTCATATAACTCTTTATGTTCTTAGAATCTTCTAATTCTTTTCCATATTTTTTTTAATCTTGACCAACTTGCACGGGGCTACATTAACTGAGGGTGGAGGAATACCCTAATTTTGTGTCTGAATTTCCCAATGTCTTTGACAATTCCCTGGGTTCTTACAAAGGTCCTCCAATTTCCTTTTCCATAGATCCAGCTGTTCCCCCCATAAGATTGAAACCTCAAAGGGTCCCCTTACCCTTATTGCCAAAGCTGGATCACCAGCTAGACAAACTGATTGCACAGAGCACACCCCCTGGGAAACCCCAATTGTAACCCCCATGAAACCAGATGGTTCTCTAAGGGTATGTGCTAATTACAAATCAACCATAAATAAGGCACTGCAGCACAACTCCTACCCTATCCCTATTGTGCAGCAGCTTTTGCATTCTCTAGGAAATGGCAGATTCTTTGCAAAGCTGGACCTCGCCCAAGCTTACCAGCAACTGCCGGTCGACAAAGCCACCGCATTGGCACAGACAATTGTAACCCACCGAGGGGCCTTTAAATGCACCCGCCTTCAATTCGGGGTCAGTATAGCCCCAGGGTTATTCCAAAGGTCAATGGAACGCTTGTTAACTGGTCTTAAAGGCACCATCCCTTACTTTGACAATATATTCATCTCAGCCGAGTCACAGACCCAATTGAATCAGCGAATCAGGGTGGTCCTCACTAGAATGCAGGGCAAAGGATTGAAATTAAGGGCAGATAAATGTGTGTGGGGGACAGATAGTGTAGAGTTTTTGGGGTCAAAAATCGACAGTGAAGGCATACACCCCACCTTAGAAAAGATAAGGTGTTAAATCAGAGGCAAGAGGCCGAAGGAAAGTGACAACAGCTCTTTATTAAGTGATCAGGAGCATCCCAAGAGTCCAGCTCGCAGGCTGGTATAGAATTAAAATAACCGCGGCTAAACCCGCACTTATATACTTTGTTGCCAGCGCTGGGATTGGTGACATTGTTTCAATGCTTCGCGCCAGGGCTTCCCATTGGCTGCGCTTTGCAGGCTTTCTATTGGCCGTGCCTGCAGTTTCCTATTGGCTGCGTCTGGTCCAATCGGTAGTCTCCTTTATTATGCAACGTGCAAACATAACATCCCTCCCCCCATAGTCCTTTAACAGAACTGTCAGTAGTTCTGTAACCTGATTGGTGGCTTGATTGTTCGTCCGGACCTGCGCAGTTCAGTCTGCTGGGAGCTGTCCTCCTGGGCGGCTGGCTCTTGTGCTGCTCCGTACGGGTAAAGGTTGCCTTGGCCTATGGACGTCGATGCGGCCCCGGACAGCCATCGCTGGATGCCTGAAGATGGTGTGGTGAGTAGAACGGTTGTTCTTGTTGGTTTCTTGCAGTGTAATCTGTGGGGAAAATGTAATTGTTATTTTGTGGGGGCTCACCCGGGTGTCGCTTTCTAATTTGGTCGATATGTCTTCGCCATATTTTCCCGTTTTGCAGTAGAACCATGTATGATTTGTGGCTGATTCTTTGTTCTATGGTACCCTCCCTCCAGCGGAGGTTGGAGTCAAAGTCTTTGGCATATACCAAGTCGCCCGTTTTGAAAGTTCTTTCCGGCTCTGTTGTTGGTTTGTCTTTTTCCCTTGTGTATTCTGGGTGCATTCTGTCTAGTTGGGAACGGAGCTTTCTTCCCATGAGAAGCTCCGCCGGACTTTTCTTGGTGCTGGCCGAAGGGGTGATGTGTTGGGCCATTAAAAACTCATCTAGCTGTTGTTACCAGTCCCCGGGTGGGGCTCGGTAAAGGGCCTCTTTCGTGAATCTTACCATTCGTTCAACTCGGCCATTAGTTGCTGCGAAGAGGGGAGAAGTTAATGCATGCCGGATCCCTCGCTCGGCTAGGAAAATTTCCATCTGTCTAGATGTTAGCTGTGGGCCATTGTCGGAGACCAGGACATCTGGTAACCCGTGTGTTGAGAAGATTTTCTGCAGTACCTTTATTGTAGCTGTCGTTGTTGTTGAGGTCATTAAGACTACCTCCAGCCATTTTGAGTAGGCATCTACTACGATTAGGAATGATTGTCCCGCTACTGGCCCTGCAAAGTCTATATGGATATGAGACCAAGGTCCTTTTGGTGTTTCCCATTCCGTTGGCTTGGTTTTGGGTGGATCTGGGCGAGTTTGCTGGCACGGGTTATATGTTGCTACCCATGTTTCAATTTCCTGATCCAACCTGGGCCACCACAAATGACTTCTAGCCAGACTTTTCATTATTACCATGCCTGGGTGCCCTTGATGTAGCAATTTTATCATCAGACAGTGTCCTTGTACAATACAACATGACTATGCCTGTGACCTTAACCTGCGACGCCTCCCCATTTGGCATAGGAGCCATCCTAAGTCATACTTTTCCAGACGGCACAGATGCTCCCATTGCCTTCTACTCAAAAACCCTGTCTCCGGCAGAAAGGAACTACTCACAACTGCACAAGGAAGCACTAGCATTAGTCGCAGGCGCAATTTCTCTGCAATTGTTTTGGGATTATTACCCGGTCACCCCACAATATGCAATCCCTTAGCACGCTCAGTTCCATTTGTCTATTTTTAAAAACCTGAAATGATTCTTTCGGAATCTCTTCCGACCACTCTTTCAGGACCCATTGTTTGACTTGAGACAACACTGAATCTTTATTTGTCTCCCGGGCAATTTTGTCCGCATTTATTATTGGGTTTTCCTGCATTTCAATTAGCAATATGTCCGTGGCTGGGGCCGGGTCTATTACCAGGTCTGCTTGGGGGCATCTGCTCAGGGCGTCTGCATGGCCGATTTCCTTCCCCCCCTGGTGTTTGAGAACATAATTGTAAGCTGCTAGGAAGATTGTCCAGTGGGTCATTCTCGGGGAAAGGAATGCGGGGGCCTGTTTATCTCCCGCTAAGATTCCTAATAGAGGTTTATGGTCCGTGACTAAGGTGAATGAGTGGCCGAATAAGTATCCATGGAATTTTTTGACGCCTGCGACTAATGCTAGTGCTTCCTTGTCCAGTTGTGAGTAGTTCCTTTCTGCTGGAGGCAGGGTTTTTGAGTAGAAGGCAATGGGAGCATCTGTGCCATCTGGACAAGTATGACTTAGGATGGCTCCTATGCCAAACAGGGAGGCATCGTAGGTTAAGGTCACAGGCATAGTCATGTTGTATTGTACAAGGACACTGTCTGATGATAACAGTTTTTTGACGGCTTGAAAGGCGATTTGCTCGGCTGGTCCCCATGTCCAGGCTGTGCCTTGTTTAAGTAGATGATGGAGAGGCTCCGCTATCGTGGCTTTCTGTTTGAGAAATATGGGATAGAAGTTTAGTAAGCCTAGAAATGATTGCAATTCCGTTTTGTTTGTTGGGACAGGGGCATTTTTAATTGCTAGAACTTTTTCCTCTGTTGGATGGATCCCCTTTTTGTCTATGGAAAACCCTAGATATTCAACGCTGGGGACTGCCCATGAACATTTGTCTGGTTTTATGCGGAGGCCCATTTCATGAAATTTAGTTAGTACTTGTCGGATCCTTTCCCATAGCTGGGGGGCTGATGTTGCAGATATAAGTACGTCATCAAAATATGGCACCACCCCAGGAATTTTGTTTAGTAGGCGCTCCATGAGGCTTTGGAAGATGCCCAGGGCGATAGCTACCCCAAATTGTAATCTGGAACATTTAAACGCCCCCCGGTGAGTCACGATTGTCTGGGCTTCCGCTGTTTCCTCTGAGACAGGTAATTGCTGATATGCTTGGGCCAAATCGATCTTTGCAAAAATGGAGTCATTTCCTAAAGTATGTAATAATTGCTGCACTACCGGAATTGGGTAGACATTGTGTTGCAAAGCCCTGTTAATTGTCGCTTTGTAGTCAGCGCATATCCAGACTGAGCCGTCAGGTTTTAAGGGAAGAACAATTGGGGTCTCCCATTTGGCATGATCAATTGGTACGAGGACTCCTTGGGCAATCAATTTATCTAATTGCTGGTCAACCTTCGGAAGCAATGGCAAAGATACCCTCCGGGGCTTTAGGCGAATTGGGGCTACTGATGGGTCGAGATTGAATGAAATTGGAGTGCCCTTGTATGTGCCCAGCCCCGGTTCGAACACATCAGCAAAATCCCTCGTTATATCCTTTGGGGGCATCTTTGGGTCAGCAATGGAGTGAATACCTGTAATGCCCATGCCTAGCGGCTGGAACCAATCTAGCCCCAACAGAGTGTGTTTAGGGCCATTTATGACAATTAATGGTAACATTCCCTTAAAGTGTTCAGAGCATACAGGAACATCAATAGACCCCAATACAGGAATGGCATTTCCTTGAAAGTCTGACAGTCCAAAAGTCCAAGGAATTAAGTGTTCTTTTTGAATATGTGGCAAATATAGGTGAAATTTATGCCATGGCATTATGGAGTAGCGGGAACCCGTGTCAATTTCCATTTTACAGGGTCGATTGTTAATTAAGAGTGAGGTAAAAAGTTTTCCCTGGGCCGGTGCAGAGTTGTAGTTAATTGAAAAGGGGGAATTACCTTTGCGGAATCCTGAGTGGAAACCAGTGGTCTGCTTGAAGTTCCCGTGGTTATAGGGAGTGTTGAAATTTCTGACTGCGGCTGGCTGGCGCTGCCAGGGTTGGGTAAAATCCCCTGGGGAGGGTGCTCAACAAACTTCAGCGATGTGTCCTTTTCTATGGCATCGGCGGCAGAAGGCATCTTTGAAAGGGCAACGGGATCGGGCGTGGGAGCCATTGCAGCCAAAGCATGGTGGAAAAGGTTGCCGTGGGTTGCTGTATTGTGAGGAGGGGTGAATCTGCAGGCAGTAGTCTTTATCCGTAGCTGCTTCGGGAGATTGTTCGGCAGTGTCTCCCGTATGTGAGGGGCTGGTCTCAGTCACCTTGTGCACGGTTGGAGCTGCACGTTTGAGTTCGGCGGCAGATGCGTTGGAAACCTCAGCGGCTTTGACAGCTTTCATGATATCTTGTAAGGAGGCTTCTTCTCCGATGAGGTACTTTTTCTGTAGGGTTAGGTTGCTCATCCCGAAGATTAGGCGGTCCACCAGGTGTTCCTCCGGATCTTTATATTTGCATTTCGTTAGCAAGGCTCGCAGTCGGGTGACAAAATCGTTTATGGACTCGCCTTCAGCCTGTTTTAGTTGGGAGAATTGGTGTCGACTGATGCGGACAGGAGTCGTTGGCTGGAAATGATTTGTGAGTTTTTCTTGTAGCGATGTCCAGGAGATGTCCTCTATGGATTCTTGGTCTGCAAGCATAGTGGCCAGGTTGTAGATCATCGCACTACAGTAATAGAGGAAGATTGCTCATTTTCTGTTGTCCGTGGCATCGCCGAGGTTGCTTGCTTGAAGGAAGATACAAAATTTGGACATGTATGCAGTCCATGTGTCTTCTTCGGGGTTGAAGAAAGGCAAAGCGTGAGGTATTGTTGCAGTCATCTCTGGTTGTGGAAAGGTTCGAACCCCTCATTGCCACTGTTAAATCAGAGGCAAGAGGCTGAAGAAAAGTGACAACAGCTCTTTATTAAGTGATCAGGAGCATCCCAAGAGTCCAGCTCGCAGGCTGGTATAGAATTAAAATAACCGTGACTAAACCCGCACTTATATACTTTATTGCCAGCGCAGGGATTGGTGACATTGTTTCAAGGCTTCGCGCCGGGGCTTCCCATTGGCTGCGCTTTGCAGGCTTTCTATTGGCCATGCCCGCGGTTTCCTATTGGCTGCGTCTGGTCCAATCGGTAGTCTCCTTTATTGTGCAACGTGCAAACATAACATAAGGGCCATCAGAGAAGCCCCTGAGCCAAGAAATAAGGCAGAGCTTCAAGCATTCCTAGGGCTCCTTAACTTCTACTCTGTTTTTTTAAAAAACAGAAGGCTACCGCAGCTAAGCCATTGCACAGACTACTACATAAGGGAGCAGCCTGGAGATGGGGAAGCAGTGAACATGCAGCTTTCATGAGAATAAAAGACCTTCTAGCTTCTCATAGTGTGGTAGTCCAATACAATAACACCCTACCAATACGGCTCACATGTGATGCCTCCCCTTATGGGGTAGGTGCAGTATTGGCCCACATCTTGCCCAATGGGGCTGAGGCTTCCATAGCCTATTTCTCCAGAACCCTCTCTAACGCTGAGAGGAACTATAGCCAGCTTGACAGAGAGGCCCTGGCCTTAGTGGCAGGAGTTTGGAAATTCCATAATTATATCTTTGGAAGAGAATTCGAACTGGTGACTGACTATAAACCACTACTGGGCTTACTAGCCGACAACAAACCGACCCCACCGTTCATGTCACCAATGATGACCAGGTGGGCTAATTTTTTAGCTGCTTATCAGTACACACTGCAACACAGGGCAGGGTCTCAGATAAACCATGCTGATGCCCTGAGTCGTTGCCCCATAGCACAACCAGTAGAAGACCCTGCACCAGCCAGTGAGGTGCTACTGCTGGAGTTAGTAGACCAGCCCATTGTCACGGCCAAAGACATAGCCACTGAAACCAGGAGAGACCCAGTCTTACAAACAGTCACGCAATACGTTCTTAGAGGGTGGCCAGGAAAGGGCCAGGAACCTCATCTTAGAGAATTCACAGATAAACAGCAAGAGTTAACCATCATGAAGAATTGTATCCTGTGGGGAGACCAGGTAGTAGCGCCCAAGAGTTTAAGGGGGGAAGTAATGAACATGCTGCATAAAGGACACCCTGGAATCGTTATGATGAAGGCCCTAGCTAGAGGGCACATTTGGTGGCCAGGATTAGACAAGGACATTGAGCAGTGGGTGGCCACCTGCTCCCCATGCCAGGAGTCTAGCCTATTCCTCCTAAAACCAAGCAACAGATTGGAAACCTCCCAGGGGCCCCTGGTCATGTGTCCATGTGGATTTTGCTGGGCCAGTAGATTCCCAGTCCTTCCTGGGAATAGTGGATGCTTATTCCAAATGGGTGGACATCATCCTCATGGGAAGTACAACATCATGCACCACCATCAAGGTATTATGTAAGCTCTTTGCTACCCATGGGTGCCCGGACGTCTTGGTATCAGACAATGGGCCTCAGTTCACCTCAAGACAGATGGAGCTGTTCCTAGCTCAATTAGGTGTCAGGCACGTCCTCATTTCACCCCATGCACCTTGGGCTAATGGATTGGTAGAAAGGCTCATAAGGGTGGCAACAGAGGCTCTAAAGAGGTCTGAACCGGGGGAAATCCAAGAACGTTTGGATACTATCCTACTATCACAACACATCACCCCCAATGCAATAACTAAGAAAAGCCCAGCAGAACTTCTGATGGGGAGAAAGTTAAGATCCCCATTAGACAGATTGCACCCAGAATATGCCAACACCCAAGAAAAAACTAAGAGGTCCCCTGAAAGGTCTTTGGGGTTGGGGCAAAAGGTTTATGCAAGGAACTTCGATGGGGGAGTCAACTGGGCTAAGGGAACCATCACTGAGAAACTAGCCCCTAAAACTTGCTCTGTAAAGTTAGAAGATGGCAGGACTTGGAGGTGTCATATAGATCACCTCCGATGGCGCTTAGAGTCCTCAGCCCTATGAGAACAACAACCTAGAAACTTGGCTAAAAACACTCACTTTTCACTCCCAACAGGGAGCACAGCCCGACAAACCCGCTCACAGTCCCGTTCAGAAAAGTTTGAAATAGCCTTGGACTTACCAGGTCTTCAACGGCATTCCAGCAGTCTGGGATCTATTCCCCTGGTAGCCAGCAGCATGGCTGCAAGCTCCTCAGATGGAGGAGCTCCACAGGCAAGGCAGCAGCTCAGAGGAGCTGACCTCCTCTCAGCCCGACCTCCTCTCAGCCCGTCATCCAAGTGTTGATCTGTGCAGGTCAGGGCTTGAAAGTCGCAAACCCAGCAGATTGGATGACTTCGTCACATGGTTAAGCTAACTGACCTTTGAGGTGCTGCAAAGTCCCTGATCAAGACAATGTCTTCAGAGGGACTAAGGGCAACCCAGCTAAGGGGGGTCACTCACGAACGCTAATCCTAGAAAGAAGACTTGGACACATTTTCTCTCTGAGTGATGTGACACAGTATTGAGCTGTGTACCCCTTTTTATTTGGGAGCATATGCATATGGGGATAATTACACGTACATGTCAAGTGATATACAAACATCCAAAAACATAACTTTAAACATGACATATCTTTGAATCCTTCCTTTCTCCAGATATCACAAACCAATTTCCTTGAATAATTTCCTTTGAGCAAATGTTTCTCACACCTAATTTCTCTGAAGCCTTCTGCCTTATCACAACCAATCTCCTTTTATCACAGTCTCGTCCTATTTTGCTTCAGGCAATGTAAATTTCCCCCTTTGATCGTATAACGTCCTGTTTGGAGTGATGTATACTTGTTTGTCAGTGAGATGTTTATTGAACCCTTTTATGGTCAGTTGTCTTCCTGTTGCAAATTTCACCAGAAATACAGACTAAGCAAGTTAATTCCGTCCTATCCTGGCTGTAATAAAATCGGGTTAAGCAAAGCATTTTTATGCTAGAGGTCTAGATATATATATATAATATGATATATTCCTATTCTAACATTCATGCTACACTGCAACAGACCTTCTCCTGAACTAAGAGGGGAGGGGTCTTAAATATTCATGAAGAAGGTTCCGAGTTCAGAATCTGCATGGAGCCTCCTAAGCCGTCCTGATTGGTTGCTTCATTTGGCGGGAGATGTGTTACCATGTCATATAGAGTTTGTTACTTTGTGAACCATATAAATACAAAGCATGGCATTGTCTTTTAGAGCGATTTTAACTGTAACCCATCTGTGTTAACCCTGTCATCTCTAGCCGAATAAACAACTGCTAATTCTACCAGTTAACTCTCTGAGTATTTTTCAGATACCACTGTCATTCTCTGTTCCTTCATGCACACACTATAGATTAGGGGTGTTAAAACATGCGTCGTCCTGGCATTGTCACGTAACTTATCAAGACTTTTACTCCCTTCACTAAACCGGGGTCGGTGGGAAGGCCGGGCCAGTACGTGACGCATCCAGCCCATAAGTCACAAGTTTGACATCCCTGCTATAGTTAATTCCACTCAGATGGGTGGTAATCTCTGAAGCAGATATAGCCTTGGTTAGTCAATGGATGGGAGACCGTATGAAAATACCAGAGCTATACATTTTATACTACTGTATACAGTGAGAAATTGGAGACACATTGTTATTTTTATCAGAAAAACTTCATAAACATGTCCTCAAGAATCAAACTCAACTCAAGGAAAATTGGGCTTTACTTTCCAAGAGCCAAGCTAAAAAAAAAGAGAGAAAGATCACATATGTCATTCAGCTCCTGAAGTTTTGAATGATTATTCCTTTAGCCCTATGATGTTGGCTCATACATACATCAAAGCTCTACTCTTGCTACAAAGAATGAAAGGCAAATAACATTGGGATGGGCAGTGACTGCTCTAGGCAAGGGGAGATGACATGTGGAATATAAATAATTCCACTGTTAACTTGTATAGATTTCATGAATAACAAACATTCTTTTATTTTTGTTTGTTTGTTCTAGAAATTTCTTTGTGATTGAATAATTTGGGTTTATATGTGAAGGTTAGAGCAATACCAAAAGAACAGAGATTGGGCAGAGTCTTCGGAGCATACAAATCTAATAAATTATTATTATTATTATTATTATTATTATTATTATTATTATTATTAGTATTATTAGTATTATTAGTATTAGTATTATTAGTATTATTATTAAATGGAAATGGGAATGTCAGTTTCATAACAAACATCAGACATTTGTTAAACAGAAATAAAGCTTATTTGTTCTAGCAGGATTTTACATTCTTGCTAAATAAGTGAGTAAAACTTAGTCAGATTTGAATTGACAGACCACAACAGAAAAAAAGAACCAACCTAATTGTACCATGATAAATAAATAAATAGACTTGAGATCAATAAATATGTCATTTTTTGTAACAATAATTTTTCCAGGAATGGTGAATTTATATATCTACAAAAACGTATTTCTCTATAAAACATTGAATTGTTTAGTAATTTAAAGATAGACATTATTGATGGGCATTCATGTGGAAGCTTGTAAAAGAGAAATGGAAAGGAATATGAACAAAGCAGATTTACAGGTGAGATTACTTTTTAATTAGTCTTTAAATATTTAATTGTTTTCCTCTCCTTGCCTTGTTGGAGGAATTCAGAGGAAATGCACTTTTTTATGTACAAAATAAATTTATAGAATTAAAATTCCTTCTGCGCATGCTCAGAGAGCCAAAAAATCGTAGAAAATTAGAAAAAAAGAGATGGGAGCGCACATGGACCAGGAAAGACAACACTGGAGTTGTCGCACCCAAATTGTGCAATCAGTGGGCCACTATCAGACCAGTGCACCGACCGCACCAGTAGGAACTCACCTCTGATGTTATCACATTGTTAGAATCCATTGAGTTATCCTGCTGATCAGTATGGTCTATTTATTGAAATTCAGTATTCAGAAATAATCTCTGAAAAATGCTTGCAGACGAATTTTATCTCTCACTGCACCATTTCAATGTCTAAACTAGAAGTGAAAAGTTCAAATTTTATAAGTGATCCAGCTATTAGAACTCTCCTTCTATGTGAATGATTTATTAAAAGGCTACTTTAAACTCCCCATGTTTTCCATTATTTTACATTTTTTCTTTCTTGCATGTTCAGCTGTTTAAACTTTTACTGGCTCATCCTTTAAAAAAAACAAAAGCAGAGCTATGTTCAAGTTCTAAGATACAAAATTGACTTTTTGAAACACCTCAAGAGTCTTAACTACTGCATGTTTTGCTTAATGACCATGGAGACTCACTTAACAACTGCTGCAAACATGGTTATGAAATCAGGTGTGACTCACCATCATTCTTAGTGATGGAAATTCACTAAGCCATAATCACAATGGTGATTACAAGCTGTATATTTCTTGTATCACTTTTAGATAAAGTAATAACCTTAGACAAATTCCAATTCAGTCTTTCTTTTTATGTCTCCTATTATACTTATCATATTTTTGCAACCCCGAGATAAATTTTAAATACCAATGTATTCTTCAGATGAATAAGACCTCAAATCCTGTCAGCCCGTGACCAAGGGATTGTGAATATTATATTTCAGAAAAATGAATGGCACTTTTATCTTTTCCTTAATTTTTGTCACTAGATAATATTCAGTGCCAAAGTTCTTCAGGAAAGCTTCAATAAACTCCCTTACTAAGAAGAGCAACAAAGATGATTAAGGGACTGGAGACAAAAATATATAAAGAAATGTTGCAGGAAATTCTGTCCCCTGTCCAATTGCTCTCCTATATCTCCTATACCTTTCTTCTATTCCTATATCTCTTCTTCTATTCTTTCATTGATATGTTCTATTACTATATCTTCTTTTCTATTATTTGTTAGATATATTTTACTATGAGTATCTCCTCTATAACCTTCATCATGTATTTTACTGTGTGTGTGTGTGTGTGTGTGTGTGTGTGTGTGTGTGTGTGTGTGTATATATATATATATATATATATATATATATATATATATATATATATATATATATATATACCCACTAAAACCCTCATTGTGTATTGGACAAAATAAATAAATAAAATAAATAAATAAACTGGGTATGTCTATTTTAATGCAAAGAAGGAGTGACATGATAGCAGTGTTCCGATATCTCTGGGGCTGCCACAAAAGAAGAGGGATTCCCCAAAGGCTATTCTCCAAAGCAGCTGAGAGTAGGACAAGAAGCAATGGATGGAAACTAATCAAGGAGAGAAGCAATCTAGAACTAAGAAGAAATTTCCTGACAGAACAATGAATCAGTGGAACAACTTGCCTCCAGAACTTGTGAATGCCCTAACACTTTTTAAAGAAGAGTTTGGACAATATTTGTCTGAAATGGTGTACGCTTTCCTGCCTAAGCAGAGGCTTGGATTAGAAGACCTCCAAGGTTCCTTCCAACTCTGTTATTCTATTCTAAGTAAAACCTACTACATACAGTTTCGTTTGGTGCTGTTTGATCAAACTGGAGATTACAAGTGTTTGAATGGGAATGAATCAACTTCAGCTCAATCCTGGCAAGACAGTAAGGCTTGGGAGTTTTGCAGTTCCCCAGTTCTAATGACTTATCATCTTTAACTTTGCACGGGATTGCACTCCTCCAAATTGAGCTTGTGTGCAGTTTGGAGGTCTTCTTGGACTTATGGTTCCTTCTTGACCAACAGATGGCAGCGGTGGCTGGGGTGGGCTTTGTACAGAACCGTTTTGTCTGTCAATTGCACATTTTCTGGATCAGGAAGCCTTGTTTTTTTATTAATTGATTGATTGATTTTATTGTTATTATGAGCTGCCCAGAGTTAAGGTTAAGAGTTAAGATCAATGACCATATTAAAAATTTAAATAAATAATAAATTTCCAATAACCGTGCTTGGAAAATTGATACACATATTACTGTTCAAGAGAATTTATATCACTACCTTATTCTAAAGGAAATAATATTATCCATTTTATAAAACAATAATTTTTATTTTAGTTTCTATTTTATTTTGTTTCACACATCATTTTTTTCTCCTTTTAACTTGGGATAAGTATGTATTTTCAGCAACAAGACAGAATAGTTTCCTGATTTTAAAACCACTAATTCCTGTAATCTCTCATGGTGATAAGTAATATTAGTGCCAATTGCAATCTCCAATATATTTTTTGATAAATTACCCAATTATTCAATCAATCAATCAATCAATCAATCATTATTTTGTTAATAAATTAGGACAAAAAAAGAAATATATACATTTTTCTAAAATATGTAAAAAGAATTAGAAGAAATACTACAGCTTAATGTACAAACCAAAGAACAGTCTATGGCTGTGGTCAAGGAAATAAAATTAAACTAATCCATTAATAACAATTTAAGATAAAACAAATCAGACCAACCAGGATAATGGAACTCATTCCGGTGAGCACCTGCATAGAAACGGAATGACATGCTCCATCATACATATGGACAGTCTCTGTTCAAAGGGGATCTTTTGACATCTTCCTTCAGAAATGACTTTTGGAAAGTTGATACATTAGCTTATAAATGGAAAGGATAAACAAATGCACGAACTGTGAAAAATCACTTCAGAAATTATAATCCAATGGTTAATTTACTGACCACTAAGTATTTCAGTTAAAAGACACATTTGAGTACCTCATACTGTACTCAAAATAATTTGCATGAATGTGTACTAATTGCTTCACTTTTTAAATGTTAAATATCCTTACAGTGTGAGGTAATCCCTTGATAAAGATAAAGCATTGATATTCCCTCTAAGCCAGGGATGGGTTCTACTTACCTTCCCCACCAGTTCACATCACAATGGAAGTACACATTTTGCATGCAATTTTGCTTCTATGCGTGCTCATTAATCAGCCCAAAATAGAGCTGAGAAGCTGATCAGCTGAGCTTCAGAAGAAGGAATAAGTCAGTATTTTACTTACTTACTTACTTAGTTACTTACTTAGTTAGTTACTTACTTACTTACTTACTTACTTACTTACTTACTTACTTACTTACTTACTTACTTACTTACTTACTTACTTACTTATCTGGATTTATATGCCACCCCACTCCCCAAGGACACTGGGAGGCTATAAGTCTGGGGGGGGGAGGGAGGGCCCTCTTTCAAGCAGCAGAACAGGGAAAAATTTCCAAAAGGGGGGGATCTTTCCTTTTAAAAAAAATGAGAGAGAGATGGTGGCCTCCACAGACCTGCACTGACCGATCCAGTTCAGTAATGCCACCAGTGGATCACTACTGGTTCGGGCAAACCAGGCCGAACCAGGAGGAACTCACTTCTGCTCTAAGCCAGCTAAAATCAACACAGCTACTTTGTTCTGTAACAAAATTTAGGAATGATAACAATACTTTCTTACTAAGAATTATACATTGTCACAAAGAATGAATGGTCTAAGGCTCTAAGCTGATCAGTAATATCAGGGCACTGAAATAAAAGAAGCTACAATGAGCAGTGAAGGGCTACCCAAATTTTTACTATCATGCTGAGGGCCTGGCTTATGCAGGATGCCCTGCATTTTCTTTCAACATCTTTCAGTGCAAATTGGGTGCTCTGGGGTAGAGCTCCATTGTCGCTACCCCACTGCGTTCCCTCCCATCCAGGCAGTAGTTCACCCCTGACGATGAGCCTTCTGATAGTGTATGATGCACACATAATATTTTGAGCATAAGGTTGCTGCCACATCTCTTTTCATCTCATCTAGATTCTGAACTGAATCTGACTAAAATACTAAATTGTCTTCCCTGATGATTGAGAAGAAAATGACAATCAAATAGAGAAAATTAGCTGAATGTTGAGAATTTTACCATGTATTTTGACAGTGATAGATGTAAGCTGTTTTGTTTTTCAAAATTAAAGGAACCACATAATGAGGCACAGTATTACTTCCCAACTTTATTCTTTTATCTAAATTTAGATGAGATGGAGAATTATAGGTCGACTACTCCCCTTATGAAAAGCTGCCACAACGAGAAGGCAGCTTGTAGTAGTTATGCTTCTTGTTGTATATTTATGCATCTTATATTGTATAATCCAAATCAGGTTAAACTCTTCCCTTAATAAAAATTGTGTTGCACTCTAATGCATAGAACCGGGCCAGGGAAATAACTTCCTCGAGTAGAAAAAAAATATAACAAGAAAACTCATTGAATTTTTGAGAGATGTACTTATAACACCTTCCACAAACTTTGCTTAAACTGATGAAATCTGAATCAATTGTGGCAGACTAGGACTGGGGCTATGTGATACAACATGATAAAAATTGATGCAGCTAATAAGATGTGGTTAGGAAAGAAATCAAAAATAGAACTCTAATGACTATATAAAATGATATGATATAAACATCACAGAATATATCTTTCCTGGCTGTGTATCTCAAATACTACATTACATGGTTGAAAAAGACTAACTAAAATTATAGAGTCAGAAAAATGCAGCCCTTACAAAAGGTTTGGAACTTTTTTAGCATAGCAATTGAGATAAAATGATAGGTACTTAGGCTAGATCTGCTGTGAAGAAAGCAGATATAATTTTTACCCTTTTCTCCTTTTCTCTCTGTCTTAATTCCAGAACTTGGAGCATTTCAGAAATGGTGGCAGTATCAGGACAGATTAAAATGAAGTTTTTTCAACATTGAAATAAACTCTTAAATAAACAAGATGTAGACTGCAATATTGCACAGCTTTGAAAGGGATTAAACAAATTCATGGAGGAGGAGATCACTCTCAATAGTGTCAGGTCTTGATGACTATATATTATCTCCAGTATCATAGTTAGGAACACTTTCAGATCTCAGACTATTTTATAAGGATGCTGTTCTCACTCGTGTGCAACAAACTTCCTTTCCCCCCTCTGGTATTTCACTATGAGAAAAGAATTCTAAACTAAAAGAACTTTTGATCATATTGAAAACAGTTTTCTTTTTAAAAGACCGTGTTTCTTGCAGCTGCCTTTTTCCAAAATGTTTCCTATATGAAAATCAGCTTGGGGAATTGAAACCTCTGCCCAATCATAGGTTCACACCAGCTGGTGTACAGCCAGGCTAGCACATTGCTAAATTCTAACAATGAATAGTTTGTCAGTTTCTAAGGGTTAGAAATTCATCCCATCAGCTTAAATTATCTGTTTTCCTGATGAACTAAATAAGCCATAATGGAATCTCAGCAGCTCCACATCCTGCCTTACAGAAGAGATGATATCAGCAGGGTTCAAAGCTTGAGCTCTCCATGCTGGTAGGAGATCAGCATAATGCAGATTGGCAAAGAGTTAAATGCCCAAGGGCAGAATTGCAATTGTACTGAACTTTTATGAAGCTTATCCCTTCTTCTATTTAATAGACAATACCAGTTTTTTGGGTCAATGAGCTATTAAGCTCTTTCTGTCTGGATCCAATCTGGGTTGGTCACTAGGACCAGAGATTACATATGAACATAAGGTTCAGTCCTCTGAGCTTTCAGATTTGTGCTGTAGGCCTGAACATGGGCTCTAGCATGAATCTGAAAGCTCAAAATAATAAACCTTTGGTCCAACCCAGATTGGATCATGCCAAAGCATAACTCTTTCCCTTTCCTTGTAATAACAAAATAAGCGTGAGAATATAACATAAAAAGATTAAAGCACCTTAAGAATAAGGAAGAAAAACAGCACAAAGACAGTAGGTATAACACTGGTTTGGTTCTGCAACCCAACAAGACAGACACAGACTTCAGAGGATAATTAGAACTGCAGAAAAAACAATTACTGCCAACCCGCCTTCAATTGAGGACCTCTATACTGTACGAGTCAAAAAGAGGGCTGTTTAATGACCCCTCGTATCCTGGACATAGATTGTTTCAACTTCTACCCTCAAAATGACACTATAAAGCACTGCACACCAAGACAACTCGACAAAAGAACAGTTTCTTCCTGAACGCCATCACTCAGCTAAACAAATAATTCCCTCACCACTTTCAAATTATTCACTAAGGCTGCATTATTATTACTACTAGTTTTTCTCATCATTCCTATCACCCATCTCCTCCCACGTATGACTGTATGACTATAACTTGTTGCTTGTATCCTTACGATTAATATTGATTGTTTCCTGGTTGCTTATTTGAACCCTATGACAATCGTTAAGTGTTGTACCTCATGATTCTTGACAAATGCATATTTTCTTTTATGTACACTGAGAGCATATGCACTAAAGACAAGTTCTTTGTGTGTACAATCACACTTGGCCAATAAATTATTCTATTCTATTCTGTTCTGTTCTGTTCTATTATATTAATCCTTTTGATCTTATTGCTAAAATTGACTGTGCTTGTCAAAATCTGGCTGTGAAACTTCCAAATGATGATCACATGTCCTTGAAATGTTGCATGAGTCTTACATGCATGCTGTTTTCAAAGCACCCAATTTATGAGAACGTGACCATTGTGGGTGTTATGCAGAGCTGGTATTCAGCTGGTTCGGACCAGTTCGGGTGAACCAGTAGTAGTATATATAAAGTATATATTGTACTCGTATAAAAATATACAGATAATTAAAACTTGATTTTGAGGAACTTCTTTTTCCAAACTAATATTCTGTTACATTTAGGAGGGAGAATTGTAACCAGAATAAAAACTTTTCATTATATCTTTGCCCTCTTTCAATTACTATTAATTTTGAAATATTTGTCCTTTCATATTAGCTTTCATACTCTTGCGAGTAAATCAAATTACAGCACTGTGAGTTGAATTTCCACATGGTATCATCACCAGTGATCTAAAACATGTTCCCAGCATTGCAAAGGCAGCCTTTTGAACATGCACAATATATTTGATGATCACTGTATAATCATTTTTGCTTTTCAAGTAACTCAAATACTCCTGTGGGATCTTCTAGTATCTTACCCACAGGAAAAAGAGAGGTTCCTCTGTCTGTTTCAGTACTTTTAAAAGTAAAATATTACTATCTCTCCCAATCTCAGCAGATGAAACATACTTTGTCAAAATCCTACATTCCCCCTCCTTTTAGTGTGAAAGATTCTACTTTTTTCTTGCCTAAATATATTTATTTATTTATTTATTAAAGTTAGAAGTAAGTTCATGTAGCAAATTCTACTTATCGAATTTATCTTATTGGGAGGCACCATAGTTGCCAATATGACAACATAACTAGGGCAGGAGGGGAGAGGAGGAGAGGAGAAGAGAAGAGAAAGGGTACTGCAAAATAGAAGAAAAAGAAGGACCTTTTTCATATTCTGTAGCCATGCCTCTCTAATATTGTGCATCTCTCTTCCAGCAGCATAAAATAAAATGTGAAGTACTTTTGCTACTTTCCATTAAAATACATGGTTACATTTCAGTCTCAGCTAAAACCAACAACTGATTCGCCTAACGCATCAAATTACTCTGTTTAACACAGTATTCATTCACATCCCCATTTTATTTTTGGCACCGTGTTTTCTTGTGATGGGACTAAGTGCTGCTTGTCTATTATCGGCCCAACGGTAGACATCTAGACAAAAGTACATATGAGTAATTCTGCCAGTTTCAATTTCACTCAATTTTCATCCATTCCATTCCATTTCTAGACCAACTTGCCATTAGCATTTTTTAAAAAGTAAAGAGGCTCACAAAAATGCAGGTATTTTTACGTGCATTTCATTTAATGCATACATACATTCTCAGCAGATCCAGTTAAAAAGAAGGCTACTGGCAATTACAGTTTACCTCCATCTGGAGCACCATCTGTTGCTTATCCTTCCTGTGGACCACACAAACACACCTGTAATTAGGGACAGACAAGCCAGATCACCTGGAATTTATTCCATCCCCTTTCCTCATTACTGGGAAGGAGGAAGAAGTGTTAATTCTAAAGTATATACATATTTAAATTTTATTTTATATACACATACGAACCAGATGATTTGCTCCTCTGACCATGTAGAGTAGGGGTGTCAAACTCACAGCCAGTGGACCAGATGTGTCACATACTGGCCACGCCCACATCTGGTTTAGTGAAGGGGGAAAGTCGCAATATGTTACATGATAAGTTTTCTAAAGGAAGAAAAAGCAACTAGACTCCAGCAGATAATAAAATACTTTCAACTTCCTTTAAGAAAGAACAAATCAGATATTTCAAAAAATTGTGCTATCCATCAGAAGACTGGCTGTCAGATTGTGTGTACTCTTTGCTAGACAAGCTATCATAATACATTAATGTGTGTTATCCATATTAGAAAAGCAGAAATGTCGATGGATAGCCCTATAGTAATAATAGAAGCTTCCTTGATAATCGGATTAAAACTGGAGAATTGACTAAGATAGAATTTGTTCATACATTATCCAGTAAATACATGATGTTAAATTAGAGATTGCTACATGTCCAAGCTGATAAAATTCAAAGCGAGTTTGCAATTATTTTTATTTTCGAAGCAAAAAACTACATTGTTTCTCATAATTAATTCAAACTGCTTTTAATGGATTCTGGATAATCCATGCAGGCTACAAAGCTATAAGGTAACTACAGTGGTACCTCGTGATACGAACCCCTTGTCATACGAACTTTTTGAGATACGAACCCAGGATTTGGAATTTTTTTGCTTCTTCTTACGAATTTTTTCACCTTATGAACCTGCCGCCGCCGCTGGGATGCCCCACCTCCAGATTTTCGTTGTAAGCCAAGTGCCAGTTTTTGCGATCCTGGGATCCCCCGAGGCTCCCCTCCATGGGAAACCCCACCTCCTGACTTCCTGTAGGGAAATTCCAGGAGGGGAATCCCAGGGTCGCAAAAAAAGGGCAGAGTTGGGGGGACAAAAACAGGAAGAAAAGACTCATGGAGCTCAAGGGAGGAGAAAGGTGTGGGGGAGATGAGCAAAGTGGGGTGGGAAAAAACAGGAAGAAAAGACTCATGGAGCTCAAGGAAGGAGAAAGGTGTGGGGAAGATGAGCAGAGTGGGGTGGGAAAAAACAGGAAGAAAAGACTCATGGAGCTCAAGGGAGGAGAAAGGTGTGGGGGAGATGAGCAAAGTGGGGTGGGAAAAAACAGGAAGAAAAGACTCATGGAGCTCAAGGAAGGAGAAAGGTGTGGGGAAGATGAGCAGAGTGGGGTGGGAAAAAACGGGAAGAAAAGACTCATGGAGCTCAAGGGAGGAGAAAGGTGTGGGGGAGATGAGCAGAGTGGGTGGGAGAAAACAGGAAGAAAAAACTCATGGAGCTCAAGGGAGGAGAAAGGTGTGGGGGGGATGAGCAGAGTGGGGTGGGAGAAAACAGGAAGAAAAGACTCATGGAGCTCAAGAGAGGAGAAAGGTGTGGGGGAGATGAGCAGAGTGGGTGGGAGAAAATGGGAAGAAAAGACTCATGGAGCTCAAGGGAGGAGAAAGGTGTGGGGGAGATGAGCAGAGTGGGGTGGGAGAAAACAGGAAGAAAAGACTCATGGAGCTCAAAAGAGGAGAAAGGTGTGGGGGAGATGAGCAGAGTGGGGTGGGAGAAAATGGGAAGAAAAGACTCATGGAGCTCAAGGGAGGAGAAAGGTGTGGGGGAGATGAGCAGAGTGGGTGGGAGAAAACAGGAAGAAAAAACTCATGGAGCTCAAGGGAGGAGAAAGGTGTGGGGGAGATGAGCAGAGTGGGGTGGGAGAAAACAGGAAGAAAAGACTCATGGAGCTCAAGAGAGGAGAAAGGTTGGGGGAGATGAGCAGAGTGGGTGGGAGAAAATGGGAAGAAACGACTCATGGAGCTCAAGGGAGGAGAAAGGTGTGGGGGAGATGAGGAGAGTAGGGTGGGAGAAAACGGGAAGAAAAGATTCATGGAGCTCAAGGGAGGAGAAAGGTGTGGGGGAGATGAGGAGAGTAGGGTGGGAGAAAACGGGAAGAAAAGATTCATGGAGCTCAAGAGAGGAGAAAGGTGTGGGGGAGATGAGCAGAGTGGGGTGGGAAAAAGCGGGAAGAAAAGACTCATGGAGCTCAAGGAAGGAGAAAGGTGTGGGGGAGATGAGCAGAGTGGCGGGGACAAAAACAGGAGGCAGGGACTCATGGAGCTCAAGAGAGGCTCTTTTCATTGGGACTCCCTCCCCCCACTCCGTTTCCCTCAGCTTTGTCTGGCCACCGCTTTTTTTTTTTAAGCCTTAATATTTTGGATTCTCCTAGTGGGCTTGCACACATTATTGGCTTTTCCATTGATTCCTATGTGAAACATTGTTTCATCTTACAAACTTTTCATCTTACGAACCTTGTCCTGGAACCAATTAAGTTCGTAAGACGAGGTATTACTGTATATAATTACCATGACAAATTTATTTCACAAATTAGGATAAAGGTGTGGGAAGTCAAAAAGTTTGAAAGAGATACCTAGGCCATTTCCTCAGTATCGAAGTATAGAAAATATTTCCAACAGGAGTCCATCGAATCTAGCCTCTGCTTTCCAGAAAAAGGGAATTTATGCAATCTTTCTCAATTATATAATCTTAACATTTTGCAATAATTTTGAACCTTCAAGGCAATCTTGGTGTTAAATTGCACAAGAATGAAGAGACGAGACTTAGGAGCAGTTCAGCACCTTTATTGAATTTAGCTGGATTATGATATGAACTGCCAGCTGGCTGAGGAAAGCTGCTTTTAAGGTGTATGTAACACCCTCAGTCTGTGGATAATCATAGTACATATTAATATATGATGCGTAATCACCCAGGTGGGTAGGGTACCGCACAGTCCTATTGGGTCTGCATGATTCACTAGTCCTTGGAAACTTGCCAGCAGCAGACATGTTGCTCCATGTTCCTCCTGTGGAAATATCTGGAACCTACCATTGGGCGTGGTAGCCTCTTCTTCCAAGTCATCATCCTCTAATCCTGGATGATGCCTCTGGACTCCGGCTGCTCTCAGTAAGTGTCCACTCATTTTGTCCAATGTTAAGCATAGAGTCTCTTGGTCTCTATTAAGCAGGGCTGATTGGTTGCATGGAGTTCCATGAACTGGTGTTTTGGAGGCCTTTCGAGGTGGAGATTTTTTCTTTCTTTCTTTATTTTTATTTATTTTATTTATTTATTTTGTCCAATACACAATGAGGATTTTAGTGATGAAGGTTATAGAGGTGATACTCATAGTAAAATATATCTAAGAAATAATAGAAAAGAAGATGTAGTAATAGAACATATCAATGAAAGAATAGAAGAAGAGATATAGGAATAGAAGAAAGGTATAGGAGATATAGGAGAGCAATAGGACAGGGGACGGAAGGCACTCTAGTGCACTTGTACTCACCCCTTACTGACCTCGTAGGAATCTGGATAGGTCAACCATAGATAATCTAAGGGTAAA
Organism: Erythrolamprus reginae; assembly: GCF_031021105.1. Lineage (NCBI taxonomy): Eukaryota > Metazoa > Chordata > Lepidosauria > Squamata > Dipsadidae > Erythrolamprus > Erythrolamprus reginae. Next base: position 116,234,748 of record NC_091951.1, on the reverse strand, counting down.
GTGTTGGGGGTTTGGGGATGACACTATGGAGTCCGGTAATGAGTTCCACGCTCCGACAACTCGGTTACTGAAATCATATTTTTTACAGTCAAGTTTGGAACAGTTAATATTAAGTTTAAATCTGTTGCGTGCTCTTGTGTTGTTGTGGTTGAAGCTGAAGTAGTCTTTGACAGGCAGGACGTTGCAGCATATGATCTTGTGGGCAATACTTAGATCTTGTTTAAGGCGTCTTAGTTCTAAACTTTCTAGGCCCAGGATTGAAAGTCTAGTCTCATAGGGTATTCTGTTTCGAGTGGAGAAGTGAAGGGCTCTTCTGGTGAAGTATCTTTGGACATTTTCAAGGGTGTTAATGTCTGAGTTGCGATATGGGTTCCAAACAGATGAGCTGTATTAGAGGATGGGTCTGGCAAAAGTTTTGTAAGCTCTGGTAAGTAGTGTGAGATTGCCAGAGCAGAAGCTATGTAGGATTAGGTTTACAACTCTTGAAGCCTTCTTGGCTATATTGTTGCAGTGGGCTTTGGCACTTAAATCTTTTGTTATTAGTATACCAAGGTCTTTAACCGAGTGGGGATTATCTGTGATAATTTGATTATTCAGTTCGTATTTGGAGTTCAGATTCTTCTTCCCAATGTGTAGGACAGAGCATTTGCTAGTTGAGATTTGGAGTTGCCATGTGTTAGACCACTCAGAAACAGCGTCAAGGTCTTTTTGGAGAGTAGTTGTGTTATCGGTGGTGTTGAAGAGTTTTATATCATCGGCAAAGAGGACACAGTTGCTTATGATGTAATCGCAAAAGTCATTAGATGTAGAGAACGAAGAGCGTTGGTCCCAGTACACTACCTTGGGGAACACCGCTTTTAACTGGGACGGGGGTGGATATGGTGCTTCCTATTTTGACCACTTGTTGTCTGTTTGACAGGAATTCTGTAATCTTGTAGGAGGCAGTGTCTTGTCTGGCTGGCATAATCAGGAGGAACATGGAGCAGCAGACAGCCCAAGATCATCTAGACAGCTAAGGAAGAGTAGAACTCATAGTCTGCCAGTTTCTAGCCTAGAGTTTTACTATACCAGACTGGCTCTCTCTAAAAAAGTTTTTTTTAAAAAAAATCTAATTTTTTTAGCCTACAAATGCCAGTAGTGGTCACTGCTTGGAAGCATACCATACCATTAACTGAGTAGTTAATGTTGCCTTTAAGCTCTGTTTCATTCCAGATGTGTTGGGACCAGGTTGGTAAGACTAATTGACAATATCATTAGATTGACATTCCTTATTATTCCATTAAATATTGGCTTGAGCACAGATGGATAATGTATTATTATCAGAATATTGCAGTTTAATTACCATTCGGCCTAAAGGCATTGGACACTGTATAACATTTATTTTAAATAAACATTTCTTTGATGCAAACCATCTGGGAAAGCTTAAAAATTCTTTGTGGCTATTCATACAAGTTCATCCAGTTTTTGCCATTCATAAATTCAATTAATTTGCTGGCCAGTTCTGCCCAATTATGCAATAAAAGTAAGGTTTAGATCCAAGATTTTAGTATGAATTGATGGAGCTCTGAAGCTCAAAATCAGGTTGTTAAGAGGTGGATCACAGAAATATAATATTATAGAAACATCAGAAAACAATGAAATCTAACAATGAAATCCAAAGTTTGATAGGCACATCAGATTTAAGGATTGGTCATTTATTGAAATTCTAAATGTCAGAAAGTATGTTCAAACAGTACATGGCAAATGCACACACAACACACAGACACAAACACAGAAAAACACCCACACACGCACTTTTCATAACATGGTGGTCTACCTAGCATATTTTACACCCAGACAGATTTTTAACACAACCTTTCTCTTCATTGAGAGCCAGTTTGGTGTTGTGGTTAATACATTAGTCTAGAAACAAAATTGTGAATTCTTATTCTAACAGGCACAAAGTGAGCTGTGTGTCTTTGAGCCATTTATTTTTCTCTCTCAGCCCTAAAAAGGAGGCAATGGAAAACCATTTTTGAAAATGTTCCCCCCCCCCGCCGCCAAAAAACCCTGCATGAAGGAATCATCAGGGGTACCGGCAATCAGCCTCTGAACCTGCAGCTAGTTATCTTTGGGCAAATCCATCATGCCACTAATCCTGCAATCCTTATATATGGCCTATAACAAACCAGAAGCCACTGAAAATTTATCTACAGTTACCTGATTGGATTCTTAGTATCCCAGTAGAACATTCATTTTGTTTCCAATATGCCTTTGAAGAAGTCTCACTGTTGAATTGAAGCATCTTTTGGACATATTGAAAGATCCTAGTTCGTAACCGTTGGCTTTAACAGAGTATTTTCAGGGGTTTTAATTACTGTTTCTGACAGTATGTGAAGGTCCGGAATGATATAGGGTCTCTTGATTAAGCAGGGTGTTGGATTAAAAAACCTCCAAGGTCCAAACTCGGCGATACTCTTACTGTTGCCTATGTGTAAATCAGAGCTCCGCTCATATCTGACATATGTACCACAGCGTGGAACTACTTTCAACTTGGTCCATTTCAATTCTGTGAGAAACTGTTTGAAACTATTGTGGGAAAATTAGACATCTACATTTTAACAAGAAAAGAACCATAAATAAATTATATTGCACCTTTTTATAAAGCAGCTGTTAATTTATTCTTTTACAGCAGTTTCCAAAATTAATAAAAATGTGATTAAAACCATTTACGGTCTGTTTCATATATAGATTCCTGAAGATACTTTAGTTACAAATTTTTATATGCTTTACAAATGGAATAAATATAATATTCAAAATAGACACTTTTCACAGTAGATTCATTAGAAGGTTATACATTCCATTTTTAAAAGCAACTTGAATTTTTGTAAAATGCTCAGGTTATCTATTAACAAAAAAAAAAATTAGAGGAGATGGTTTAGGCCACTGAGGTCAATTTTCCACACTGAAGTTAAAATATTAAATAATAATATTACATTTAATATCTAAATATATACAGTGATCCCTTGATTTTCGCGGGGGTTACATTCCCAGACTGCCTGTGAATTTCTGCGAAGTAGAGATGCAGAAGTAAAACCACCATTTTTGGCTAAGGACAGCCAAAAACTACCCCCGCGCACCCTTTTCCAAGGCCGTGCAAAGAGCTTGGCTTGAAGTTGAGGGCGGGGAGCGACGAAAGTGCGGAGGCCGGCAAAGATTGTTTTGAATGTTGGCCACCCTCACCCCCCCAGCGTCTCCGGCCCCCTCGCCACTACCCCCCGCCCACCCGATCCGCCCCCTCACTGGCTTTCTTGGGGCCCGGATCCTCCTGCAGCTGCGCTGGCAGCTACGGCTTCTTGTTCTCCTCATTCGGCCGCTAGCCGCTCTGAGCACTTTGAGAATGCCCGCCCTGCCCCTCTTGCAGTCCCTTAGCTGAGAGCGCTTTCGTCCCAGCTGTCAGCGAGCGGGCTGCAGGAGAGGCAGGGCAGGTGTTCTCACAGAGAGAGAGCAACAGAGCAAGATAGAAAGGAGAGAGGGAGAGAGAGAGAAAGCAAGAGGGGGGAGAGTGGAAGGTAGAGAGAGAGAAAAAATGATAGAAAAAAGGGGAGAAAAAAAGAGAAATGAGAAAATGATTGAAGCAGAGAATGACAGGAAAGAGAGAAAGAGAGAGAGAAGTGACTCTTGGTGATGACGTATGACGTCATCATGTGGGAAAAACCGTGGTATAGAAAAAAACCCGTGGAGTATATTTTAATTAATATTTTTTGAAAAACCGTGGTATAGCCATTTCGTGAAGTTTGAACCCATGAAAATCGATCACTGTATTACACTTTTTGTTTTATGACAATGTAATCCCAGCCTCTGGTGAGGTCCCGCAGAGTTGGTCTCCTTAGGGTCCCATCAACCAAACAATGCCAGCTGGCGGGACCTAGGGGAAGAGCCTTCTCTGTAGGGGGCCCGGCCCTGTGGAATCAGCTCCTCCCGGAGATTCGCACTGCCCCCACCCTCCTCACCTTCCAAAAGAGTTTAAAAACTCATCTTTGTTGCCAGGCCTGGGGTTTTTAGATCTTCCCCTCTGACCAATGAATGTTTTTCATATGACTGTGGAATGAATTGTAATGATAATTTTTTAAATTGGAATTTTAAGGATTGTTTTAATGTGTTATTAATTGGATTGTTTATTACTGTTTTCTGTTTTTTGTACATGCTGTGAGCTGCCCCGAGTCCTCGGAGAGGGGCAGCATACAAATCCAATGAAATATAAATCTAAATCTAAATTTAATGGAGCTGAGCCAGAGGTAGTATTCAGCCAGTTTGGACTTGTCTGGGTGAACGGGTAGTAGTGACCTGTGGGTCATGTGGGTATGACCTTCCCGCCATCCCACTGCCCCACTGCCCCACTGTCCTGGTGTTCTGCCATTCTATTTAGGCATGTTTTGAAGCTGCATGCATGCATGCAAGCCATGCAAGTGAGCAAAGTGCGTGTGTGGAAGGCCGCACACATGTGCAGAAGTCACACCCGTGACTGAAGCGAGCGTCTGTGTGCACTTAAATTTGTGAACCAGTAGGGAAAGTAAGTGAATACCACTTCTGAGCTGAGCGTTTGCTATCCGGATGCCCTTCTTGATGCCTAGGCAGGGTATGCAGCAGGTATTTTCTCTTTGCACTCTGATAGAGAATCATCTGTGGCTGCCTAGGATTGATTGATTGATTGTGGCACTCATAAATATATATTGTACTATAAATATGCAAAAATGTTCCCAAAGACATTTGATACAAACCATGACACCATATATGCTATGTCACTGCAGAAATCACGCAAATTATGTATTTTCTGACATTTGTGTAAGGACATCAAGATGTACATATTATCATTTCACACACACATACACACACAAACACACATACACACACACCTTTACACTTTCTGGATGCTCATGAATCCAGAAATTTGATTCATAAATCCAATTTTCCAAAATCAATGCAAAATCTTCTACTGTTTGGACAAAGTAGACATGATTCTTTTTTTCAACAGAAATAGCAATCAGAGAAACCATGGGCCACAATCCAAAAGGGACAAAAAATACTTTTAAAAATAAAAATGAACACTCAAACTAAAAACTAAAAATGCTTCATTGGCACTATGTATATGGTTTTTAAATGAGGCTAAACAAATTTATCCAGGGATCAAGATTTAGATATGCTATAGACCTGTGATCCTCCATACAACATTTGCATTTTCTCAATTAAGGGGGGAAAAGCACTGAAAAAGATGTGAAAAACATACTAATATAATTTGTATAGGTACAGCAACAGCATCCTGATTTTCAAGTGATTGGATATTTTACTCATTAGCCTACAGAATCTAGTTAAGATGGAAAGGTATAGATCTAACACTCTTTCTTTAGAGAGACATAATAATGAGTTCTAGTCTAAATCACTAAATGTTATAACAGGAATGATAGTTAATGGACTGTAATTATTTGATACTACACTAGCCAACAGTTTTCTGCATTTCTAAATGGGGACAAAAGACACACTGGAGCTATAATATTAGTAGACCTATTTATTTTTACAGGGACACAGATGCTAAAACCCAGCAAGAATTGTGTAACAACTGAAAAATATGCAGTATTAATTGAATAGGCACCTTTCCAAAAAAGCAGCATCTTCTCTTTTCTCAACTATCTCTCAAAGAAAAGTAGGAGTTGTTTCTTCTTCTTTTTTCTGTTACAACTATTCTTTGTCTTGACTGTTCACCAAAGGATTACTAGTTTTAAATAGGACCTCCTTGCATATATGTATGCCAGAAGAGATTACTTAATTGAAAGTAGTAAAGGTTAGACCAAAATGGCACCCTACTTATAGTAGGATATGATATCCGTGCTTCACCTGCAGAGGTATCGATTTGATTTTCACTAAATTTAAACAAAGAGAAGAGAAATTTGATCAAAGTGAGTTATACATTCAATAATCATCTCTGGTTTCTCTCTGGCCTTGTCCTTTAAAAAAATAATAATATTCAGCCTGTATTATAGCTTCCTTGAAACCAGGCAGCTGTTGCTGAGCTTTAGCCTAAGATGCCACAAAGAGTCCAGCTACTTCATTTCAGATAAAGCTAATGGAAATCTCCCATTGTAGCTCATGCTATAGCAATCCTTCATCTTTATTATACAAAAAACCATCAATCAAGAAATCAATCAATCATTTGTTCACTTTTTCAATATGGTTGATTACAAAACAAAACAAAAGTTAATATTTATATATACAGTATGTCACTGAGATGGCTGGGTGGATCTTAGGGTAGTTAAATTCTGTGGCTGTTGTAATTAGTAACTTGGTTACTAATGGAGAACAGTAGCCAATGCAATTATGAAATACTGAAATCTGGATTTGTTTGTTTTTTAAAAAAACAGAAAGGTGAAATTTTGAGCTGCAGGCAGTGTTCAATTAATAGACAGGATAATGGCAATAAACACATATGGAAAGGGGGTTGTTTTCTTTCGGTTAAAGAAAGTTCCTCTTTCTTCAGTTAGATCTTTCTCTAGTTCACAAAGTTATAAAAAGACCCATTGATTAAAAAAAAAACACTAGCCTGCGGTTTCAAATTTTATACACCCTGAATTCTCCTGTTCATCTTTTCAGCTGCCACAACATCTGGGAACAAGCCATGCCAAGGATCCTTCATGATCAGTTCTTATCGTGCCATTTATTTCCCAGCTTGAGTCAAGTAAGCCAAGATTAAATCCGTTCTCTCCTTTCAGCAACTCTGAAGGCAGCAGCAAGATTTCATTCAGACTCTATTTCACAGTGAACTGAGCGGTTTCAATCTCCCAGAGTAATGTGTAGATCAAAACATTCACCTCTCAAAAAGTGTACATCCCTGAATTTTGTGATATAACCCTTGGCTGGAAAATGCATTTTAAAATATGTAATTTTGGGTAAAATATATTTGGCAATGCAACTTTTAGAATATATTTATTTTATTTATTTGTTTTTTTTATCAAGTACATATTGGAGGTATATAAAGATATAATAATATTCATAATCATGATACTAGTAACAAGAAAAAAAATAAAAAGAAACATTAGATATAAGAATATTCATATACATGATGCTAGTAAAAAAAACCATTAAGAAGGAACAGAAGGCACCCTGGTGCCCTTATGCATGCCCCTTATTGTTAACATGAGGTCATTTTTGTTTCATATGTTTCTGCAAACTATTTGGAGGGGTGTCTTGCAAAGCATCTTGGTTGAGTGAAGCATCTCTCCCCGAAAGCATTAAGGGTCAGCTAAATCAGCCCTTTGCAATATATGGGAAAACCAAGTGGGCCATCAAGTTTCATAATTAAATGCTTCACTATTACACAGATCCTACAGTCAAGAGTTTTTCTTCCCCCTAAGCTGTATCTATGAGAAATTTAGTACCTGCAAATTGTGCTCTTATTTTTGGCCATAATTTCTGTGCCAGGGGAAATAGTTCCTAGTCTTCCTTATGCTTGTTTTTCCATGTACCTGAACACTGATGCTATATTTCCCCTCAGTCTTTTGCCCCTGCTGACCACTCCAAGTTCCTTCAGTCTATCCCCACAGGCAGTGATGGCGAACCAATGGCATGGGTGCCACACATATCTGCTGGCACACGAGCCATTGCCCTAGCTCAGCTCCAATATGCATGTGTGTGCCGGCCACCTGATTTTTGGCTTGCACAGTAGCTCTGGGGGGGGGTGTTTTAGGCTCTCAGAGAGCCTCCGGGGGATAGGGGAGGGCATTTTTATCCTCCTCCGGCTCCAGGGAAGCCTTTGGACCTGTGGAGGGCAAAACACAAGCCTACTGAGCCCATCAGAATTTGGAAAACAGGCCATTTCTGGCCTCCAGAGGGCCTCCAGGGGGCAGGGGAAGCTGTTTTTGCCCTCCTCAGGCATTGAATGATGGATGTGGGTGGAGAGGGGCAGGGTCAATGGCTGTGGAAACACGGGGCTCCCTCGCTCTCTTGCATGATGCCCCAAATCCCTACTTTCCGGGGGTTCCGGTTCTTCCAAACCGGGCCCAATCCTCCCCAGAGGGGAAGCGACGTAGGGGATGCTACCGAGGGATGGTGACATAGGGGATGCTACCACCCCACCAGATGAACCAGCCTTGTTTCACACTGGTGGTGGCGCGAGGTTGGCCAGGCCACCATGCCTGGCCAACACTAGCTGGGGGAGATAACACAACACAGGGATTGAAGAAGAGTGGTAACATCTGGTTTTCAAGCGTTGGTGAGGTGAAGACTATGGCCTAATTAATTAGATGTGATTAAGATTAGGAACAGCCTAAAATTTGTATTGGCTAACAGTCTTTTTTAATACCATATAAGAAATTTGGGTAATCATTTCTGTTCGGCTGTCAAATGTAAAGAAGATAGCATTGGTTAAATTATGTATACCAAAATTGTAAAAATGATTCATTGTAATATAATTTAATACTAATGGTATTTTTTTGTACACGTGATTGGAGAGAAAAATTAAAAACATATTTGCCGAATGATGGGTGTGGGCACTCGTGCATGTGCGATAGTGTGCACACACACTCTTTTGGCACTCAGGGAAGAAAATGTTCGCCATCACTGCCATAGGGCATTATAATCCCTGTACCATCTTTGTGGGTTTCTTTTAGACCTGGTTCCAGCCCAGTAATATCCTGAAACTGGGGTATATCCAATTATACACAGTCCTCCATTATAGTTTTATCAGGTGAAACTATGGGGGGGATAAGTACTTTATTTCATGCGTTTTTTTTTATACCGTTCTTCTGCTAATGCAGCCCAGGATCACATTTACTTTCCTATCAACTGTCTCACATGACAGACTGAAAACTTTCAGGGAAACTTTGTTCAGCATTTCCAAGGGGACACCTCACACTTCTTTAAATGTTCTGCACAATACAATGTCATGGTTTCCTTTTGGGAATAAATACGTTCACAAGCAACAATCAATTACACTGCTTCTCAGATGATGGCACTATAGTTCTACTCCTTGAAAGTCTCTCCATAGACAAAGTCCTGCATGGGATAATATAATTAAAAGACAGCTAATCACATCACATCAGGGAAGATACTCCTTCCAGAAATCAACATGTTTAGCATATATTCTCATATAAGGAATTATGTAGAACATATATTCTGACAGTAAGGATTCATTTCAGGGAAGAGGAAATATTTCATTCCAATTATATTTGCATATATTACAATTCTCATCCATCATATTGTTTATGGTACAAGAAAAAAGGACAGATCAACTGGTGTCCTATTTTCCTTCCTTCCTTTCTTTCTTCTTCTTCCATGTTGCAGTATTTAACACAAATCTGTTAGCTTATTACTTTCTAGCAGTCTATCTATGCCAGAGTGCACTTGTAAGTGCTTTTATATACATCTCTAATAACTATAGAAAGATATTTTGATCTGAGAATTGAAACACATATCTAAAATCATCACGAACGTTTTATGACTGGAGACATGCATATATATTTCAGAAATGTATTAGGGATGGCCCATTCCTTACTATATGTAGCTGATTAGAAGGAAGGTGGTTTTTTTAAATTATGCAGATATAATTTAGTACAATGGTTGCACAGTGACCAAATTTTAACCATAGCTAAGAAAATTACATGCACAGATAATGTGTTCAGTAATTTTGGGCTCATTTTCTGCTCTAAAATAGTTTAGAGCTCATCTTGTCTTTTTATAGATTTATAACTTTTTAAAAACACGATAATTGGTCTTGGTTAGTTCAGTATAAACATTTCCAATATAGTATTTCAGGATTCTCATTGTGTATGTGCTTGAAATTCTGAATAGCTACTATATATGCTATACATGTTTAAAGAAAAGGAAGCAAGGAGAACCAAGTTTAGATTATTAAAATTATTTATTTACTACATCAATATCCTACAAGAATTTCAAAACAATGTAAGAACTCCCACTTTCTAACTAAATTTTATACACTGCATCATACATCTTGCCTCATGTATTCCAGTGACCGGTTAGGGACTACAGGGTCAGCCTTCTCCAGGCCCTGTCAGCCAGACAATGCCGGCTGGTGAGCCCTAGGGGAAGAGCCTTCTTTGTGATTGCCCCTGCCCTCCGTAATCAACTCCCCCTGGAGACCTGTGCTATTCCCACTCTCCTGGCCTTCCAGAAGAGCTTAAAAACGCATCTATGCCGGCAGATGTGGGGCCGTTGAACTTGGTCACTTTGCTCCAGCCCCTATTAGTGTTTGATTGTTGGAGGTATGACAGAGTTATATGAGATGGGTTGTCCGTGATATGTTCTAAATTAAAGGTTTTTATAGTGATGTTCTATTTAATTTCAATTTCTTCCATTGTTATGTACTAATACAGTATGTTGTAAGTCTCAGGAGAAGGGGGCCTAGAAATCAAATCAAATCAAATCAAATCAAATCAAATCAAATCAAATCAAATCAAATCAAATCAAATCAAATCAAATCAAATCAAATCAAATCAAATCAAATCAAATCAAATCAAATCAAATCAAATCAAATCAAATCAAATCAAATCAAATCAAATCAAATCAAATCAAATCAAATCAAATCAAATCAAATCAAATCAAATCAAATCAAATCAAATCAAATCAAATCAATCAAATCAAATCAAATCAAATCAAATCAAATCAAATCAAATCAAATCAAATCAAATCAAATCAAATCAAATCAAATCAAATCAAACATAAAATAATAGACCACCCATACTGTCCCTCAAAGTTTCAGAGTTGACAGACCACCAGCCAATGTTTTCAATCCTCATTTTTTATTCTAATCACAGCACTACCAAAGGTACAAAACAGTGATGTAAAAATGAGTAAAATTGCATTGTAACATTTTGGCACAATCCTTGAACTTTAATTCTTGCATCTCAACATCAGACACAAACCTTGAAGCTTGTGTCCCAACATTGTGATGCACACTACATAATTTGTCCCCACATCGTAAGTGAACATCTACATGAGCCACACTGTTTTTTAGAGATGAAATCATAAGAGGGGCAGGAGAGAGAAATCTATGATATGAGTCACCAGAGATACTTAAAAAAAAATGGCAGGACAGATTTCTGTTTTTTTTAACTTGTTATATTCAGGCTATATTAAAAATTGGTTCTAATCATTGATTCCTCCATTTTCACATTGACTATAGCTCAAAAACATTCACTTCCTATTCTCTTCTTTCCAGCAAGAAATTACTTTAATTCTATGACAAAATAAAATTCATTTTGATGGTATGATGTCCCAGCTTTCTGATTCTTTCCAGATGTTATCCAGATTCACGTCGTCCCAAATTCTCTCCCTCTAAATCTTTTTCTGGTAAGAGCAGATATAACAAGCAGTTGTGGAAAGGTAGAAAGAAGGCCACAGAAGTCCATGAAACAGCTTCCCCAATGCAAAATCAAATTTGCTGGGTTTAAAAAGAGGGATGGATGGAGGAGAACATACAGGGAAAGTTCAGGAAGTGGATATGGATGGAAAAGGGTATGAATATGACTTCTTTCCTAATTTCGGTATTGATAGAATGATTAAAGATTTGGGAATACTGTCCCACCAAAATGCCAGTTACATCCTCTATAATCATTCATAATGATTCCACCTCAAGCAATCAAAACATAGAACATAGCTAATAGGGTTGAAAGGGGAGGCCTTCTAGTCCAACTCTTCCCTAGGCAGGAAACCCTATACCATTCCAGACTTTATTTGGTCTTCATGGGATTGATACATGTGAGCATAGGAAGAATAACTGAATAACAAAACAGAATAATAGAGTTGGAAGGGGTTTGGAGGTCTTCTAGTCCACCTCCAGCTCAAACAGGAGACCCTATATCTTTCTGGACAAATGGCTATCCAATCTTTTTATAAAAAAAGCCTCCACTGATGGAATACCCACAACCTCTGGAGTGAGGAAGCTGGGCTTTGCTTTGATATCATTTTATATTGCATCTCTTGCTGAATTCTGTTTTTTTCTGATATATGACCTTTGTCCTACATATCTGCTGTACTCTTAGCATTCTTAAAGTGCTGAGAGCTGGGCAAAAGGATCTTTCCGTTTTCACACCTCTGTTTCCTCTGTGCCCGGGTGGGGTGCATCTCCTGCTTGAACGCGTAACCACGAAATGTACTCAGGAAGGAGCCACCTGCTCTCAAGGCATATAGCTCCATGCAGGAACCCACAATCTAACCGCAAGTGCCTCTTTGCTGTACATTCTGTACATTCTGTATCTCCTACATTGTATAACCTCTTTTTACTTTCTGTATAAGGAAACGTTGACAACTAGTATCTGATTGGCTGATACTGTGTGTTTTTTGTACTCCTTTGGAAATGTATAAAGAGCCCTGAAAAGCAATCCACGTCGTTCAGACATTGCTTTTATATCTTCTGAACCTGATGCATGCACCAAATAAACCTGTATCCTGTATCCTGTATCCTGTATCCTCCTGTGGTCTCTGGTCCCTTATTGGCATCAAACATCTGTGTTTCTGCAACATTTTCTGGCGACCACGAAGGGACTAGACGGGAATTTGTATCCCTCTGGACGCCCGCCTCGGTGGTGTCTGCCCTAGGTGTGAAAGAGGAACAGTCCAGGCGCCATCGGAAAATTTTCTCCGAGGACCTTCCTGTTGATACCGGGGCAGCCACGCTGACGGTTTGCGATCCAAGAACCACTCTTGAGAGGAAACCAGAGATCAGGACATCTGTACGCCGGCCTGGAAGAGTAACCGAGTCTCCAAGATAAAAGGCAAGTTCTAAGGCGAGGCCTCTGTAATAGACACTTTTTAGAGACTGGTACGAGTCTATCTCTCCCTATGTAGAGGGACAGAGGCGAGGACTGATCACCCTCGTTTTGGCTCGTTCTTCACTGAGAGACCCCCAGGGTGGGTGGCCTGTGTTTTCTGAGAGAAAACGTTGTGTGTGTGATTGCCTACCGCGGTTCCCACAGGTGGCTGTGAGCTCCAGGACCTTGGGCCGGTAGAGATTGTGTGAAGTGAATAAAATTCCTTTTGTGTCTCAAGGGAAGGACCCCTTACCTCCCTTGTATACTCCCTCCCCTTTTCTGTCTGGTGCCCCGGGTGGAAGATGGGAGGGAAACCAAGTGTGCCCAAGACCCCCCTTGAGTGTGTAATGAAACATTTCAACCAGGTCTATAATAATCAAACTCGAGAGTATAGTATAAAATGACCTGTGTACGTCAGAATGGCCCTCTTTTAACTTGGGATGGCCTGATATAGGAACCTTCGATATTCCCACTAGACTTGTATTTGATCCTGCCTTGGGCCATCCTGACCAAGAGCCATACATTGATATTTGGTTGAAACTAGCTCAAAATCCACCTCCATGGGTCACCAAATGTAGGACCCAACAGTGTAAAGTCCTGGCCATGGTCCCCATTCCTTCAGGGGCCACGCTCAGGAGAAGGACCCCTAGGAGAGGGGGAGGTAACTCATCCCCTCCCTGGCGGCCCCAGAGAAGTTCACATTGTTCCATCTCCCACACCAAAAGGGGCAAAGGACTCAGTCAGCCCCCCCCCACGGAGATGGAAAAAATAAAAAAAAACCCCGTACTCTTTAGTTGCTCGGAGGAGGTGCCCCAGCCCCCACCATATGTTCTTGTGCCCTATGGCCAGATACAGGCACAATCATCCCTACAGGATTCCCTTACCTTAGGGACTGGGAGGATAACCCCACTGGATGCCCCCCCTCTACGTGAGGGAGCCTCCGCTCCTTCACCCGCTTCGGGGGGGGGACTGGGATCCCCGGTCTCCCAAATAGACCCTAATGAAACCAACGCTGACAGGTTTGCCCGTTATGACACCCTCCTCCAGCAATACCCGGATACAAAGAGATCTCCTGGGTCTCTCGCAACCATTCAATCCCCATCTGCACCTGAAGCCCCCTCCTCAGGGTCCACTCCTCAACTGGAGACCCCACCAGGCCCCAGTGGACGAATGGCCAACCTGTCTTTGCCAGATCCAGTAAGTGAAGGACCCATTGCAGAACGCACCAGAGCAAAAACCACATCAGTGTCCTTCACAGCCCCACTTCGCAGAGTGGATCAAATTGTCATTGATCCAGATGATTTCACAAAAACCTCAAGAATGCCCCTGTTCCAACATGTTCCTTTTACCACCTCCGATCTTTTGAATTGGAAATTGCACTATGGCCCATATAGTGAAAAACCCTTAGAAGTTGCAAGCCTCTAGAAAACCATTATGGATGCCTAAAATCCCAATTGGATGGACTTGCAACAGCTAATGGGAACCCTGTTTAAATCGGAGGAAAGAAAAAAAAATAATCCTAAAACCAGATGCCCCCCCCAGGTTTAGACCTAGAGACATGTGGGTCAGAAGTTCCCTGCAGAGGACCCCCAGTGGGACCCCTATGTAGAGGGTAACCTTGACAAGATCAAGGACTACCAAATCCTTTTGATGAAAGCAGTGTGACAAGCAGGGAAACCCACCATTAACATGTCTAAGCCATCCCTTATTCTCCAAACCCCGATGGAAGTCACCCGGGCCCTACTAAACCTCATCATTCCGAGGTATGGGCTGCCTTCAAGAATTTCCTCAGACAACGGTCCGGAATTTATCCATAAGGGCACCCAGAAAATTGCTTCGATGCTTGGCATCACTTGGAAGCTTCACGTAGTTTTCATGCACCCCCCAGTGGTTGCGTGGAGAGAGTTAACAGGACTGTTAAAGATAAATTAGCCAAAATATGTCAGAAAACTCAGCTTCCAATGGCCCTTTTTGCTGTGACATGTGCCCCTCAAAAGAACATACATGTTTCCCCTTATGAATTACTGTATGGGAGGGTACCCAATCTTTTACCCCCCACGATCCAATATTCCACTCATGTGGCAGATTCCCTTAAATTTAAACAGCTATAGACACTAAATGCCACTGTTAATGAACTCCAGGATTATGTGTTACAATGCAGACCTTACATTCTTGTCAACATTATACCTGGCCAAGAGGTGTGGGTGAAAGACTAGAACAGGGAAGTTCTCAGGCCCACATGGAAAGGGCAATATACTGTGGTCATGATCTCCCCTCTTGCTGTCGAGGTTGATTCCATCAAATCTTGGATTAATTGGACGAGGATCAAGCTTGCAATCCCCACCACATGGAAGGAATTGCCTCACCCCACAGATCCTTTCAAACTCATGCTGAAGAAGCAGAGGAGAGCCCTCCCTCCAGGAGACCCACCGGAAGCGGTCCCTCAACGGACGGACGGCTCGAAGAAGCCCCCCCTGCAGTCGCGGCTCCGGAAGCCCGCGTCCATCGCACGGGCAACGATCCAGGAGTAACCCCTGTAGCCGCGGCTCCGGAAGCCCGCGTCCATCGCACGGGCAACGGTTTGCCAGCAACTCCAGCAGCGGCCTTACCCGCCACCCCAGGTGCCGCTAAACCTATTACCCCCCCCCCAAAGTTGCGGTGGAAGTTGCAGTCTCTCCAGGACCCCTACCTCCTGGATGTCCCCCGATTGCATCACAACTGTTTACGTTATAGTGATTCCTCTTTTACTTCAGTTTCTGGCCTTTCTCTACTTCCTCTTCTCGGTGAGTACTCAGCGCCCTCTCTTCCACCGCCAGGGTCCCCATGGTTGATTGTCCTATTATGGAGTCTGGAAGTTACTTGCATACCACCCTCCGCCGTTTGGCTTATCTCCGTAAAACCCTTGTGTTGGTATTGAGCGTGCTCATTTTTTTTTCCTTTTTTTTTTCTTGCTGATAAGTGTTTCTATTAATTCTATGTATGCCTATCGTATCTTTCGTGCAAAGGGAGAGTCAGATGGGCCTTTGGATTCCATTGCCATATGCGAAGACACGGATCCCAATTTTGATCCCACCCCCTCGGTGGAGCCCTCTGCTTTGGCACTTACACCTTTACAGGTTACAGCAGTGTCAAACCCCCCCTGTATGAAGTGTATGCGAGGCCCCCCTGGTAAAAAGCAGACCCCACCCTCAGACCCCCCCAACTGCACTAAGGTTGGACTACCCCCTTGTTGGCATGATGGTCGCAAATTCTATCAGTGTAGGACTGGGAGTACTATTAGATGTTATCTCACTCAACCCCCCCCTTTACTGGCTCCCAAGCCCGTCTCTAAGGGAGGGCGCCCAATTCCTGACACTTGTCCTATATGTTTTCCTACTGGTGATACTGTGTACTATTATGCTGGGGAGCCTCCATCCTGTACCCCCTTGGATTTTCTCCCATGCCAGCACATTGGGGATACTCTTTGTCACTGTAATGGAACTCAGGGCTTCGTGTGCCGCCTTCATGAATTGCAGCCCTGTGCTCCGATAATCCCTTTGCGGGCCCCTGACAGCCGCCCTAAGACCCTCTCTCGTAGTAAAAGGGCTTTGCGGGACAAGGCACGCTCTCCTTCAGCCTGCCTCCCCTGTATTCAAACTACCCGCACAGACAATTTTCTTGCCCGCACTCATGTTTACCATACGGCTACTCCTCCGTCTTGTGAAACTTTTAATCTTCCCCCTTGCACCGTGAATGCCACTACCTACCAGCGATGCAATGGGTCTCGGGATATTCTGTGCTATGACCCTAAACAGGCCACTAAAATCACTGAATATCATGTTATTCTCTGCCACATTACATACGGTCGGAGAGAGGAGATTCGCCGTACCTCTATTCCCACTCTCAATCTCCCTGTTAATTTTACTTTTGATACCTGCTATTATATTGACCGCAATGCCCACCCCCAAGGCGGGTGTGGCAGCCTGAGTTGGGAGCGCTCCTATTCATCCCAACATAAACATGTTTGCCATTGTTCCCAATGGGGTGACTGCCATGTGATTGGCTACAACTACTGTCCCTATTGGTCTTGCGTTACGTTTGCTACATGGACCCCTGGCACTATGGGTGGGATGAAGTTCTCCTTATCTTGTGGGTGTTTCCCCGAACTGCAAAAGTGGCCAGTGTAACCCTGTCACTCTTTCTTTCACTCCGGTTGTGGTCCCACAAGCTCCTATGTTTTTTGGAATGCAAATAGATGGCCAGGGATATGACCCCTCCCTGATTCTGTCCTTGGAAATCACGGCCCAAACCCGGACAGTAGGACGGAAAAAGAGCCTCTTTTGGTCCTACTATCAGGAAATGGATAAACTAAATGCATGGGCAGCCCCCCCTGCTGTAACTAATACTTTTGTACAACTTGCACAAGATGTGGCACACACCCTTCAGGTTAAGAACTGTTTTGTCTGTGGGGGAACTAACTTGGGAAGCACTTGTGTTGAATTACACCTTTGTCCATGACATGGAGCTGGCTGGTAATCTGACAAATACTGCGGGGAAGGAGGGGAACTGGGCTCTATTCTCTAACTTGGTGGGCAATGTCTGTTATACCCGTAACCACACCGCTGGCTGTGCCCACGTTGGAAACCTGCATTGCCTGTCCACGTGGAACAATGCAGCCTGGTGGTCTGGCAAGGGTCTGCAGTCAACCCCCATGGCCCGGGCATTGCAAAACGTTAGCCTCCTGAACCCATATATTTTGGACCCCCAAAACACCAATTTGCTTTGGCTTGCTCCAGATGGCATGTACTGGATTTGTGGGAAGTATGCTTATGCCCAACTCCCACTCAACTGGTGTGGCTCTTGTGTCCTTGGTGTTATTCGCCCTGGGTTTTTTTCTGCTCCCCCTGAAGCAAAGATGAGTTCTTGGGGTGCCTGTATATGATGAAATTGGCAATGTTCGCTCTAAGAGATCCCTAATTGGTGACCTTAAGATTGGGAACTGGAAGGATGATGAATGGCCCCCCGAACGTATTATAAAGGTTTATGGCCCGGCCACCTGGGCTGAGGATGGTACATTTGGTTATCGCACCCCCATTTATATGCTTAACCATCTCATCCGCCTCCAGGCCGTGGTGGAAATTGTCACTAACGAGACGGTCCGTGGTCTTGCCCACTTGGCCTCGGAGAGTGTTAAATCTCGCACTCATATCATGCAAAACAGACTGGCTTTGGACTATCTTTTAGCCAAGGAAGGGGGTGTGTGTGGGAAGTTTAATTTGTCTAACTGCTGCATCGAGATTGATAACAGTGGGGAGGTCATTAAGGAGATCACAGATCGCATGGTCAAGATTGCACATGTTCCAGTGCAGACTTGGAGAGGTCTGGACCTCTCTCATGCTCTTGCTGGGTGGCTTCCCTCTTTTCCCGGTATAAAATCTGTTTTGGCTTGTGTTGTCTTTCTGGTGGCTGGCTGTGTTATTGTCCCCTGTGTGCTTCCTCTTTTTATGAAGCTTTTTCATAGCACTGTTTTGCTGGTGGCGGACAAAAAGTCCTCCGAGAAGATTTTGGCTCTGTGGCACATGCAATTGCTAAACAACCGCAGGGGAGGAAATGAGGAAGGGGAACCTGCCACTCAGGACCCCGATAGTGAGGAGCCAATATACGAAGTACTCCTGCCACTTCAGCCCCAGCCCCTCCAACACCTTCAACGCCCTTCCAGTAATATGGTTGAAACCCCATCCGAATAAACTTTATTTCGGTTGGAGTTCCAAGAGGGGGGAAATGAGGAAGCTGGGCTTTGCTTTGATATCATTTTATATTGCATCTCTTGCTGAATTCTGTTTTTTTCTGATATATGACCTTTGTCCTACATATCTGCTGTACTCTTAGCATTCTTAAAGTGCTGAGAGCTGGGCAAAAGGATCTTTCCGTTTTCACACCTCTGTTTCCTCTGTGCCCGGGTGGGGTGCATCTCCTGCTTGAACGTGTAACCACGAAATGTACTCAGGAAGGAGCCACCTGCTCTCAAGGCATATAGCTCCATGCAGGAACCCACAATCTAACCGCAAGTGCCTCTTTGCTGTACATTCTGTACATTCTGTATCTCCTACATTGTATAACCTCTTTTTACTTTCTGTATAAGGAAACGTTGACAACTAGTATCTGATTGGCTGATACTGTGTGTTTTTTGTACTCCTTTGGAAATGTATAAAGAGCCCTGAAAAGCAATCCACGTCGTTCAGACATTGCTTTTATATCTTCTGAACCTGATGCATGCACCAAATAAACCTGTATCCTGTATCCTGTATCCTGTATCCTCCTGTGGTCTCTGGTCCCTTATTGGCATCAAACATCTGTGTTTCTGCAACAGGAGCAACCTATTCCATTGGTTAATTGTCCTCAGGAAATTTCTCCTTAATTCTGGGTTGGTTCTCTCCTTAATTAACAAACTGATTAACTAACCAATCCTCCCATATAGGAACAATTAACAGGCTTTCAATGCCAGTGAAGCCTTTGTTTAGCAATAGGTTCTTCCTCAATTCCTGTATTTCATTGTCCACCTGTCCTGGCTTCCTTGACTCCAAGTCCTAGTTTTCCTTTCATCCTGACTTAGTCCTAACTTCTGATATCTTGTTCTCAATACATTTCTTCTCATTCACCTTTGATTCAGCCTAGAGCATATTCACCAAGACAAATTCCTTTTGTGTCCAACCACACTTGACTAATAAAAAATTATATTCTATTCTATTCTTCTATTCTAGAGGTCTTGAGGTTTCCATAGTTGGCTGAGTTCCAGTGGTTACAAAAGAGGTTAATCAAGCTAAGGAAGAGGTTCATCCTATAATCCCTCTTGAGCACAGTTCAGATAGCTTGGGGTCTTCTCAGCCATATTATATGCACCAAGGCCTTCTCATTACTAATTCATACTCTGAATTGATTTCCAAAGTCATTATGAAAAGCAAGCAGGAAATGAATGGGTAATCACTGAGCAGAAGTAACAGGTCCTACTTATTTTTGCATCACTGGAAACACAGTAACTATTTCATTCATTGCTTTAGGCTGATTCTTTTGATGCCAAAATGTAATACTTGTTAGCAAACAAAATATCATAAAGCATTCAATAATATAGTTAAAGGTATCTAGCCTCTGAAATATGAATGCCTAATAAATGTGGGTGGAATGCAGGGTGGAATCTCAAAAGACAGTCCAAAGGCATATATTTGGAAAACAGATCAACTTTCTTATGCTAAAAAATAGTTTTAGGATATAGCATAAGGAAATCGGCTAGCCTGAAAGAGAGATGAAGGGGAATGTTCCTAATTATTCCCCTGCAACTTGTAAATCATTAATCAATATAATTATTATAAAAGAGCAAATATGAGATTCCTGAATTTTAATCATGTACTCATCAGATACTTCAGTCAAATCATTTTAGTCTTTAAATCATTTATTAAGAAATAAATCTCTAGTCCCAATGGAAACAACAGCAGAATCCTCTCATGGCTGATTTTTTTTGTCCTATGGATGATATTTTATGCAAAAAACCCAACAACAACCAACCATGTTCCACAAATAATACATTTAATATAATTTTATTAATCTTTGTAAGAGATAGATAGCAAATTTCACTCATTAATGCATGGAAAAGTTCCAACAGAAAAGAATATCTGTATTCCAATATCTGTGGAATCCTTGGTGCTCTTTGGGCTTGGTGGTTTGCTTGCAGATGTTTCTTTACAAGAAAAATCTCAAACCTAGCTTCAACTGGGAAATTGTGAATATCCTAAACCAAATTAAATCCAAGAATTTGGCTTTCAGAGAAATCAGCCATGAATAGAGGCAGTCACACATCATTCAAAAGAGACAATTAGAAGAAAAATTAACAAGGGAACAAAAGAAAATCCAGAACACATGCTCTCCAACAGCCAAAACCTAGATAAGCAGGGATTATCAAACAGTCAGGCAGAAAACAATGCCCTAATCAAGGAACTATCAAGGAGAACACCACAACATCAACATTAGCAGGGAAAGCTCCTCTATACAAACTCTATACTCCATACTTACTAACTCTGATGATGTTATCTAGTTTGGTATGAAATGTCTGTAAGGAAACAATCAAACTTAGGGAACCTCAGGGACTCCATGTGGAAAAATTTCAAAAACATTCATTTATATTTCATCTACTTTTTTAGTGTATAGATTTTATTTATAATACCCAGAACAGCTAAAACTAGTTATTTTGGATATGATACCATGTAGTGCACTGTCCAACACTGTTTGTCCCGTGGGATATATCCCCAGTGAGAGAAGAGGGTTATGAAACATTTGATCTGTTTTATATAGGAAAACAAAATCCCATCAAAAAGTGGCGGCAGCCCAATTCTTGAGTTGATTTTCTTCTGACCAAGAATACTCCCATCATCTTGCAGTGTAGTTTTAGTGTGTTCTTGTGTTCAATCCAAAATTGCACTCTGTTGCCAACATTTTAATAAATGTTTTTCAATGCTATAGATGTTAACAAATTTGGTTTGAAAAACATTATTAGAACATAATTATGGAGCTTTTGAAACTCAGGGCAAGTACAATCACCCACTCTCACTCATTCTTGACATTCATTCTATGAAGCCGAGTACAGATTGGGTAACTATGAGTTGTTAGATGGCTGTGTTAGCTACTTTGCATGAAATTAGTTTCCCAATGAAAAGTACATCCATTCACAGATAGAGCTTTCTTATCATAAAATTCTTAGCACACTATCATCATGATTATTTCTTATTACATGGCAATTTAGTTGAACTGCCCCTTGGCTTGGAAGAAAACTTTAAATTTCTATTAAACTGCCTTGTACTTCAAAAATTACCTATTCCCTTGAGCTATATATACTGCAAAATCAGGCTGGCAAAACTTTGAGAAAGGTAGAATGGACTTGACCCTGAAGACCAAGGACAAGTATGTCAAATCCCATGAGGCTAGCAAATTTAGAAAACAAGAATCATTTGGGTTTCCAGAAAGTTCTTGATTGCCTAGTAAAGCAATGTACAATGTACAGAATTTTTAAAGATCCCCAAAGTTATTTCCCAGCTCAATTTATGCCTAGAGTAAAACAAAGGTAGAGTTACTCTCAGTCTGTTTCTCGTACTTCCTTGGATTCAAGAATCTTTTTCTGCAGTATTCGTTTGCTGTTTGAATTGTTGTACTGAGGGCTCTGAGGCTAGTTGGATATTCCATTACACTGTCCCTGTTTCCTCAACATTTCCTAACATGAATCTGCCAGATACACTTACCGTATATATATATCCCCAAGAGAAAGCAAGCAAAAGCTCAGAACTTTAACTTCTATAGAATAATTCTATTATGCACTGAATAATCACTGGATTCCTGGAAATATATGACTCACCAAAGTGGTGCCACCATTTTCTAAAATAAACAAGTTGTTTTTCTCATTTTTTCCCCTTACAATATCAGGTTCTCTTGAACCATTTTTGATGTTTGATTGAAATTTCAATCAGAATAATGCTGAAAGGGACCTTGGAGGTCTTCTAGTCCAATTCCCAGCTCTAGCAGGAGACCCTATACCCATGATGGCAAACCTATGGCACGCGTGCCACAGGTGGCACATAGAGCCATATATGCTGGCATGTGAGCCTTTGCCCTAGCTCAGTTCTAGCACACATGTGCGTAAAGGCTAATTGATTTTCAGCTCAGGTGGAGGCTCTGGGAGGGCATATTCAGCCTCTGGAGGGCCTACAGGGGGGCAGGGAAGGGTGTTTTTAGCCTCCCCAGACTCCAAGAATGCCTCGGGAGCCTGGGGAGGGCAAAAGAAATGGCCTACTGGGCTTACTTGAAGTCAGGAAATGAGCCATTTCTGGACTCTGGAGGGCCTCTGAGGGGGTGGGACCCCCCTCAGAGGCCCTCCAGTGTTTTACAAACACACAGGCTTGTAAAAATAAAGCAAAAATATTTTCTTTAGATATAGAAGGCTGTACGCCTCCGTGAATGCAAGAGCAATGCTAAGTTATTAGTCCAGAAGGTCAGAGTTACTCACTCAAGTCAGCACAATACTTTCAACCTTACATCAGCCACTTACTCCCTGCTTGATTGTCAGAAAGTTCACAGAGATCCAAAGGCCAAACCGAAACCATGATACATCAATGTCTCTCTCCAAAGCTGAACGATAGACTCCCACACAATTCACTCCAACCCTCCCCTTTTTCAAGGTTGCAGCAGCATCATTAAGTCTTTTCACCTGTGGCTTATGTTTTTTTCTGCGTTTGCCCAGCTGCTCTTGTCTTCCCAGCATTCTCCACACCCGAGCATTCAGAATAGGATTGTTCATTAACTCTTCCCCTTCTGATTCAGATGAACCTCTGGCTGGAGATCTGACTGACTCCCTTCTCCTCTCGGTCTCTCCTGTCCCTTCCTGCTCCCTGTTTCTCCCTGTCTCTGCTTCTAGTTCATTGTCTGATTCGTTCTCCAGCCGGATGGGTCTTCTGTGAACAGATGGCTCCCACTCCTCTGTGTCAAAATAAGCCACCACAGGAGCTGACCCGAAGCCAACACAACACCAAGCTCCAGAGAAGCCTATGGAACTTGGGGAAGGTGAAAAATGGGCCTATTGATTCCACCGAGAATTGGGAAATGGGGGAGTGGGAGGGGATCATGTGCATTTGTGCAGGGAGTGTGGTGGGAGGATTGAATTATGGTTGTGGGCAATTGCACACATGCAATAGTGCCCTTGCGCACACTTTTGGCACCTGAGGGAAAAAAGATTCACAATCACTGCCCTATATCATTTCAGACAAATGACTCTTCTTAAAAACCTCCAATAATGAAGTACCCACAACCTCTGAAGGCAAGCTGTTCCACTGATTCATTATTCTTCCTGTTAGGAAGTTTCTCCTTAATTCCAGATTGCTTCTCTCCTAGATTAGTTTCCATCCCTTGCTTCTTGTCTTGCCTTGTTTAGTTTCCATCCATTGTTTCTTGTTTTGTATCTATTTGGGGGGGGGGTTTGGAAGAACGTGCTTAATTCAAGATTGCCATCTCTTTAAATAAATGTAGTGTTTTTGTACATTTCGTACATAAGAGAGCACTGGATGCAATTACTTCTACTAGTGGCCAATTCATAGCAGTTACAGTTGCCATTCTCCCTCCCGCAACACACAAGGAAGTGTCTGCATGGAATAATACCATACATTATCTTTCAGTCTTCTTTTCATGGATACTCTAAGTAATGTTATTTTCCCCAACAGAGATATTAGTCCCAAAGGATACAGAAACATGTCAGAGCAGGAAGAAGCCAGAGACAACTGGAGCTGTGAGATAGATGGCAGAATAAATGTGCTATGTCTTCATTGCAGGAGGAGTAAAACTGAAATAGAGTAGGTAAAACATCTCCAGGTGAAAGCCTGATTTGGAGAGAAAACAAAGACAGATAGCATATTATATGGCTGATTGCAATTGGCCAAAACATTAGGAGACAATCGGCTTGGATATTGGACAGCTCTGTCTTGGGACAGGATAAACATTTAAATGGGCAACAATTCTCTCCTTGTTACTGGATTTTGAATCTTGATGTTCTGATTGAGTCTGATGCCTACCTTTCCTTAATTTTGGAGGAGTGTTGTTCTCTTTTGTGCAGAGATGCTATTTACAATAAAAACACCAGCTATAAGATCCACTCAGGAAACAAGGTGCCCAAAGTTGCATTATGCTTTCACTCCACTCCAATCATCCATCTTGACCTAATATTTACATTTGTTATTTTTCTGGCCGAAGCAGATTGCACCATAGATTCCTGGGGGCAAGACGCTTTAGAATAAATCAGAAATATAATAAATACAATTATTATGTGAAATTAAAAAATCGAGGTTTGATGTAATTATTTTATTCTACTACATCAAAGGAAGACGGAAGTCAATGTCTTTTTTTTCTTTTTCCCTCCCCTAACTTTCCTACCATTTGTATTTCTTTACCTTATACTTATTAATACATAAATAAAAACTTTGGTTAAGAGAAATAAGTCAGTTAGTCTACCCTGCATTTGAGGGGCAAAGTTGAATATACAGACATACTCATACACCAGAGGTGGATTTCTCCCAGTTCACACTGGTTCTATAGAACTGGTAGCAAACCGCTGGTGTCTACGGAAAGGGGTGGCATACAAATCTAATAAATAAATAAATAAATAGATGTCATGGGGCTGGCTCTGTCAATGTTGGTCCATGGACTCCGCCATCTATTGTTGTTTGGAAAAAAATGTTTTGGAACTTTTTTGCTGATTTTTCTTCTTCTGCACATTCACAGAAGCCCTGTTTCCAGCACTGCACATGTGCCACTATCTTGTTTTTGGCTTTTTTGGAGGGGGGTGTTGAATTTTTGGCAGTGCGCATGTGCCCCTGCATGTGCCTGCATGGCACGCTCATGCGGCATGGGAGGAAGCAAACCAGCAGCAAGGTAAGTTAGAACCCACCCATCACATACCATGTTGTGCACATGTATCTTTTTTCTTTTCAGTGTACATTTCAATCTACATTTTAATAATGTGCAAAAACTTACTGTGATGCCAGCTTGTGTTTTTAAAACTTTTATTCTGCTCCTGTATTCCAGAGGAGCCATTCAGACATTTCTAGGGATCAGATTTATACAAGAGCATGTGGGTGGCAGGTCTACAAAACAGAAAGGAGACAAATATGAATAGCTGCTCATATTGATGTGTTTTCCACAAAACTATTCATTAAAAGAGAATTACAGCTTGTCTTTATATGACAAATCTTGCAGCAGTTTCAATAGTACTCTGAAGCTTTTTGGTTTTTGAAATGGAAGAAAACATCATGAAAAATTCACATTTGATACATCGTGTTGGGCAGTCAAGGTCGTAGAAAGAGATATGCTAGCAATGAAGAATCTCATCCTTTGTTATTGTACTATCAGCAAAGGAAGTCCAAAAAGTATTAAAACAAAAAACTAGTCTTCAAGCTAAGAAAATCCAAGAGAAGGCAATAAAATGGGACCAAGAGATACGAAGAGAAGGGCAGATTAAATCTCTATGCTATATGCCGAAATTGTAGTATAGATTATAATGGAATGATTTAAAATTCAAAATTAAGACTGTATCTATTTTCCCCCCTTCTGTGAAGTTAAGGAGCAAGTGTCGGGGGGGTGGGGGGGTTGTTTGTGTGATTTTTCTTTTCCACTATTTCCCAGATTCAGAAGCTGTTTATACGGTGGGATTTGTGTTCCTCTTTCTATTTCAAGCAAACAGTCTTGTCTTATTCACAAATACATAGAGAAAATGTTCACAGTATTTATCAAGGTTTTCTCTAGAATATCAAACAGAGTCAGTGAAAGTAAACATAACATCTTCAAAGACTATCACTACTTCTAGTGATTTGCAGAAGTGGGCAGGATTTGCTCATTTTCATTTTTAAAAAATCCTCACTATTTTTAAGTCTTGAGGCAGAATCCTTTGGATGCCCTTATTTTTAAAAAGGGGCATGCATAAACGCACCAGTTTGCCTACCATCCCTGTCCTAATGGCCCCTTTTATTCGTACCAATTTCATGTATTCATAGCTATGTTTATAATTATATCTGTTATCTAATAGATGCTTGATTAATAGATATCTCCGAGACCGCCTTCTGCCGCACAAATCCCAGCGATCGATTAGGTCCCACGGAGTGGGCCTTCTCCGGATCCTGTCAACTAAACAATGTCGGTTGGTGGGCCCCAGGGGAAGAGGTGGCCCCGACTCTCTGGAACCAGCTCCCCCCAAAGATTAGAACTGCCCCTACTCTCCTTGCCTTTCGTAAGCTCCTTAAAACCCACCTTTGTCGTCAGGCATGAGGGAACTGAGACATCTCCCCCAGGCATATAAAATTTATGCATGGTATGTTTGTATGTATGTTTGCTTAGTAAATGGGTTTTTTAAAAATATTTTAAATTATAATTATTAGATTTGTCATGAACTGTTTTATTTTGTTGTGAGCCGCCCCGAGTCTATGGAGAGGGGTGGCATACAAATCTAATAAATAACTAAATAAATTAAACAAAGAAAGAAAGAAACAAACAAGTGCAATTTATAGGGTGGGATCACCAATACTTCTCACCAACCAGGTTGTGACAAGTTGGAAGTGAGAAGATGGGAGATAGAAGGTGATAAATTTCATAAACAGCAGAAAGCTCTCCTGGATGACAGCTTTTTGCACCGAAGGTTTCACAGCTTCCTTCATCCCACCATTGTCAAACAGTGTTGTAGTAACTGCAATGTGTTGAACTTAGCCTTTTGCCATATTTGAGGCTGACTTATTAAAATCCATGGGACTTTTAGTTAGTCACAGATTGGCTTGAGTCTCATTTGTTTCAGGGAGCTAATCTAAATCTAATGATGTCTGGATACAACCCAGTTTATCCTCCTAAATACATCAAGAAATTGTCATTATTTACTTAACAAAAAACAAATTGTACTTCTTAAGATCAAAAAGGCAATTCATAAGCAAGCTCAGAAATATTACATTTAGTGCAGGGTGAGGAACTGTTAGAAAGAAACAAGCACCCTTGAGTCAGTTTTGTTAACAGAGTTGTTGTTTGTACTTAGTCCTGATCAATGAATGAAAAGGAATTTAAACAATTAAGAATAACTTGGAGTTCCCAAGGTCCCCAGACCCAGGAACAATATCAAAACAACATTCATCATTAATTTGCACTGCTGTTCTCAAAACATATAATTAAGCTTCACATATTGGAAGGACTGCATAAGCAGGGGGAAAGAGTGGGTGGGGGAAAATGGGCAGTTATGAATATAGAACATTAGGAATCAGAGCAAAATTTGGATGTGCACGTGTTCAACTGAACTCATAAGTCATCTAGAACTTTCTAATTGGTGTTGATGCTTTCAATTTTCTCCTTCCAGATTTTGAAAATTTCCAAAATTGCAATTTGAAGAGCACTTTCTCAAATTCTATTGCTATTCCCTGGATCTGAATAGAAATGTTAGCACATGGGTATTACTTCTGGGGTACCACATTTCCTTTTACAATTATTATTATTATTATTATTATTATTATTATTATTATTATTATTATTATTATCATCATCATCATCATCATCATCATCATCAACAGTAGTAGTAGTAGTAGTAGTAGTAGTAGTAGTAGTAGTAGTAGTAGTATTTATACATTGAAGTAGTCACCTTTCTTTAAAACAATCCTGCGAGTTTGGTAAGTCACTTTCATTTTATGGCAGATACAGTTCAGCTATAAGAAATAAAATGATTTCACATTTGGAGCCATGGGAAGGGGGGATTTGATGACTGGATAGTGCCATTAGGGTGAAATCTGCCTAGTTGAGAAAAACCACCATATTCAGTACATGAAACTCATGCATTTCTGTAATGAAGAATCAAACTAAAAATTGACATTATCGCTCTTTAATTCATAGGACACAAAGGTTGTGGATTAATTTACCTCAGGGATTGAATTTGAGGAAGATGCTGTATAGTCAACATGCTTTGGCTCTTCTCCTGGGATCATTGAGGTCGAGGTAAAGTCCCAACAGGCCAAAGGCTTTAGCCAAACCTGCCTCACAGGGCTGCTAAGGCAAAACAAAACAGAAGAAAGAGTGCTATTGAGTTGGATTAAGAGACATATTTAGTCTGAAGAAAAAAAAAATAAGCTGCCTTGAATTTAACATTTCTGATTTTCTAAGGCTATTTTGTTGTTTTCCCCTTCAATTTGCCTTCCTTCCTTTCTCTGTTACTTCCATAGTCAACAAGCCTCCGGGACCGCCTTCTGCCACACGAATCCCAGTGGCAAATCAGGTCCCACAGAGTTGGCCTTCTCCAGGTCCCGTCGACTAAACAATGCCGTCTGGTGGGGCTCAAGGGAAGAGCCTTCTCTGTGGCGGCCCCGGCCTTCTGGAACCAACTCGCCCCAGAGATTCGAATTGCCCCTACTCTTCCCGCCTTCCACAAGATGTTGAAGACCTATCTATGTTGCCAGGCATGGGGGGAATAACTATCTCTTCCCCCCACCACCACCTTTTTTCCTGACTGTAATACATGAGAATGGTGTGATTATGCAGTAATGATTGTTTTTAATATCTATGGGTTTTAAATTTCGTTTTTAATTTTTATTGGATTGTATATTTTATTGTTATTGTGAGCCGCCCCAAGTTTTTGGAGAGGGGCGGCATACAAATATAATAATAATAATAATAATAATAATAATAATAATAATAATAATAATAATAATAAAAACCCTAATGTTACAAAGAGTAGCCCATGATTTCAGAACTGAAAAACCAAAATGAGCTTGCAGTGTGGGGGGGGGGATGTTGTTTATATTTAAATGCTGGTGACACAGAGAAAGGAACCCACGCCATAATTCAACAATTTGGAATCTGTCACTTTAAAAAAGAGCCAGAATAATTTGCTGCCCAGTTTTAGAAAAGAAGCTGTCATACAGCACATCCATCACTGTTGTTCGAGGAGCAAGTGGTACCTCTGATCTGGCATGCCTGGATAAATTTGCACTTGCCAGTTTCCAATTGGTTGCTGGAGAGTTCCAGCAGTAACAACCAAAGCCTGCCTAAGAAGCCATGTTATCTTGCTGCATTTGTGCATCATGCATAACCACACCATCTGATGCATTTGTTACTTTGAATAAAAAGAGGCTCAAGGAATTCAGCCACATTTTGGACATCAGTTGGAACAGGATGTTTTTCTGAAATGAACAACGAAGGAAGCAAGCAATAAAATGTAATACTCAGCAGTCTAATATGAAAGATGCAAATGAAGATAACCAGAATGTATGAAAAACTATAGACCAATGATAGGCTACCTGCAGGCATAACATCACAACAGCCCTCAATTTAATGTTATGATCAAGGTCTAAATGGTGTAAGGTTTCCTGCTTGAGCAGGGGGTTGGACTGGAAGACCTCCAAAGTCCCTCCCAACTCTGATATTATTGATTGATTGATTGATTTGATTTGATTTATATGCTGCCCCTCTCCAGGGGTGGGTTCCACTTATTAAATCTAAAAAAAAAGGCATATCTTTGGCAACAGTTATCTGCTACTCGGTTGCATGGTCAGAGAAATTAGGCCATTACAAAAACAATAAAAGGTAGGTTGGACATTGGATAGCTCCTGTTTGCTTAATTCTCACCCACTATTGTGATGCCAGGAACTACAGTAGTTTGATGCATGGTTAAAGCACTAGGTTAAAAACTTGGTGACTGTGAGTTGTTGTTCTGCTTGGCTAGATTTGGACCTTGGGACAGTCACTGTTTCTCAGCTCTAGGAAAGAGGCAATGGAAAACCATTTCTGCCGTCTTGCTAAGAGAACTGCAAGGACCTATCTAGCTAGGATTTTGCCAGGAGTCAAGACTGATTCAAAGGAACCACCAAAAAGAAAAAAAAAAGTGATGTCACACCACACTAACAGAATGAGGCCTTTGACAGGAACATAAGTCTGCCTTCGCCTGCTTCATTTCACACCACATGAGCTATAAAATTTTTGTTCAGTCTCTTGGTCCTCCTCCATTTCTGCTAATTATATTTTTGGCAGGAAGAGTTTGGAATAATATCAGGGATGACATTTTACATTGGGGAAAAGAAAATCAACCACAAGTTACTACTGGAATCTATTTTGATCTACTGTGGAATTTTGAGTGTGTGTGAACATTATGTCTTGTGCAGCTGCATTGGGGGATTTTGACAAAGGGAATATATACCTCTTTAATGCCTGCCTGGCACAATCTTCCCTAATGTGATTGATCTAGGAGGTGGATACAAGACACTGGGTCTAATCCCATCCTAATATATGGCTCTGAACATGAGGGAGAATGTTACTACTTGACCAGGTCATTTTAGTTTGAAGAACAAGGAAAGCAACAGGGAGAAAAAGCTTTCCTTGTTCAATTTGTTGTTGCTTGCAAAAGTCCAAGAAAGTGCCACAATAGCCCAAAGGTTGTGGGTAGAAAGAAAGTTTGCCATTGGTCTGAGTACAGTGATACCTCGTCTTACGAACTTAATTGGTTCCTGGACGAGGTTTGTAAGATGAAAAGTTTGTAAGATGAAACAATGTTTCCCAATGGAAAAGTGATCAATGTGTGCAAGCCCAAAACTCACCCCTTTTGCCAGCCGAAGCGCCCATTTTTGCACTGCTGGGATTCCCCTGCAGCATCGCAAAAACACGGAAGTCCGGAGGTGGTGTTTCCCATGGAGGGGAGCCTCAGGGGAATCCCAGCAGCGCAAAAATGGGCACTTCGCTGGCAACAGAAGTCCGGAGGTGGGGCATCCCAGTGGCGGCGGCTTAGGTTTGTAAGGTGAAAATAGTTTGGAAGAAGAGGCAAAAAAATCTTAAACCCCGGGTTTGTATCTTGAAAAATTTGTATGACGAGGGGTTTGTTGTTCTGTCTGGGTCACTCCGGAAACCAAGACCAACCCAAAAAGAGAAGCCAGACACACCGGTAAAAGGCAAAGGCAGTTTATCAAATTCAAGAAAAACACAGGTAACAGAAAATGTCCTTACAAACAGGAAAATGCTGTATCTTCAGATATATCCACGAAGGCAAAAGTCCATGCAGCAATACAGGATTCTTGCTGCCAAGACGAGGCTGTAGATAGCAGACCTACACCTCCCACGGGTTTTCCAAACTGCTGGGCCACAAGCCAGGAACAGAGACGTCAGAACAAAGCAGGACACCGTAACTCCAATTGATAACACTCCACATGGCTTCAAGGGCTTGCCTGCCTTTTAAACCCTGCTAAGGAGGACCACACCCAAGCCCAGCTGTTCCTAATTCAGTGATAATACTTCTTTAATTGCTCCTTTCTTTGATCTGAACGTCTCTGTCGCATGTCAATGACGGCTTGTGCGTCATCACCTAATGACTCCAAGCTACTGGCTGGGGAGAGCCCCCCCCCTGGGGCTCTCATGCTGTTCTCCTTCGTCCCATTCCTGACTTTCCTCTCCCCCATCCGACTGTTCAGCCCCCTCCTCTTCGCTGTCATCCTCCTCCAGGCATGGAGCCAGCAAAGACGCAGCTGGACCCTATTCGGCCTCAGGCTGAACCATAACAGTTTGTAAGACGAGGTATCACTGTACTTCCTTAAAGCACTCTTCTAATTTCCTAATTTGTGAACTTTCTTTTCATAAAAGAGAGGAGTCATGGGAAACATGTGACATGGCTCCTTTAGGCTACTGGACATACGTGCATTTTTTCCCCCTGCCTGCATCACAAGAGTGCTTCTCGTGGATTTTTACAATTCAGTCCTTCAGCATGGATGGAAAGTGTTTCCAAGTTTCTATGGAAACCTAAAAGAACTATTAATGCTGTGAATGGTAGTATTAGCCCTTCAATCAGGGATAAGTTCCGCTTACCTTCTCCACCATTTCGAATTGCGATGTTTAGTGCGCATGTGATTGCTACGTTCGTGTGCATGTGCGCATTCTCTCATACAATTCTGCTTCCGTGCATGCTTAGTAGCTATAATCAGCCCTAAACACAGCTGAGGAGCTGATCAGTTGTGCTTCAGGTAAAGGAATAAAGGTAAATATAAACCTGAGGGTGGGCAGGAGGGCTCTTTTTCAAGCAGCAGCAGAGGAAAAAAACTTCCAAACAGTATAGAATTCGGGGAAAAATCCAAAGTAAAGATGGTGGTGCTCATGGACTGGTGCTAACTGAACTGGATCCATGATGCCATTGTGATGTCAACAGCAGGCTGCTACCAGTTCAGGTGAACCAATCTGACCTGGGAGGAACCGACTCAGGGGGGGCGCTACTGCCCAGATGGGGGGGAACTCAGTGGGGTAGCGAAAATGGAGCTCCACTCCAGAACATCCAATTTTCACTGAAAGATGTTGAAAGAAAATGCATAAGCCACGCCCAGAGTGTGGTAGTAAAATTTTTGGTAGCCCTTCACTGAACCCACCCCTGCCTACAAGGTAGTCCATACAAGAAGCAAAACCAGGAGCATCAGCAATATGTTTATTATAAGGTTACTTTAAATGGAATTGTAAAAACCTGAAAGTATTTCTCTCCCCCTCCCTTACTTACCTCTGGAAAACTAGGGAGGGCCCTTTCTGAAATACTTTCCATACTTTCTCTTCCATCTGAACTGCCTCTTATCTGGACATAGCTCAGTTTGCGGATCTTCCTCCTGTAATCCAGGGTCACTCCCACATGCCATCACAGCATGGGATGAAAATATCCAGTGAGAAGTCCATGGAACTCTTCTGTCCCCTCCCCCCTCACAAAACCCCTTAACTGTGGAGATAGACCACCTAGAAATACTCAGGAGCATAACAGAGATTCTGCCACCATTGTTGTTCTCTCAGGTTTTCTGCCAGTTCTCATTTATAAACTTTGGGTTTGTTTTATCTCCAATTCCCACTCCAGCAGATTCCGTACACCTAATAAATCTGTGATTGGCCTGCCTGCTCGCCATAGCTCTCACTCCCTGTCCAAAACAGCTAAATGAATAATAAAATTGATTCTCTCCCACCTTAAAAAGAATGGTGCAATCACTGTAATTGAACAGGAGAGCTCTAATTCTCACATGGCATATTCTAAAATTGAAGATGAGGGAAAGAAGAACCAGATTAAGCAAGCCTGCAACCTTCTATTTTTCACCAGGTAAAACAATAGCAGATAAGAGAATGAGAACAAAGAGGCAAGATTGCTGGCAAGATTTCCTTCTATTCTAAAAAGTAGGTGGCAATGATTAAAAAAAAGTAGCAGATCTTATTATTGATCTCATCAGAATGGTAAACAGCATGGGCAATTGGTACTGGGAGCACTTGAAAGATCCAGCCCTATCAGATTAAGATTTGCTAAGGAAACATAGAAACATAGAAGACTGACGGCAGAAAAAGACCTCATGGTCCATCTAGTCTGCCCTTATACTATTTCCTGTATTTTATTTTACAATGGATATATGTTTATCCCAGGCATGTTTAAATTCAGTTACTGTGGATTTACCAACCACGTCTGCAGATACATACACAGATACATACACTCTCACTGAAGAACAATGAAGAAAGGTCAGTATCCTGATGCAGGATTTACAGTTTTCACAATTTTATTTTTCTTAATGGTAAAACTGTTTCCATATTCTATGCAGAACTTAATATGTTGGCAGAATCAATATTGTTTCACTATAAATTCATACACAGACTTTCTGCAAGGCTTCATCTCTCTCTCTCTCTTTTTAAAAAGTAAGTGACTGGGAGTATTAAATGCCCAACATGAAAGTAAGCCTATAATTTCACCAGAGATAATGTTTGGACAGATCTGAAGTAAACTTCATTAAATTTGGTCTGATCCAGGAGGTGCCCGAGCACTGCATACATATCAAGTTCCATGAACTGGAGATGTATTGTGTTTATTTTATAGATAATAGAATGTTCAGATAGTAAATAGCAGAATTTCAAACTTGGTGACAATGTGATATAAAAATAACCATATATGCATACATAATACATATACCAAATGGGTTAGGTTAAATAATAATATTCAAGCTTTCGCTATCTATATTTTTAATGAACACACTTAACAGTTGCTTGCATATTGCATTTTTGCGGTATCCACTAGCCATTAGAACATAATATTGATAAAGAACATTGATGAACAATATAATCACTGCATTTGTGATGAGCTACCAGCTATTTGCTGATATTTATCATAAGTAGGCAATCAGATTAGATACCAACACATTGCCAGTTAATCACATTTGGAAATCTAAAACATGGATCTTCTGGAACTCTGACTATATACATTATACACCAATTTATTTTAGAAAATGTCTATCTAAAAAAAAAAGTAAGACATTATTCTAGACGTCAAACCCTCAAAGATTCAATGAAGAACAAAATTATGGCAAAATTATTCCTGGAAATGTTAACTTCTAAGTAGGCCATCTATAGGTGGATTTGACAGAATTAGTTCTAGAAATGTAGGAATGTTGATAAGGATAAACACAGAAGTCCAATTTCTCTATGGCCAGAATATAGAAACTCCTTCTATTTGGATTTTATCCAATCTTTCCTTTGGCAAAATTGCTTTTCATGGGTACTTGCTTCCTCTACTACCTTCTCTCACAATCCACCATTTTGACAAGCACCTGGAATCCTTGAACATTTATTTATTTATTTATTTTGTCCAATACACAATACATATAGAAGAGAATAGACATGTAGTAATATATATAAAGAAAAGGATAAAAATAGAGGAGAAGATATATGAAAGGAAGAAAAGGCTTGACTACTGTAATGCTCTCTACATGGGGCTACCTTTGAAAAATGTTCGGAAACTTCAGATCATGCAGAATGCAGCTGTGAGAGCAATCATGGGTTTTCCCAAATATGCCCATGTTACACCAACACTCTGCAGTCTGCATTGGTTGCCGATCAGTTTCCGATCACAATTCAAAGTGTTTGGTTATGACCTATAAAGCCCTTCATGGCACCGGACCAGATTACCTCAGGGACCGCCTTCTGCTGCACGAATCCCAGCGACCAGTTAGGTCCCACAGAGTGGATCTTCTCCGGGTCCCGTCAACTAAGCAATGTCGCCTGGTGGGCCCCAGGGGAAGAGCCTTCTCTGTGGTGGCCCCGGCCCTCTGGAACCAACTCCCCCCAGAGATTAGAACTGCCCCCACCCTCCTTGCCTTTCATAAACAACTTAAAACCCACCTCTGGCGCCAGGCACGGGGGAATTGAGATGCTCTTTCCCCCTAGGTCTTTACAATTCTATGCATGGTATGTATGTATGTATGTTTGGTTTTCATATTAATGGATTTTTAATCATTTCTAATACCAAATTACTATTGTACACTGTTTTTTGTCGCTGTTAGCTGCCCCGAGTCTCCGGAGAGGGGCGGCATACAAATCCAATAAATAAATAAATAAATAAGTAAGTAAGTAAGTAAGTAAGTAAGTAAGTAAGTAAGTAAGTAAGTAAGTAAATAAATAAATAAATAAATAAATAAAAGATATATGAGATATGAGATAAAGGAGAGACAACTGGACAGGGGAGGAAAGGCACACTAGTGCACTTATGTATGCTGCCGCAAATAGAAGATATGGAAATCCCTTCCTAGCATTCCCATTCCTGAATTTTTGAAGTGGGTTTGGAAACTGTAATGTACACAAGCATTGCAGGGTGTTATATCCTTACCATATAGCTTTACCATATCTAAGTCTATCAGAAACAGTGAATGGGGTTTGGAAAAATATACCACTCCCAAAGAAAACTTATCCATTGATCCACAATTATATGTTCAAAGTTTCACGCGTTTCTCTTTCTACATGTTATTCTGAAGCACTCTGTGTTTGTCTAGAAAATAAATATGCTTTTTTTTCCAATTTTGATATACAGCTACGGAAAAAGAAAACAACTCTGAATATAAAATTATCCTTCCTCTTAAAAAATAAAAGGAAAACTACAAAGGAAAAGCACTCTTATCTGCCTTCTTTGCTATATTTTTTTTCAATCTAAAATTACTTTTCCCATTTGAGAAAGAAATAGTCATTGCGTTATCTTTAAATGCCTGCTGTGTCATGCACAAAATTGTTTTTTAAGTTGTTATTATCCAAACAGATGACATTAGCACATACATTTCTGCATGCATGTTAACACTGTCATTTTTTCACCCTCCTTAGAGCTGTTACAGCCCTATTTGTGACATATTGTCTATATTTATAAAGCCTGATGAGAAATGATGTAAGATGCCCAATCTTTACGTCTCAACAAATTTACTTAAAAATTTAACTTGATAAGATAGATTTAGGTCTGTTGGTATATTACACATATTGAGTTTGCCATCTTTGGATTAACAATAGCTGAAGGGTAATTAATCTATTCCTGGTATCAACAGACATTAATGTTTTAGGAAGGCCTGATAGAGAACCTGAGGTACAGTCTAAGTTGGAATTGCCAAACATTTACACTAGACCTAATCTTTTTCAACATTCATCAGAATCATTTCACTGCAAATTCTTAGAGAATCAGCGCATTTGCCTGAAATACTTAAGCCAGCCATACTTAAGATAGCCTTTAAATTTGTGAAATAAATCAGTAACTGTTACAAAAAGTTAACATCGAAAAATGTAGGTTGCTAACCCTATCTAACCATCCTTCTATACTCTGTGCATCAACCTGAACTACGAGAGGTTTTGACTCAAATTTACAACTCCAGAGTGCAATTCCAGAGCACAATTCCAAAACTGAAATACCCTAGCTTATACTCGTTCATTGGTTTCCCCATGCTAGGCTTGATTCAGTTTGATCCTTGCCTTGACCAGAAGTACAACTTCCTTCTTTTACCTATCTCAAATAACATTGTTCTGGAACCAAGGGTTTTCTTTATCTATTTACTGCTAATCATGACAATTTACTAGCAGACAAAACAAAAATAGGATAACATTACAAAGATAAAACCAGTAATCATAGATGCCATCTGGATATTAGTTATAGCCACATCTCAAACATCCTACCAAAAATTGATGTTTTGATGGCTTTTTAAAATGAAGCTGAAGTGAGAGCCAATTGGCACTCTTGGAAGTGGGGGACTGTTATATAAAATGGCTGCCATCATAAAGTATTGTTATTAAAAACCTCATTCCTGTCTCATGTATGAGTCACTCTTAACATCCCCACTGAAGACTGGGCTGGTTCACTTTTTTCTCCTTACTGGGGAGTTTTTATTCCTGTAGTTTGTCACTATTTAATCTCTTGACAAGGGCAATAGTAGTATCCCTGAGTCCCATTGGGGTAGGGCATAGCATAGAAGTCAAATAAAGAAATGATAGACAGACAGACAGACAGACAGTCAGACAGACAGACAGCTCCCAAAGCAGCTTTTAGGAATAACTATTTCCTGAGTAAATGGAATAAATAAATAGAGGAACTTTATTGTAAGCCATTTCTAACTTCAGTATATTTTAAATCTTGTCCTTTAATTAAAATTAAATTCACTTTGTCTATTACAACCCTTACAGTAGAAACAAACTTAACTTAAAAAAAATTAAAGACAAGAGAATGGTGTAGACATTGTACTGATGGTAAGGATGATTGTGATGACACTATTACATATCTGAGAACCGTAATATCTCCAAAACAAGTCTGGGAGACAGTTTTTCAACTCAAGCAGTCTCTCTATCTGTGCTTCTTATTAAATATTAAGTAGAGGTGTTTGTAGATATTGCAGGCACAGAGGATTTTTCACAACAACCTTTAATTGTAATAGAACATCATAGAAGAACAACTGCAACAGTAACTCATTGATGTAACTTAGAATACAAAAAAACTGTCTAACAGACAGCTTTTTATACCCAGCTTTTCAAACAGAACAACCAATCACAGTCTTGCTTCTTTTGGTCATGATTGACCCTCTAGTGGCCAACCAGAACATTACACTTCTCAATTTATGTTTATCATGAGCTACCTCAACCATGTGAATTTCCACAAAGGGAATGTTAAAATTATGACAAGCATTTGTTACCAGAAAAATAAGCTACAGATATAACCAGACATTGTACATTGTAACTCAATTCTTAGGCTGCTTCATATGATCATAGGTTCAAGATTTTAAAATGAATGTGAGGTGATACAGCAATTCTCAGCAAAAGTATTTTTCCTTTGTTTTATATTACTAGGAATCATTTGACTTCTTATTTAATAATTAATACTGGTGTACCCAGGGGTAAAATATTTCCCGAATGGTTTTGGGGCCATGGCTTCTTATTATGGGTTTGGCTTGGTGGTCAAGTGGTGTAGCTTCAGGTAGGCATGACCATGGCGGGACCCAGGGGAAGAGCCTTCTCTGTGGTGGCCCCGGCCCTCTGGAACCAACTCCCCCCAGAAATTAGAATTTCCCCCACCCTCCTTGCCTTTCGTAAGCTACTTAAAACCCACCTCTGCCGCCAGGCATGGGGGAATTGAGATACTCTTTCCCCCTAGGCCTTTACAATTTTATGTATGGGTATGTCTGTATGTATGTTTGGTTTTTATATTAATGGGTTTTTAATCATTTTTAGTATTGGATTATTATTGTACGCTGTCTTATTATTGCTGTCAGCTGCCCCGAGTCTCCGGAGAGGGGCGGCATACAAATCCAATAAATAAATAAATAAATAAATAAATAAATGTGGGCATGTGACTAGGTGGGCGTCGCCAAGTTGTCATTTGTCTGGATAGGTGTGGTCAATTTAGAGTCCATTTTGCAGGGAGCAGAGAGTTGGACTAGGTGACTTCTGAGGTCCTTTCCAGCCTTTGTTGTGCTGTTTCAAAGCAATAGTACTCATAATAAAAGGCTCACAGAAAAACAAGGAGAAATCAAGCTACTAACAAAGAACCTGCTCGAATTCCACATTCTTGCCGGATAGAGATAATGAAATAATGACTCTGTAGAAAATGGAAGTCTAATGTTTGGCTCTATTCACACAAACAGGCAAACAGATCCCTAGAAAACCCATTTAAGATGGGATATTTTGAAATTTCCCCATGGCAAAATTTGGCAGCTAACAAAACACAGTGGTGGAATCAGAATAAGCAGACCCATACTCAAGACCCAGCAGAGGACAAAAGTCATTTAGCCACAATGGGAATCACCCAAACCCTTTTAGAAACACAAAGTCCATACTGCACGAACCCCCAAACTTCAAAAACATAGAACCATATAAGAATCCTTTTTGTTATTCACTGATGAATGTCACTTTACTTCTGCAATTAAAAACCTCCTTCCGAGCAACTTCTGAAGGCTTTTCAATTTAAAGCAGGAGTCTAGTTTGCAACATTAAGACTTGTAGACTTCAATTCCCAGAATTCCGCAGCCAACCACGTACCTATAATAATAATAATAATAATAATAATAATAATAATAATTATTATTATTATTATTATTATTATTATTATTATTATTTATTTATTGGACTTGTATGCCGCCCCTCTCCAAAGACTCGGAACGGCTCACAACAATAATAAAACAATATAGCAGTAAAACAAATCCAATATTAAAAAACATATATAAAACCCCAGCAATTAAAACCATACAGCACATACATACCAAAAGTAAAATATAAAAACCTGGGGGAATATATCTTAGTTCCCCCATGCCTGGCAATATAGGTGGGTCTTAAGTAATTTGCGAAAGACAAGGAGGGTGGGGGCCGTTCTAATATCTGGGGGGAGTTGTTTCCAGAGGGCCGGGGCCACCACAGAGAAGGCTCTTCCCCTGGGGCCCGCCAAATGACATTGTTTGGTCAACGGGACCCGGAGAAGGCCAACTCTGTGGGACCTTATCGGCCACTGGGATTCATGCTGTAGAAGGCGGTTTCGGAGGTATTCTGGTCAACTGCCATGTAGGGCTTTAAAGGTCATTACCAACACTTTGAATTGTGACCGGAAACTGATCGGCAGCCAATGTAGGCCACGGAGTGTTGCAGAAATGTGGGCAAATCTAGGGAGCCCCACGATGGCTCTCGCAGCCGCATTCTGCACGATCTGAAGTTTCCGAACACTTTTCAAGGGTAGCCCCAACCTATGTTTGGAGACTCCTGATTTAAAGCGACAGCATTTGTTTTTCGTCTTTGCATAGCAATCTCCCAGCAGGAAAGTGAGTCCTGATTTTTTCCTTCTAACACCTCTCTCTTTCTTTCTTTCTTTCTCTCTCCCTCCCCCCCTTCTTTCTTTCAGGGGGAAAAAGTCTTTAAAAAGTTCGGGTAAGTAGGTAGCAAACACTACCTACTTACCCAAACCAGGAGGATTTTACCCCTGGTTATACCCCCAGGCCTCAGTGACCTGTACAAGGTGTTGATTTCTTAGAGCTATTTGGTTTATAATTTTATTCAAAAGAAAATACAATACTCTGGAACTAATTTGGAAATCCTGTAAGGAATTTTATTAGATTATCTCTGGCCCAGCAGTCAGGGACACAGAGACATAAAAGGCTTACATGACACATTTTTATAATGACTTATTGCTTGGTTATCTGAAAAATAGTTCAGAGTTATAATTAGCCAGGCATTTCACTGCTTTAAGAGGCAAAGATTCTTATCAGTCATACACCTGAACATTTGCATTTTAATGGCCCAAAGATGTATATCAGCAATAGCACTGACTAATGCTCTCTTATCTCTGGCAATAATGCAAAAATATAGCAGAGGATGGTAACCTATCTGCTGTGCCTCCAGTCGGATCAATAAAGGACAGGCGCTGGGCAAAACAAGGCAGACCTAAATGTCATTGTATTGACATGTTTACAAATAACATTACAGTGCTTTGTCTGCAGGTTAAGGCCAAAACATATTGATGGCTCTGAATCTGCAAAAGGTTCGGTTAATTATAGTAGATTATGTGTTCAATTTTTTCTATGGAGAAGAAAGAAAGAAAAAAAAAAGAAAGAAGGGAGGGAGGGAGGGAGGGAAGAAGGGAGGGTGGAAGGAAGAAAATTAAATCTACTAGATTGAAATTCAGCACTGTCCAGATTTCATATTGTTCCATGAAGAATAAACAGCATAAAAGAAGTAAAGTAAAAAGGGTGTATCTATTTACTAATCTATTGAATATTTCATTGGGAATTTTCATTAAACAGAAGATTAAAAATCTAGATGTTGCTGAGAACTCCATCAGTCATTCCACAATGAACTTTAATCCGGCATGGAA
This sequence comes from Erythrolamprus reginae, assembly GCF_031021105.1. Classification (NCBI taxonomy): domain Eukaryota; kingdom Metazoa; phylum Chordata; class Lepidosauria; order Squamata; family Dipsadidae; genus Erythrolamprus; species Erythrolamprus reginae. The sequence continues at coordinate 116,193,303 of NC_091951.1, read as the reverse complement.
TTTGTCTTTCTTCATATCTGACCTGGCTATTACACTGATACTGATTACCAGCCATTGTAAAGTCATTTACCAAGCAATCTAAATCTTAGAGAGTTTTGACATTAAAATCTCTGAGAAAGAACCTATTAGACAAGGGGTCTTCAACTTTTTAAATAGGGGGCCAATTCACAGTCCTTCAGATAGTTGTGGGGGAGGAGACTGGAGTGTTGGGGGAGTGGCTGATGGGTGTGGCTAGATGATCATGTGACTGAGTGGGCTTGGCTAAGTCATGTGACTGGGTGGGCATGGCCAACTGGCATGGTCAATTTAACAAGATGGATTAATGTCTTTGGGGGCTGCATGCAGCCTGTGGGCTGTAGTTTGATGACCCATATATTAGATCAATTCAGCAGTGGGTTTAAATAATTTTCCAAATAGTGTCCCTAGTGTAATATACAATCTACAACTAATACCAATACTCCCTTCATTCATTTCTGTCCCACTTACATCAGATTTTTTACAACTTTCCCATGGTTTACAGTGTTGGAGTTTCTGACATTAAGAAATTAAACCTCAACAGCCATCAGGCCAGGCAAGAGAAGTTTTCTGACATTACATTTCTTCCTTTTAAAAATCAGAGTCCTCTTTCTACTCTCAGAGAATGAAATCCAATTTAGTCTTTGTTCCTTAAAATGTTGCTCTGCTGACCATAAGATTGCAGTGTCAGATTAAAAGGTGCCCATTAATGGTTATTTAATCTAGTCACAGCCCATTAAATTCTTGGTAATAAATCACAGATTCTGCCTTTCTGCAACTGAAATTTGTCACTATCCAAATATTTTGCTTAAATTGGAATATACTGTAGATCATTAATGTGTGCGTGAATGTGTATGTGCGTGCGTGCGTGTGTGTGTTTATTTATTTATTAAATTTATTTATTTATTAAATTTGTATGCCGCCCCTCTCCGCAGACTTATGTATGCATCCATGTATGTATGCATGCATGTGTGTATGTATGTAGCAGAAAATACTCCATGCAAAATATACCTCAACTGACATATTCTTAATTCAAATTTTCTCCAGATTCCTTTCCATCTTGCATTTTACAATCTACTAATAAAAAATACAGTTTCATACCACCTTATTCTTTATGGATGTGTAATTGGATCTCTAGCTTTTTTTGTTTTTTAAAGGTGTGCAGAACCCTGCTTTTATAACTAGTCCTCTGGGCGAATTATTAACCATTCATGGATGGAAATAAATATACAGTAGTACCTCTAAATACGAGCTGCTCCACATGCGAGTATTCCAAGTTACAAGCCAAGACGCAAGCAAAATTTCTGTTCGACACCCGAGCTCAAATTCGGGATACAAGCCGAGCTTCCACCAGGTGGCGCAAGAATTCCTTGCTTGCAGTTATCTTGGCGTGAAAAACAAAGTCTAAAAGGATTTGTTCGCGATGCGAGTTGATCGACATACGAGCTCGGGTCTGGAATGAATTAGACTCATATGTTGAGGTACCAGTGTATTTACTAACAAATCTGCCATGTTAGTCATTACTGGCCTTCCGTGCATTGGATTGGGCTCTGTCTAGCAGGTTAAGTGAAATTGCCCACTTTGGGGGATGAGTAACAATTTCTCCTCTCAGTGGTCCTAATCTGTTTGACAATACACGGGACCATATGAAGAGGCTGTGCAGTAATGAGCACCTTATATCACTTTAACGGTAAAGGGTTTCCCAGTGGGATTTTCCCAGATCATGCACATCCAATGTAAGGGGGCTTGAATGACATGGTGATTGTAAACAGAGAGAAAATAATTAGTTGTTTGAAAGGTAACTCCTAAATCCTGTCGAAGGACTCCAGTAGGAAAGGCTTGAAAGAAATATGCAAATGAGAAGAAGATAGCAAAATTCACCTTTGAAAATCCCAATGTGTCTCATCCTATGTTGGGAAGACCACGATGTCTACCAGATTCTCAGCCTTCCTTACTTTAATGTTATTATGTCATTAAAAAGTCAAAGGTGAAAAAAACTTTGTGAATATAATATTTGGGATGAAAGGATCTGGGAAATCCTCTAGTCTAACTACAGCCCAGTGGAGGAATTCAGGTCTATATCATCTATACCTCTGTTATACTACAAGCAAGGAAGAATCCACCACTTTATAATGCAGTTTGCTCTGTTGCCGGGACATTTTTTTCTGGATGTCTAATCAAATATTCTTCCATTCTTTGTTTGTTCTTCTGCCTTCTGTAAATAAATCTGAACAATTATTTCACATTATTCCATGATGGCCCCTCTAGTTGGCATGCCTTTCCACCATTTTCCCCCTCCAAGCTAAACACGCTCAACGTTGCCAATTATTCCGTGAGAGATTTTTCTCCTAAGCCCCGGTGTCAAGCAGTGCAGAAGTTGGTAATAAATTAACAGCTTGACAGGACTATCTATAGGAGACCTGATGTTTATGGGAACTTGGGAGGGGTGATTTTCATGAGGGATCAGATGCAGCCACAAAATATTATTTTGAGTAGTTCATATGTCGACCCATCTGGGTGGAAGAGGAAAGAGGACTTGCCATGCTGTCACAATCTGAATGGGCAACGTGACAAGTTTGTGGGTGGGGGACAAGGGATGTGGACATTTCACTGGGTTGGAAACTCAGATTCAGATTTCCCAGTGTAGGTGCCAGGATGGCTCCAACAATAAACTGGAACTTTGAGGACTACCTTGACTTGGACTCTGATTCAGTTTGGATTTTACCTGGAACCTTGATACCCTGATTGCCCTGGTTGCTCTCTTCTGTTGTGGTTAGCTCTGGCCCAGCTCCTGCCCCAAGGACTGTGGATGTGGGGGAGACATCCACATGCTGCAGGCCTGTTTTGCCCCTGGTGGAATCTGATGATGAAGGCTCCTCTGACCAAGAAGACATGAGTGACAGGGAGGAGGAGAGTGTGGCAGACAGCTCAGAAGGAATCAATTATCTAGCTCCTCCTTGTATTCAGAACAAGAGTTAATGATACAGCCACGCATGTGGAGAGCGATGCATAGGCAACAACAACTGAGAGATTATTATCAAAAGAAATGAGGCCACCTGTGGTTGGGTGGGGCTGTGGTAATTAGTGAGGCTGCTATAAATAGCAGCCTGTGGGTTTGGCCATTGTGGAGGATTATCTGATCTTTGTGTTTCATGACTGCTTTACTGACTTTGACTTTTTATGTGCTGATTTTTCCCTGCTTTGAAACTAAACCAGAGCAAAGTGTGTTTCACTTTGTGAAAGAAGGACTGTGAATTGCCTCACAGCTGCAAGCTAAGTATCACAGAACTCATAAGAGACTTGTACAAATTACCAATTTGTTTGGAAACGAGTGCTCTTTGCTATACCAAAAGAGGGCTTAGTTTAAGTGAATTCTCATTATAAAGAACATTGTTTTGAATTTTTAAACGTGTGTGTGTCTGAAATTTGTACCTGTGAATTTTTGGGAAGATTCTACCAGAGAGCCCGACAGAACAAACGGTAAAGGGTTTCCCAGTGGGATTTTCCCAGATCATGCACATCCAATGTAAGGGGACTTGAATGACAGGGTGATTGTAAACAGAGAGAAAATTATTAGTTGTTAGAAGGACTCCAGTAGGAAAGGCTTGAAAGAAATATGCAAACGAGAAGAAGATAGCAAAATTCACCTTTGAAAATCCCAATGTGTCTCATCCTATGTTGGGAAGACCACGATGTCTACCAGATTCTCAGCCTTCCTTACTTTAATGTTATTATGTCATTAAAAAGTCAAAGGTGAAAAAAAGCATGAATGGATGAAAGGATCTGGGAAATCCTCTAGTCTAACTACAGCCCAGTGGAGGAATTCAGGTCTATATCATCTATACCTCTGTTACACTACAAGCAAGGAAGAATCCACCACTTTATAATGCAGTTTGCTCTGTTGCCGGGACAATTTTTTCTTGATGTCTAATCAAATATTCTTCCATTCTTTGTTTGTTCTTCTGCCTTCTGTAAATAAATCTGAACAATTATTTCACATTATTCCATGATGGCCCCTCTAGTTGGCATGCCTTTCCACCATTTTCCCCCTCCAAGCTAAACATGCCCAACATTGCCAATTATTCAGTGAGAGATTTTCCTCCTAAGCCCCTGTGTCAAGCGGTGCAGAAGTTGGTAATAAATTAACGGTTTGACAGGACTATCTATAGGAGACCTGATGTTTATGGGAACTTGGGAGGGGTGATTTTCATGAGGGATCAGATGCAGCCACAAAATATTATTTTGAGTAGTTCATATGTTGACCCATCTGGGTGGAAGAGGAAAGAGGACCTGCCATGCTGGCATAATCTGAATGGGCAACGTGACAAGTTTGTGGGTGGGGGACATGGGATGTGGACATTCAACTGGGTTGGAAACTCAGATTCAGATTTCCCAGTGTAGGTGCCAGGATGGCTCCAACAATAAACTGGAACTTTGAGGACTACCTTGACTTGGACTCTGATTCACTTTGGATTTTACCTGGAACCTTGATACCCTGATTGTCCTGGTTGCTCTCTTCTGGACATGTTCCAATGTCAACCATAGTCCTAAAATGCAGAGATATATTCCCAGCTACATCTGACCAGTGCAAAATAAAGAGGAACAATGACTTAATTATGAACCCGCTGAACAGAAGAGATTTAACTTCAGAGGAAACAGATTCAGAATTTGCAATACCGCAGAGGTCTGTTTTTTATCTCCCCCCCTTTTTTTTCCCTGTGAAGAGTAATCTTGATTTGATCTGTGGGAATCTTTTATAAGCTGTCATCCTTGCTCATCCATGTTATTAGACTTGGCTTGTAAGCATGCTTACATCTGTCATTGTTTTTGCAGCTAGTTTTTTTTATTCCCCCTTCAGTTGTGCTTTACTTTGTTATAGTATATTGCTTTGGAATTTTTACTGCCATAAAAGAGGAATATAAGTCCTTAAAATCAGTTTGGAAAGCCGCCAGATTATTCCTGTTAAATCATAGCCATTTGTCTAATTTATTTTAAAGTGTACTGTTCATTTCTGTACTGATATAAATGAGGTGGGGATGAGAGGACAGAAGGGAATTAGAGAATAATGTGGTGTAATCATGGTAGCAATAACAACAGTCATGGACACTGAAAGATTTCTGGCTCATTGGGAGCTTTAATTCTAGAATGATATATTCCTCTGACAAAAAAAATATGAGAGAAAATGACCCTTTGGGCTCTATAAGTATCAAAAGAAATATTTCATTTAGCTTTATTGAACTGTATTCTGCAGTAAAAATGTCACTGCTTGACTAAGAGGAAACCGCAGAACAGAAGAGTGCTTTGATTTTTGAAAATGCTCTTCTATTTTTATTATAGGAGCTAATGCTGAGAAGAGGAAAACTGGCCTCTTAGTTATTTCTTTTTTTTAAAAAAAATATTGTTTGTCAAACATGTACAAGAAAGGGGGTATAGGTATGGGACATAAACATGAGCAAAGGAAGTAAATGGAGACAGCAAGACAGGGACAATAGGCATGCCAGTGCGCTTATGCACGCCTCCTTTACAGACCTCTTAATAATGGGGTGAGGTCCACGGTAGACAGCCTGAGGTTGAAGCTGTGAGGGTTTGAGGCTGTAACAATGGAACATATCAAGGGTTGACCACTCTGTTGCTGAAGTCGTATTTTCTGCAATTGAGTTTGAAGCAGTTTACCTTGAGTTTGTATCAATTGTTTGTCTGTGTAATATTGTGGTTTTTGTATTTTTTTTAGCAGTTAATGGATGCGAGAAGATTTGCAGGGGAAGGGATTTATAAAAATGGGCAAGGGTATGTGATTGCGCAGAAATGGACAAGTTAACCATAAAATTAGAGGACTCCTATCACTATGGAACATGGGAAAAGTGATATAAATGGACTGTCAGGATTTAAAACCTGAGGTAATATTCCAAGTATAATGGAAATGCTGTAATTACTGTAAAGTAGAAGGAATGCTGAGTCATGGTGCATCAACAGAATGATGCAATTTGTTCTACAACCTGATTGGTCAATACTTGTATATATTTTAATACACCTTTGCCTAGGTGTGGTTAGTGGTCTTGTGGTTAGTAGTCTTGTGGTTGGTCTGTTGTGGTTTAGTATAGATGACTCTAGTATAATAGTTTGGTTAGGAGTTCTGTAGTATTCAGAACTGTATAATTCAAGTGATTTTAAACATTAAGCCCTTCATGGCATTGGACCAGAATATCTCAGAGACCGCCTTCTGCTGCACGAATCCCAGCAACCGATTAGGTCCCACAGAGTGGGCCTTCTCCGGGTCCCGTCAACTAAACAATGTCGGTTGGCAGGCCCCAGGGAAGGCCCTGACTCTCTGGAACCAGCTCCCCCCAGAGATTAGAACTGCCCCTACCCTCCTTGCCTTTAGTAAACTCCTCAAAACTCACCTTTGTCATCAGACATGGGGGAATTGAGATATCTCCCCAGAACCTATACAATTTATGTATGGTATGTTTGTATGTATGTCTGCTTAATAATGGTTTTTTAAAAAATATTTTAAATTGTAAATTATTAGATTTGTCATGAACTGTTTTATTGTGTTGTGAGCCACCCCGAGTCTACGGAGAGGGGCGGCATACAAATAATAATAATAAAATAATGATAAAAAAGCAGCACTAAATAGAATAAAATGAAACACAGATTATGTAAAAACATGGTTGCAGATCAAACATTGCTGCCTGCATGAATGTTGACTTCCATGTAAGTCAACAGAAGTCCCAATCTAAGTATTTATTTTGCCTGTTTGTGAATGAGAGGATACTCATAGGTGAGAAGTAACTTAAGAGGAACTGTCTAGATTGGGTGAGAAAGTTTTGTGGAAGACAGTAGAGTTTCCTAAGTATTTTCCTGAAGTAATTTTCCCATTAGCAACTTACAGCATCTTTCTTCCAAACATTGCTGTGCCAAATTACACAACAATGGTAGGGAATCTATGAAGACACAATAAATCATTTGTGTCAGGAAGTTCCCACAGCAGAAAGGGAGGGAGCAATTTTCACCAATTTTCCTCTCTGCTTGCAGTCTCCAGTGCTACAATATTGTAAGTTTTTTTAAAAAACAACAACAACAGAGCTACTAGGTGGATAGGGTTACAGCAGGGAAGCTGAACTTATTCAAATGCTAAAAATTATACCCCATGGATAATTGACATTACTGAAAAGTTTTCCTTGACATGGTGATTTATACACAATAAAAGCGATGCTTTTTCTTCACTGACTAATCTGCCTCTCTGGTTCTACAGAATCTTTTACAGGTTGATAGTGATTGCGGTGAAACAATTAAGTAAAATGGAAAATCTATATCATACCAGGGCATATGCTTTTGACAGGCAGTGTTGTGAATTTTCTAGCAATCAATAAGCAAAGGCAGAATGGCAGTTTAACTGCCTTGTGAATTTTCTATCAAAGCTTATAAGTAGATAGAAATGACCATAAATAAAATTATATTGACAACTTGATCCACCAATGTATGAACTCCCTCCCCATTTCACCCCCCAAAATTGGGAAGATATAAGTCAGAGGGGGAAATACCACTATCCAAACATTTTTCTCCTGCAAAGCTTTTGCCCAAACTGTTTTTCTTGCTTTTTGTGGATCTCCAGACCTGCCTTTTCAAGGATAAGTATGAAGAAGTATGCCTTTCAAGCCCATTCTTGGGAGCTGAACACTGGTTCAATATGTTTCTGTGGTTTCTTCCCCAAGCCCCCAAACCTTTACCCTTAGACTGTCGAACTTATCCCATTCCTAAAGGGTCTTTTAAAGGTATGTATAAATGCACCAACATGCCTACCGTCCTGTCCTAATATTCCCTTTTATTCATATCCATTTCATGTATTCATAATTATGTTTATACATATCTATTATCTAATACAGTACATGCCTGATGGATGAAATAAATAAATAAAATGTTGGGTGGGGGGATTCACAGTAACTTAATTTAAACATGCCTAGGATAAACATATATCCATCCTAAGATAAAATACTGTACAGGAAATAGTATAAGGACAGACTAGATGAGGTCTATTTCTGCCATCAATCTTCTATGTTTCTATGATATATGGTATTTTTCTTACCTACCCCAATAATATTGGTTATAAATTTCAGGTCAGGGATTTTGAGCTCTTAGAGCCTTTTAGTTTTTTTTTTTTAACAAACAAACAAACAGCTATTGAATGGGGTAAAAAGGGCTGCGTGAATGGTCTGAATCCAACCTATCTGATATTTATGTGGAGTTACTATTTTCTCTGTTTTTTTTCATAGAAAATGTCCTCATTGAAACTTTTAACCTTTGGAGCATAATTGAAATGATGGTCATATAAAACACCAATAAGTATAGGTCCTACTGTTCTTTTTGTTTCAACATTACTTTAGTTCTCTTAACTGACCCTTAATTATGCCCTATCTGTGTAGGCTATTTGGATCAATCATTGGTCAAACTCAGGATACATAAAACCAGGTTCAAATTATCCCACCTAAGATTTATGGTATGGAGACCTAACTCTTTGAAGAAGGTTCTAGTATTGGGAAAGGTGAAAGGAAAAAGAGAACCATCATCAGCAAGGTAGAGGGACTCAGTTACAATGGTGATAGTTACACACCAATGGAAGATCTGAAGGAACAAATTAGGGACAGATTGTCATAGGAGTGGGGAATCTGTCTAGGTAGCTGATGGCATGTAATCAGTCAGACAATGTATGTATAAAGTATTTACTTAAACAAAAATAACTAATTTATCAGAAATGTTAAGGAAGAAGCAAAATCTTGGTTACAATTCTTCATATTGTAAAGAATGACTGATATATTTTTTTCTGTTCTTAAATGTGCACCCCTTTCTTCCTATTCTTGATGATCAAAACATTCAATGGTTGCAGGTTTAGTCTTCAGTGATGACTGGAGAATGGGAGGGAGAAAAGGAGGAAGCATATTTAATTAGACACCTAGTATAATAACTTGTGTGAAAGTTTAGGTTTATGGGTTTATTCTTCACATTTAAAAATAAAATGGGTTAAATGAATTTCTCCGAACAACATTTTGTAAATCTAGGATAAACCATCATCTTGTTAATAATCAGGATCAATTATAGGAAGGAACAACAAATGCTTTGGGGGACCAAGTATGCACTTTTCTTAATACGAAGAACAGTAGAAATAAAATATAAAAGGTTTTGGAGAAAAGTAAAAGAATAAGACTTAAAAAAATGTTCTTGAACATAAGACTGTCATGTTTGAGTTGAAGTTCCATTAATTGTGGTTTGTATAAAGATAGATGTGCCTGTCAAGTATGGCTATAAGATTCTTGGAAGGGTACCATTGCCTCAGTGAAGACTCTAGCAAACACTCCCTCAGAGCTTCTTTCTAATGAAACCAAGCAGCCATGTTGCTTCATCTCATCCTACTGATACTCTAAAGCAGTGGTCCTCAACGTTTTTTCCACCAGGGACCAGTTTCAGCAAGGCAATTTTTCTATGGCCCGGTGGGGGCGGAAAGGGGTGTGGTTGGGGGCGGGATTAAGCATGGGGGTGCTGGTCCTTCCCGCCCCTCTTTCCCGCCATCGCCCTGTGGCCGGCAGAACTTGCCTCCCAAACCCTCTTGCCCGGCGGCAGGTGAAGCGCTGGAGGGAGGGGGTCAGGCCGGCCCTCCTGCCTCCCCCCCAGCCAAAAACGCAAAGGCGTGCCACGGCAGAAGCCAAAAGAAGCTTGAGCCTCCCGGTCCTTCCTGCCCCTCTGTCCCGTCCATCGCCCTGTGGCCGGCAGAACCTGCCTCCCGAGGCCTCTTTCCCAGCGGGAGATGAAGCACTGGAGGGAGGGGGCGGCGGCAGGAGGACTGGCAGCTGCTGACTCCACGGACCGGTGCAACATGCCCCGCGGCCCGGTACTGGTCCAGTGGTTGGGGACCCCTGCTCTAAAGCTCCCTCTGGTTCTTGGAATAGTTAGAAGGATCTGTCACTGCCATTTTTGTAAATACCAGGAGAAAGCAGGCGAAATCTTAAAACAGTTAAAGCTATATTGATCAGCATGAAAGCCTTGCATTTCATCAGGAGTTGTTGGACAGACAAATGTAATAGATAGATACTGTAGATGGTTGATAGATGACTGACTGAGTGACAGACTGCCAGATAAATATTTTTTTTAAAAAAAATTGGTAGGCAACTGGGAGCCAGTACAACTTTTTCAATCTATTCAATATGCTCATTGTACTTTAAACAAATTAGCAATTTTGGTTATTATCATTTGCAGCAGTTGGGATTTCTGAATACCATTTAATTCATTCTTCCACAATACATGCATTTTGCATGTATTTTAAAAAAACTATAAATTACATTGCAAAATTAAAAATAATGCATTTTGGTATTTAATTGTGCTTCCTTATAGGTTCTAAAAGTGTGAATTGGAAAAAAGTATTCATTTTTCAACATAATGAATTTTATCTCTTCCTTAGGCTTGAGCAAACTGGCATGTTGCTTATAGTTATCATAAAATAAAGTTTGATTGCTTCTGAGAGATCAATTTTTCAGCTGAATGGATTTCACTCCTCCCGGTGTTGGAACAAGTGTGCTGTTAATATTTTTGATAAAAGAAATAATTGCTAATTAAGCTATGAGATAGAAGTTTATTATTTTCAAATATGTTGATACTAGTTATCAATCTTAAACATCTAGCCCATAGATTTGGCCCCAATTTTATTATGTAAGAGATGTGATGGTTTATGATATTATTATGCAAATTACAGGATTACCATGAATACATGTGTGGTGAATGTCAGTTATTGTAATTTTGTAATATTCAGAAAAAAAGGGAAGATAATTTTGAGAAAGGCCATTTGTAGGAAAGAAGATGTACTAGCTCTGGTTTTTACCTTATTTTACCTTTTATCAAGTAGCAATGAAATTTTATCACTATGTAGAATGCTCATTTGTTAAACTGATAAAATTATACTGCAGGCACTCTCTTTTTTATAAACAGATGTTTATTATGATGAACTTTCTGAAAATTTTTCATTACTATGTAAATCTAAAATAATAAGCATGTGAAAATTGGCCAGGAGATGGGCGTTGATGAGAGAACAAGTAATGATTTCAGTCATTTTCAATGTTTCCTGTGGATAAAGAGGAGTGAAATAGTAACCCTGCTATGTTATTAGACTAGACAAGTTATCATCCTTGATCAGTGGCCATGCTGGCAATGACTGATGAGAATCACTATCCAAGATCTTCTTAAAGTTTCCTACTCCTGATACAAGGAAATTCGTTTAGAATTAAGCAAAACTTTAAAAGTTTTTTCATTATTCTTGACAATCATTGTTGATTAGATATTATGGTAATTGCAATCTAAAACTTCAGTTTATACCTGCCTTAGGAGAACCGGTGGATTATGCCTTCCAATTACTATATGCACTTTTGAGTGAACACCAAAGTACAGTACTATTTTTATCTTGTGAATTGCAATTCATATAACTAAAAATGTAATTTTAGATGAAGTTTCTGCATACCCATTGATTACTAAAGAATCTCCACCATAGTACAAGCATGATGAATAAGGCTTCCTTTTACATAAACCATCCTGTTGTGTGGATGATACATGTAAGACTTGAGCGTCAACTCAGTATACCAGGGTAGCATTCAGGTTGATTTTATGGACTCAGGCAAGCATGGTAGCAATTTGCTCCTATCACCCTTCAAAATCCTTCATGTTTTTCTTTTCATGGGTGTTATGAAGCAGTGCCCATGCTGAGATAGTCTTGGGAGAGGAAGGAAGTGAAAAAAAGCTTGCCTACCTAATGATTAAGAGAAAGAACTAGATAGGGAATTTTTTAAAAAAAGGAATAGAGAGATTTATTTATTTATTTATTTATTTATTATTTATTACTTAGATTTGTATGCCGCCCCTCTCCGAAGACTCGGGGCGGCTCACAACACGTGGAAACAAATCATAAATAATCTAAACAGTTTTAAAATATTTAACGATTTAAAAAAGACCCCATATACTAACAGACATACACTCAGGCATACCATATATAAATTAAACATGCCCAGGGGAAGATGTTTCAGTTCTCCCATGCCTGACGGCAAAGGTGGGTTTTAAGGAGTTTTCGGAGGCAGGAAGAGTAGGGGCAGTCCTAATCTCTGGGGGGAGTTGGTTCCAGAGGGCCGGTGCCGCCACAGAGAAGGCTCTTCCCCTGGGGCCCGCCAACTGACATTGTTTAGTTGATGGGACCCGGAGAAGGCCCACTCTGTGGGACCTAATCGGTCGCTGGGATTCGTGCAGCAGCAGGCGGTCTCGGAGATATTCTGGTCCAGTGCCATGAAGGGCTTTAAAGGTCATAACCAACACTTTGAATTGTGACCGGAAACTGATCGGCAGCCAATGCAGACTGCGGAGTGATGGTGAAACATGGGCATACCTAGGTAAGCCCATGACTGCTCTCGCAGCTGCATTCTGCACGATCTGAAGTTTCCAAACACTTTTCAAAGGTAGCCCCATGTAGAGAGCATTACAGTAGTCGAACCTCGAGGTGATGAGGGCATGAGTGACTGTGAGTAATGAGTCCCGGTCCAGATAGGGCCGCAACTGGTGCACCAGGCGAACCTGGGCAAACGCCCCCCTCGCCACAGCTGAGAGATGTTTTTCTAATGTGAGCTGTGGATCGAGGAGGACGCCCAAGTTGTGGACCCTCTCTGAGGGGGTCAATAATTCCCCCCCCAGGGTGATGGACGGACAGGTGGGATTGTCCTTGGGAGGCAAAACCCACAGCCACTCCGTCTTATCCGGGTTGAGTTTGAGTCTGTTGACACCCATCCAGGCCCCAACAGCCTCCAGGCACCGGCACATCACTTCCGCCGCTTCGTTGACTGAGCATGGGGTGGAGATGTAAAGCTGGGTATCATCCGCATATTGATGATACCTCACCCAATGTCCTTGGATGATCTCGCCCAGCGGTTTCATGTAGATGTTAAATAGCAGGGGGGAGAGGACCGACCCCTGAGGCACCCCACAAGGGAGAAACCTAGGAGTCGACCTCTGACCCCCCACTAACACCGACTGCGACCGGCCAGAGAGGTAGGAGGAGAACCACTGAAGAACAGTGCCTCCCACCCCAACCCCTCCAGCCGGCGCAGAAGGATACCATGGTCGATGGTATTGAAAGCCGCTGAGAGGTCAAGGAGCACCAGGACAGAGGATAAACCCCTGTCCCGGGCCCGCCAGAGATCATCCATCAACGCGACCAAAGCGGTTTCCGTGCTGTAACCGGGCCTGAAACCCGACTGCCGGGGACCTAGATAATCGGCTTCTTCCAAGGACCGCTGGAGCTGGAGCGCCACCACCTTCTCGACAACCTTCCCCATAAAGGGAAGGTTGGAGACTGGACGGTAGTTGTTGAGCACAGCTGGGTCCAGGGAGGGCTTCTTGAGGAGGGGGCGCACAAGCGCTTCTTTATAGAGTGATGGAAAAACTCCCCTCCCCAAGGAAGCGTTGGTAATCTCCTGGGCCCAGCTCCGCGTCACCTCCCTGCTGGCCGAAACCAACCAGGAGGGACACGGATCCAGTAAGCAGGTGGCGGAACTCACAGCTCCAATGGCCTTGTCCACTTCATCAGGTGTCACCAGATCAAACTCTTCCCAGACAGGTGGACAAGTACGTGCCCCAGTCACCTCGACTGACTCGTTGTCAGTCGACTCTGTTTTACAATTGGAGTCGAGGTCGGCCCAGATCCGAGCGACTTTATCAGCGAAAAATGTGTTAAAATCCTCGGCACTACTCTGCAAGGGCTCCCCAACTCCCCCCTGGTTAAGAAGGGAGCGGGTCACCCTAAACAGAGTGGCCGGGTGGGATTCCGCTGATGCAATCAAGGCGGCATGGTACGCGCATCTTGCCGCCTTGAGCGCCACTTTGTAAGTCTTAATAAAATCTCTTACAAGTGTTCGGTCGGATTCAGACCTACTCTTCCTCCATCGCTTCTCTAGACGTCTCTTTTGGCGTTTCGACTCCCGGAGCTCCTCGTTGAACCATGGGACTCTACGGGGTCTAACGCCACGGAGAGGTCGCAAAGGCGCAATCCGGTCAAGAGCCCCCGCCGCAGCCCTGTTCCAGGCCTCCGCGAGAGACTCCGCCGAACTGTGGATGAGTGCCTCTGGAATAACCCCAAGCGCCGTTTGAAAGCCCTGTGGGTCCATCAGGCGTCTGGGGCGGAACATCTTCATTGGTTCCGCCTCCCTGCGGGGGAGGATTGGAGCCAGGAAGTCAAGCCATAGTAGAAAATGGTCTGACCATGACAAAGGCAATACTTCTAAGCCCCTTAGTCTCAGACCATTACTCAATTGCTCGGAAAGGAATACCATGTCAGGTGCGTGCCCTCCCTTGTGAGTCGGACCCTGTATTACTTGAGTCAGGTCCACGGCTGTCATGGTGGCCATGAACTCCTGTGCCAACCCAGAGGTTTCGCCGAGTGACGGCAGGTTGAAGTCCCCCAGGACGATGAGTCCGGGGAACTCCACCGCCAACCCGGCTACCTCCTCGAGTAGCACAGGCAGGGCTTTTGACACGCAGCTGGGAGGCAGGTACGTGAGAAATAAGCCCAACTGAATCCCTAAGTCCAACTTCATCAAGAGAGACTCGCAACCCGCAATTTCCGGAGCAATGAGTCTATGCAGGCAAAGGCTCTCCCTGGCTACAATAGCCACTCCTCCCCCCCCTTCCCTGGGGTCGAGGTTGATGCCATATCTGAAACCCGGCTGGGCAAATTTCAGAGAGAGGAACTGTTGTGGTTCAGTCTGGGACCCCTCCGGGAATGGCTGACCTTCTGTCGGTTTCCAGCTCAGAGGGAGAGGCTGAGGAACAGGAGGTGCAGACTGACGAGGAAGAGGAATCCCAGGCTGAAGAAGAAGGACAGCCAGAGTCCCACCAGGGGGAGCTCTCCCCAGCAAGCAACCTGGATTCCTTAGGGGAAAATGCTCAAGACATCATAGATATGCGACAAAGGAGAGCTAATCAGAGACGGACTCAATTGGCTAAGTATTTCCAGCATTAGAGGTCACAGCTGGGTTTGGGTGTGGTGCTCTTGGGAAAGGATAAAAGGCGGACCCACCCTTCCTGGCTTGTGGAGTTTTATCTTGGAGATTCGTGAGACCTGTCTGTGAACTTTGGTGGCTTACAATCCTGGTTTGTGCCTTGGACTATTGAAACCTTGGGGGGGGGGGGTGCCAGCAAGAAGCTTGGGGTATTGACTGGACATCAGGACCCTGCTGTAACATATTATAGCCTGTCTGTTGTGAAGACAGGTTTTCCTTTGTGCTTATTTTTTCCAGCTATAAAATACTTTTGGCTTTTACCAGAGTGTCTGGCTGTTTTTTCAGTTGGTGTTGAGGTCTGGGAAAACCCAGACAGAACAGTATAAAACTCCACCAACCACCAGACACCTGGTGCTCATTTTGGAGGGGTGGTTTGGTTGCTTTTTTCCTTGCTCTTTGCTGCTGGTTCCTTGTTGGACATCTTTTGTTTTTCGGCTTCCTGTTTTTGCCTGTCACCATGGATGTTTCTGCAGCTGACATGCAGGCTGTCTTTGCAGAGTTGCGAGGGGACATTGCTCAATTGACCCAGACAGTCTTGTTATTACAACGTCAAGTGGAGGCTTTGTCCCAGGCGGCCCCACCCCAGGCGGCACCTGTGGTACCACCTCCAGCACCTTTGCTCAGAAGGAAATGTTTTGTGGCGATGCCGGAAAAGTTCTGGGGGGACCGACGGCTGTTTTCTGCGTTCCAGAGCCAGGTGCAGCTTTTTATCAACGCCCAGATGATGCACTGCCCAGGGGATGACCACAAGGTGGCGTTTCTGTGTAGTTTATTGGCTGGCCCTGCAGCGTCGTGGGTGGCACCTTACCTGACCCGGGATGATCCGCTACTCCAGGACTACAACGCTTTCTGTGACTTGCTGCGTCACCAATTTGCGGACCCGGTGCAGGAACAAACGGCCACACGGGCGCTGAAGCAATTACGCCAGGGTTCGTGCCCCCTGGTGGACTATATGGCTGACTTTAGGTCTCTGGCCGGGCAAGTCCAGTGGAATGAGGCTGCCCTGATCGAGGCCTTTCAGGATGGACTATCAGACACGATGTTGGACGCATTGGTGCATGAGGTGATGCCCGGCACGTTGGACGGTTTGGAGCGGCAGTGCTTGGCAATAGAGGCCAGGCTGTTGGCCAGGGAAGTCCGTCGAGCGGGACGGTCCAACCCCCGTGCGTCAGGCGTCCCTCCGACACCTGTTTCGCGGCGGGGGTTGTCAACCGTAAGCACCCCGGCTCCGGTCCCTGCGCCCCGACGTTTTTCACCAGCGCTGCCTCCACGCTTGATGGATCGTGTTGCTGCCGGGGAGCCGATGGACGTGAGTTATGCCCGACAGACCCCGGAGGAACGAGGGCGTCGGCGGGCAGCTGGGTTGTGCTTCTATTGTGGGGCCCCGGGACATTTTGCTGTCGTTTGTCCCCACAAGAGGCGGAGCACAGTGGCTGCCGTCGTTCCCGTACCCTACAGTTCTCCCGTGCTTCCCATGGCGTCCCCTGTGCAGTTACAGGAGACAACCCCTGGTGTCCCCGTCCCTGCCCTGAACTCTCCGATGGCGGGGCCTTCGTCTGGATGTCCTCCGTCGCCGGAACGATCGGGAAACGAGGGGGGCCCGGCTTGGTGGCAACACTAGGTCGGGCGGGGATCCCACTTTCTTCTGACTCCACGACTCCCGAATTTGGACCGTTTCGACACCTGACGCTTGCGGTGACTCTGCATATCGCGCAACGGGCTCGGACTTACCCTGCGTTGGCCCTCGTGGATTCGGGGGCGACGACGAACTTCTTAGACGAAGCCTTTGCCCAACGTCATTCCTTGCCCCTTTGTCCTGTTACCCCGCCATTAACTGTGGAGACTATCGATGGGCGGGTTTTGCTGGCTGGTCCCATCCGTTTCCAGACCCTGCCGGTGCGGATGTACATCGGAACTCATGAGGAGGCCCTACAGTTTTATGTTACCAAGGGGCTTCATTTTCCCCTCGTGTTGGGGTTGTCATGGCTGCGTGCACATGACCCGCAGGTGGTGTGGTCTCAGAACCTGGTCACATTCTCCAGTTTGCAGTGCGTGGACCATCACCGACATGTGTGCGCAGCCCACGGCCCAGTAGTTCCCGCGATTCAATTACCCCGTTGCCTCGAGGAGTTCGCCGATGTGTTCAACGAAAAGGAGGCGGATCGGCTACCACCGCATCGGACGTATGGCTGTGCCATTGACCTGCTCCCTGACGCCAAGCTCCCGGCTGGTCGTTTGTACTCCATGTCCGAGCCGGAGCTTGTGGCTCTCAAGGAGTTTGTGGAAAAGAATTTGGCCAAGGGATTTATTCGGCCATCCAAGTCCCCTTTGTCTGCCCCTGTTTTGTTCGTGAAAAAGAAAACAGGCGATCTTCGCCTCTGCTGTGACTATCGCCGCCTTAACGCCATCACGGTGCGGAATAGGTACCCCTTGCCCTTGATCCCTGAACTCATGGACCGGTTGCGGACGGCAACGGTATTCACCAAAATCGATTTGCGCAGTGCGTACAATTTGGTCCGGATGCGGGCCAGGGATGAGTGGAAGACAGCGTTTGGCACGCGTTACGGCCACTTTGAATATACAGTGATGCCATTTGGCCTCACCAACGCCCCGGCCGTGTTTCAACATCTGATGAACGACGTGTTCCGGGACATGTTGGACCATTTTGTGGTGATTTACCTTGATGACATTTTAGTGTATTCCCCGAACCATGCCTTGCATTTGAACCATCTGCGCTGGGTCCTGCTCCGGTTGCGGGAGCAGCAGTTGTATGCCAAGTTGGAGAAGTGCCAATTCTTCCAGACTACCGTCGAATTCCTTGGGCACATTTTGTCTCCAGGTGGCATTTCCATGGACCCGAGCAAAGTGGCCGCACTTCAGTCTTGGCAACCTCCACGACGGGTGAAAGACGTACAACGTCTTTTGGGGTTTGCGAACTACTATCGGGCTTTTGTTCCGGGGTATGCCACGTTAACCACGCCCTTGACTCGGTTGTTACAAAAACAAGTCCCATTTGGTTGGGGGGAGGCTGAACAGCGGGCTTTTGATGCCCTGAAAGCGGCGTTCATGGCGGAACCGCTTCTGCGCCATCCTGATCCCGCTCGGCCGTTTGTGTTAGAAACAGACGCTTCAGATGTAGCGGTTGGCGCAGTGCTCCTCCAAGCCCATCGTCCCGGTGACATGTTGTTTCCGTGTGCCTACTTCTCCCGGAAGTTGTCTCCCTCGGAAAGGAATTATACTATTTGGGAGAAGGAACTTTTAGCGGTGAAGGCCGCCTTTGAGCATTGGCGGCATTATCTGGAGGGGGCCCGTCATCAAATCGAGGTACGGACGGATCACTGAAACCTCGAGTATTTGCAGACGGCTCGGAAATTAAACCAGAGACAGATCCGCTGGTCTTTCTTTTTCGCGCGGTTCAATTTCCGCATCAGGTACACTCCCAGTGCCCAGAACCCTCGAGCAGATGCCTTGTCGCGCAAGCCGGAATACACGCACCCGAAGGAGCCGGCTCCTCTGCAGACAGTTTTACCCCCTGCAGCTTTGGCTGCCACTCAGGACCCAGTGGACTTGCGTCGCCGTTTACGGGAGGCGCAGCGGGAGGATGGGTTTGTAGCGCAGAGAGTGCGGGAGTTAACACCCAATTCCCCATGGACGTTTCAAGACGGTCTGCTTCGGTACCGGGGGCAGCTGTATGTTCCCGCCGGCCCAGTGAGAGGGTTGATTATGACCCAGTGTCATGACTGTCCAGTGGCGGGGCATTTTGGCCTGTTCAAAACATTGGAGCTAGTCTCTCGGACATTCTGGTGGCCACGCCTCCAAGATGATGTGCGTTCCTATGTGGCCACCTGTGTCCAGTGTCGTACGGCCAAGGGGGTGCCTGGAGCCCCACCGGGATTACTGCAACCTTTGCCCATGCCTGAGAGACCCTGGGGTGCCGTGTCCATTGACTTTGTAACTCATTTGCCTTCCTCTGCTCGCTTCACGGTAGTTATGGTGGTGATGGACATGCTCACCAAGATGGTTCATTTTGTACCTTGCACTAGGGTGCCCACTGCCCAACTCATGGCTCAAATGTTTATCAGTCACGTGTTTCGGTTACATGGGCTTCCGGATCGAGTGGTCTCTGATAGGGGAACACAATTCACAGCCCGGTTTTGGCGGGAATTGATGTCGGCCCTGAATGTGTCCGTGTGCCTCGCATCGACGCAGCACCCCCAGACCGATGGAGGTACCGAAAAAGTTATAGGGATACTGGAGCAATACCTGCGGTGTGTAGTGGCGGATCGCCAGACTGATTGGTCCCGGTTTATCCCTGTAGCGGAGTTCGCTTTTAACAATTCCCGTCACTCATCGACCCGGCTCACGCCCTTTTTCGCCAATTATGGATTTCACCCTCGCTTCTTTCCCTTGACCCTCCTAGATTTCCCGGTGCCTGCTGCTGAGGACTTTCTCTCAGAGCTGCAGGCGGTCCACGAGATGGTGAAGAGGTACCTGAATAAAGCCAAGGAGGACTACAAGAGGGTGGCTGATCGCTCCAGACGGGATGTGCCCCCCTTGGTGGTGGGGGATCAGGTGTGGTTGTCCACGAAATATGTAGCCTCTGAATTACCCCGGCACAAATTAGATCCCCGGTTCCTGGGTCCTTTTCCCGTTGAGCGGGTGATCAATCCGGTGGCTTACCGGCTCACCCTGCTGGCCAACTTGCGGGTTCACCCTGTGTTTCACCGTTCGCTGTTAGTCCCTGTCCCTCCCGATTGTCCGCTCCGTCCCAATGTTCCCGTGTTTCCTGCCCCGTGTGTTCGTGACCACCTCCCTGAAGCTATGGTACATGACATTGTGGATTCCCGTTGGGTGGATGGTTGTTTCCAGTACAAGGTGCAATGGGTAGAGGGGGACCCTGATGATTGCTCCTGGGTGGAAGCGGCGTTGTTGGACGCTCCCGACCTTATTCGGGATTTTCACGCCCAGTTCCCTCAGAAACCGCGTCCTCTCCGCTGGCAGGTGGGGAGGGGCCTTCCGCGGGGGGATGGTGTTGTGGTTCAGTCTGGGACCCCTCCGGGAATGGCTGACCTTCTGTCGGTTTCCAGCTCAGAGGGAGAGGCTGAGGAACAGGAGGTGCAGACT
Source organism: Erythrolamprus reginae (assembly GCF_031021105.1). NCBI lineage: Eukaryota > Metazoa > Chordata > Lepidosauria > Squamata > Dipsadidae > Erythrolamprus > Erythrolamprus reginae. The sequence goes on along the minus strand of NC_091951.1, from coordinate 116,173,087 downwards.
GACGAGGAAGAGGAATCCCAGGCTGAAGAAGAAGGACAGCCAGAGTCCCACCAGGGGGAGCTCTCCCCAGCAAGCAGCCTGGATTCCTTAGGGGAAAATGCTCAAGACATCATAGATATGCGACAAAGGAGAGCTAATCAGAGATGGACTCAATTGGCTAAGTATTTCCAGCATTAGAGGTCACAGCTGGGTTTGGGTGTGGTGCTCTTGGGAAAGGATAAAAGGCGGACCCACCCTTCCTGGCTTGTGGAGTTTTATCTTGGAGATTCGTGAGACCTGTCTGTGAACTTTGGTGGCTTACAATCCTGGTTTGTGCCTTGGACTATTGAAACCTTGGGGGGGGGGGGGTGCCAGCAAGAAGCTTGGGGTATTGACTGGACATCAGGACCCTGCTGTAACGTATTATAGCCTGTCTGTTGTGAAGACAGGTTTTCCTTTGTGCTTATTTTTTCCAGCTATAAAATACTTTTGGCTTTTACCAGAGTGTCTGGCTGTTTTTTCAGTTGGTGTTGAGGTCTGGGAAAACCCAGACAGAACAGGAACACCTCCCTCCGGGCCCAGCCAGGTTTCAGTAATACATGCCAGGTCGGCCTCCTCATCCAGGATCAAATCCCGGATGAGGAGAGCTTTATTTACTACCGACCTGGCATTCAGCAGCAGCAACCTGAGCCCAGGGCCAGAGTTACACTCACCACCAGTACCCAAGATTGGGCTCACAGAGCCAGAACAAGGGACCCTTATTAGGCAACGATCCCTCGTTCCCCTGGAATGGCTAACTCTGTGGCCCCCGCCATATCTGCCTCTCCCCAGCAACACAGGGATATTCCGACCCTCTGGCCCCCCAGAGATCGGCGACCCCCCCTCTCCTGCCTCCCGAGCGTCAGGTGGGCCAGACCTACCATTCACACTACTATCAATAAATTCATCCATACCGCACACACCCCCACCCCCACACACCCAATCGTACCAGTCATTCCATTCATAACCACAAGCAAATTTATCCCAATCATCCATTACTTAGAACCCCAATTACGTTAAAAATAAATTAAATTAATAATAGTATAAAATGGCAGTTAATAACAATTTAAAAACACTAAAACCGTTAAAATATAACTATATACAATATACACTAAAATTATAAGTTAATATAAATTAATATAAAATTAATTTCGTTGATGGTATGAACAGATCTTAAAAATCTGTTGGGGGAAGGGATATTGGATTAGGACATCAGATTAGAATTTTTCCACTGACAGATATTTAAATGGTTAGTAAAACTGTGGCAACTTGAAATCTGTCTATTGATTTCTGTTTAAAAAAAAGCCTTATTCATGCTCCAAGATCAGGATGAGCTACATTCTGGATCAGCTCAAGAGAAATAGGTTATTTTCAGAACCAAGGATCTGACAGTGTGGATTAGTTCTTGCACAGTCTCGTTATTAGCAGATACAATCTATCCTCTATTCCCCTCCCCCCTCTGGTGATACATTGAATATATTGCCAACATCTCTTCAATAAAAAATATATACCACCTAAATTCAATGACATAATTCTAATATAGAAATCCATTTTAGAAATAGATGGGGCTACTCTATCTTCCGTTCATATATTACCATTGTCTTTCTTGTAGCCTTGATATTTGCTTCTTTAATTTGCATTGGTTTGCTTCAGAGAATAACAATTCAATTTAATTCATGATCTAGGGCAAATAGTAAGAAGCTAAATTTTGAATTGCACCAACTGTTAAATTGAGGCGCAGAGAACATCTTGTGACAAAAATAAAATATTGTTATCAACTGTGCATATTGAATAGCATTAAAATATAGTGATGAGAAAGGAAAAGAATAAAGCAAAGAGAAAACAGATGGTTAAAAGTTTGATGTTGGGAATTGTTGCCAATAGCTCAGATCTTAGCAGCATATGGAAAAGTACGCAGCAATGCGCAGCATAAAGAAACAAATTGTATTAATTACATGGGAACGATTGGTTTTAAAAAACTATGATGCTCCATCTTTTTAAAATGAATGGTAAGGTGTTTTTTTTTTAATGATGCCACATTCTTTGAACATTCAAAATATGGTGTGTAATTTTTCACTTCCAACTATTTCGAGTCATGAGCCACATTAAACTGTCTGCATGAGTCAAGTGGAGTGGAGGCAGAAGAAGCGAGCCAGACCAGGATGAAAATAAAATTGGCCAAAGTCAATGAAATCAATTGACTTGTTTCTCCATAGTCAGTTTAAGCTGTATAGCTCCTATTAATTAAAATAAGGATTATGGTCATTATCCAGCATTCGTCTATTGGTTCCCAGAAGAAGTGAGTTGTTATGTCACTTTTAATAGGAAACAGCAGTATTAGAAATGCAGGAATGAAACAGAGATTGGATTTCATTCTAAAAATATTTCTCTGCTTTTAGTGTGCCTTTTTCAGCAAGCACAAAAGGTTTGCCTTTCTTTCTCATTTTCATGTGCTTGTTAGAATGTGAACCCAGAGGTTGGTGACTGCACTTTACATTCGTGTACTTTGCCTAGGAATTTTTTTTATATGCAATACGATATTGTCATATTTTAATCTATGCTTTCACATTTAGAACAGGGAGCAGGAGGCACACGATTTTCAAGGATCTAAAGTTTATACTGGCCTCTTCAGTGCCATGGTGACCTCCTCAGTCAGAGACACTTCTGAATGTGAGCTGAGCCAGAATTTGGCTCCACTATCTGCCTGTTATTTACCATATTTCCTTAGAGGTGCACCAGAGTGCCTTCCGTCCCCTGTCCTAATGTTTCTCTTTTATTAGTATCATGTATATAAATATTACCGTGTTTGCCCGAAAATAAGACACTTGCTTATATTAATTTTTGCTCCAAAAGTTGGGCTACGTCTTATTTTCGGGGGGTGCCTTATATTTCTCAAATAAGACAAATTCACAGGCAGAAAAGCTGACACCCCCAAAGAAAGTGTACCATATGGTACACTGATTACGGTACGGTACCTGTCAATATGGCACCCACACACACAAACGACGGTACTTATATGGTACAACAGTATACTCCCGCTATTGCAGCTTCCGGCCACCAGAGGAACTACAGTCTATGCACTGTAGTGGAGACTGTAATGGCGGTGAGACAGCAGCAGACTGTGTCTGCTGTACTGGACGGTACAAAGCGATGGAAGGGGCCAGCAGGGGACGCCACATTATTACGGTACTGCTATGAACAGCTTTGAATGGTAGCGTATGTTTTTCCACCGTACCGTATGTAAACTTGACTACACCTTATTTTTGAGGGGTGCAAAATCTCTGACATGCCTTACTTTCGGGGTATGTCTTATTTTCGGGGAAACAGGGTATTATATGTTTGTATACCATCAATACGTACTTGACAAAACAAACAAAATAAAATAAAATAAATGTTATATTATCTCAAATGCAGTAGCCCTCTTGGATAGCACATGGTAGATATTCTGTCTTCCATTCAAAAGTAGCAGCCATTAATTCATCTCCATCCTGAAATATCTCTTCAGGCCCAATGACGTCTCTGAATGGGAATCATTTAGGAGTGACATCCTTCACTGGCTGCCAGCAGTTTGGCAGATCAAATCTCACCAGGCTTAATGTTGAGTCAGCCTTCCATCCATCCAAGGTGAATAAAATGAGGACCCAGATTGTTGGGGGCAATATGCTGATTCTGTAAACGGCTTAGAGAGGGCTGTAAAGCACTGTGAAGTGGTATATAAATCTAAGTGCTATTACTGTTGCTATCTAACAAAGCATGCTGCCTCTCAACACTTCCACCTAAATTTAATCCTAATCCTAATCCTAATATAAATATATTTTTACAAAGCAAAACATTCATTCATTCATTCATTCATTCATTCATTCATTCATTCATTCATTCATTCATTGATTGTTAGAGTTGAAAGGAACCATGCAGGTTGTTCCACTGGTTGATCGCTCTGACCGTCAGGAAGTTCTTCCTTACTTCTAGGTTGAATCTCTCCTTGGTCAGCTTCCAGCCATTGTTCCTCGTCCGGTTCCTTAGAGAGCCTTTTTAAAAAAGATTTCATGGTAAAAGATAATTAAAATAGATGCCACCAGAGTCTCCCTCCTCTCCTCTTTTCCTGATGTGTCCACCTGAGGATTCTTCAATTTTTCTTCTCCAAGTTTTAGATTTTCATATCTAAAGTCTATAAATAGAGAATATGACCAATCTTGGGCCAGTTTTGCAACACACCTAACCATGTAATCTTGCACAAGGGGAGTTTTATACAGTAATAAGAAATTAACTCAATAGACTTTGCTTGATAAGTTAGTTATTTACTACCTCATTATATAAAATCTTGGACTTCATGCTTATCTCAGATAGGATGGTTGGAGTGATTTGAGCCTCTTTCTTATGCATCTTATAGGACCATCTTGATCCTTCTTCTTTATTTTTCATTTGCCTTTTCTTTCGACACATCTTCTCGGTGTATTGAATGTGTAACTCAGGGGCCTTCAATAAATGTTGGAAAACAAATGAAGCTTGTGAAACCCGATACAGAATTATCTTGAGAAACAACCTGAATGCTAGGGAATCAGGTTGTTGAAGTTAAGATTAGTTGCCGTGCTATAACTGGGGTTCTAAGGGTTTATTCGTTAGTGAGTCAATCAAGGGCATTGATGAAGCATTCCTGGATCTAGACCAAAAATCATATATATATATAGATATATATGGCTAAATCCATCTTCCTAATAATCTGTAATGTCGTGGTACTGACAGAGATGTAAAAGACAATGTAATTTTCTGCCTTTATATAAATGGGAATACAGAGTTCTGCCTTTATATAAATGGGAATACAGAGGAGCCACTCTTCTGGGAAATGAAAGCAGAATTCAATTTATTCAGTCTTCTCAATATACGTTTGAGTTTATCAGGTGCTTTGAGGCACTCTTGTGCCATAACAAAATAAGGGACTTGTCATACATTCTCTGGCAACCTTGTTCTTCATCTGTGTTCCCATGATGTTGACTTCATCTTATTACAGTTTCTGAGACAGGTTTTATTTGCCCTGAGCTGTAGCAAATGTTAAAATAGTGTTTCACCCCTCAAGCCAATCATATTTAATGATTGCTGCAATGTGAGCAACATCTGCTAGGTTTCATCATCTGGTATATCAGAAAAAGAGTAAGTGATGAACTTGGGTGGAATCAGAGGTCCTTATTGGCCATTTGAGCTTGTTATAGACAGCTCTTCCCATCTCCAGCCAGCCTTGTCTGCTGTCATTTTGCTTTTGTTTCCCTAAAGAATTGGACACAGAGGAATCCAGAATCCATCATTTGTTGTCTTTATAAAGAAAGTAATGGCAGAGAAATCTTTAAAATGCTGTTTGTGATTCCATTCCCTTTTTAAAACTCTGGTGCTTTTTTAAAAAAAATAATTTTAGATTACAATTGAAAAGGCAAAGGAATGAGTTTAGAGATTTTCAATAGAGTCCTTCAGATAGCCTTTCTGCTACAGCTCTATGGTTGGAAAATACTTTTCTCATCAGCTGATAGTGTGTGATGAGCAGGAAAGCTGGAGGAATACAGCAATCACTGGGTTTATCTCATGCCACACAACACATTAGAAGAATATTGGTTGGGTAGTGATTCAGAATAAAGGGAGGGAGTTGAAATGGAACTGAACGATACTTTTCTGCTAACTGAAGAGTGGATCACACTTTAAGCCGTCAGCATGTGAAAGAAGGATAGATGGATGAGAAATAGAATCAAAGATAACTGTAAACTCGATAGAGTGATTATTGGCAGTACCAATATAAAATGCCCTGGGTTTACCTTAGCCCTATTTGTGGAAGTAGTCATGGTTTTTTTCTCTCAGAAATAGTTAAAATATATTCCTTATCCTTCTCCCAACATTCTGGTCTCTAAGCATTGGGAAGAACAATTTGGTGGTATAGTTCAGTGAAGGGCAGCAAAAATTTTTACTAGCACATGGTAGGCGTGGCTTATTTTGTGGATGTGGCTTGCCGGTCATGTGACCAGATAGGAGAGGCTTGACAATCATGTGATGGGGAAGTGGCTTAAGGGTCTTGTGACTAGCTTAAAGGTGGCCAACTTCACGTCAGTCACATCAAGGGTTTGGGTTAGGGTGCCTGGGCTCTCCTCATCTCAAAGAGATACAATTTCCCTATCTATTTACTATTATTGAACATCCAAAATATACTATTTAATTCTATGTATATATGCCATGCGTACATGCATGTTACACACAGACACGCAAAAATATACATAAACTACTATATAAACTGTATGTGTATGTACACACACACAAAGCTCTTCTAAAATTATACACATTCAACCTCATTTACTGCAATAGGAAAAACATATCCAGAGCTCAGTAGGGGGAAAAAAGGAAAAAAATTCAAAATTTTTCTACCAATTCTGCATACCTGAATGTACCCGTAGGAGCCTATCACTGGTATAGTTACACTATGGACCAGTTACATGCATGTGTAAAATCAATGGCATAATTGACACATAAAATATTAAATCATACTTTTATAGTATAAAATGTCAAACCTGAAATAAAATAATGTTTTATTTTAATAATGCATACACTTTATTCCACTGACAGTAATAAATAATCAAGATATATGTGAATATATGAAGGACCTGTTCTTATGACAACTCTTACGATTTATTATTATAGCTATTGTTATTTCTCACATCTTCTTTCAAGATGTCAAGTATCTCTTTGCTATCCATCCTTCCTCTCACAGATTTAAGAAAACAAATTATGCCACTCCCACAATTCAGAGGAATTACTTTTACTGTTAACATTTGGAAGATATGTCATCTTTATCATTTTATAATCCCTTCAAAATCTAATAGCATGAACGTAGTACCTTCCTATATGGACTCTATAAGGCTTTTTAAAATAGACATGATTTTGCAGGCAATTGTAAAGAATGATGTGCATATTAAATATGATGTTTATGGACATATGTTAGGGCATATGACCAGCATTTCTGTTTTGCAAGCAATTTTACAGCAGCTTCAAGAACAAGACAGGAAATTAAATGCAAAGCTTTCCAAATCCAAAATTGTTAATCTGGGGGAGAAATTAATGGGATAGATTTCAAAACAAATGAGTGGGGAAATGAATTTTTTTGAACGTTCCAAATCTGCATTTAAATTTAAACTAGGCAGCACTTCTTTTTCATGGTGTACATTTTATTTAGTCAGTGTTGAAAACCTGCACAAAATGAATGAGAATATTAAATATGGCATTTCTCTTTGAAATAACAAGCATCCCACAAAATATATTCAGCAGCTTATAGCCAGTGAAGAAGAAAACCATTTTCTGCCATTATGTTATCAACTTAACTACACTAAACCAACCTAAAATAGTTCTATGCAATCTCAATGATTAACAGTGATTTCCTTCCCTGGAATAGGAAGTGTTTTCTGTTTTAATGCAGGATCTACATTACAAGGAAATTTGATGGATAGATTGGTAATAACATCAATAATTCCCAGTTTTAGATCGATTTAATATCTTACACAAAGCAAATCTTACAACTGTTCCATAAGAAAAACACACTATTATTTTAACATTTTCCAAGCTCACGTTATCTACATCAGCAGGATGTGGGTTTTCAACATTTTCAAAGCATTAATTGTATCTTCTCATTTTTATAACATTTTATAACATTTATTCCATTACCTTTTTTTCATATTCAGATATTATAACATTTATTTCAATACCTTTTTTTTCCTATTCTGATATTCAAAATTCCAACATTTCCACATTTTTGTTTCACCCCAAATAATTCCATGACTGGCTTTTTAATTTTATTCACTCTGTTGGAAGCTTCTTGTTTAGCCTTTTTCACCAACCTCCATCACAATTGGTCTTTCTTCCTCTGGCTTGCACTTTTTTACTTTATTCTTTACAACTTTAATCTTTTATTCTTTGCAACTTTACTCTTTTCTTCTCCAAAACAATACCTCATTTTCTATAGCATAGTTTTATATGCTTTTTTCTCTGTATCTTTTTACTTTATTATTCTAAGTATCCCTTTTCATACTTCCAATTATTGTAATTCTGAATACAGTGGTACCTCTACTTAAGAGCTTTATTCATTCCGTGATCAGGTTCTTAAGTAGAAAAGTTTGTAAGTAGAAGCATTTTTCCCATATGAATCAATGTAAAAGCAAATAATGCGTGCAAACTCATTAGGAAAGAAATAAAAGCTCAGAATTTGGGTGGGAGGATGAGGAGGAAGAAGAGGAGGAGGACAGTTGCTGCTGAAGGAAGAAGGTGAGGTGAGGGGAATCAAAAAAATCCAAAACTTTAAGGCTTAAAAAAAAAGAGGTGAGGAAGAGCATGCGCAAGGCTGCCTTCCATTATTATTATTATTATTATTATTATTATTATTATTTATTAGATTTGTATGTCGCCCCTCTCTGCAGACTCGGGGCGGCTCACAGCAGTAATAAAACAATATACTGTACAGTAATAAATCTAATATTAAAAGTCTAAAAACCCATTGTGAACCACTCCGAGTCTGCGGAGAGGGGCGGCATACAAATCTAATAAATAATAATAATAATAATAATAATAATAATAATAATAATACACACAAACATACCATGCATAAAACTAGATATCTCAGTTCCCCCGTGGCTGACGGCAGAGGTGGGTTTTCCATACACTGCGCCAGAGACAGAAACCCAGGGGGAATGGCAGGAAACTAGCCTGGCTTTCATGCCGCTTTCAAATTTCCTGGGAAATTTTTCTTGGCTTGGGGTTTTAAGTCGAAAATGGTTCTTAAGAAGAGGCAAAAAAATCTTGAACATCCAGTTCTTATCTAGAAAAGTTCTTAAGTAGAGGCGTTCTTGGGTAAAGGTACGACTGTATTTGATTATTCTGTTTAACATAATTATTTCAGTTTTATTTCAAATAATTTCCATGTTATCTTTCTTTGCATCCACTTTTCATTCATTTTGTTGGGAAAAAATATGCATTTATTTAGTTGTATAGTTATTCATTTATTTTTCACAGTTTTTCCTTAGGGATGCGGAGACTCTGGCCAGTGTACAATAAAAAAAACCAAATTTATTTATTTATTTATTTTTATTTATTTATTTTGTCAAACAAGTATAGTATTATAGTACATATTAACATAACATAACATAAGTAGAACGTAGTAATAGAAAGGATAATAAGACAGTAGGACATTAGGCACATAAGTGCACTTATGCATGCCCTGAGACTGTAGTTCCAAACCTGCCTTAACCAGGAAAGCTGACTAGGTAACTTTGGGTTACTCAGCCCAACTCACTTCCCACAGGTTTTTTGGTGGGGAAAATAGGAAAAGGGGGGAGGAGTATTAGAAGGAGTTCACCATCTTGAGTTAGTTATAAAAGTAATAAAAGTGAAATTAAAAATAAATAAAATAAAACAAATAAAATGTTAAAATATAAAATAATATAATAAAACAATCTAATTACTAATACTTTCTTATAGAGAAGCCTCACAATTTCCTTTTTTGTAGCTGTCATACTTTAACCCTAGTTTATTTATTTCTTTTTCATACTCTTCTTTTTGAATATTTCTATTTTATTGTAAGAGCTATTTAAGAAAGTAAAATAAAATAAACAAAAAAAGGAAATAAAATGGAGATTTGATGTTTATTAGATAATGCATTACATTGTTTTTAATTGATGTTGTTTTAATTATTGATTGGGAACATGCAGAATTTAATATAAGAAAGGTGACTACATAATTTTTTTAAATAAATCAATGTTTATGAATTGCATAAAACCAAACAAGCTTTTTAAAAATTCTTTCTTTTCTTCCATGTTGTGATGTCTTTCCCCTGGATCTCATTCAAAATGTTTCTTAATTTTCCCCAAACCCAAACTTTTCCCAAATTCTATCTGACTTTCCTTTTATCACAATTCCTTGAAGCATAAAATGTTACTGACACCAAGTTATATATTCCTATTTTCATATGCACTCACAACTTACCACTTTTATACTTTCTGTTATACATGCACACACATGTATTACACACGAATAGATATAGACATAGTCTTTTTATTCAAAATTAAATCTACAGCTATATTTTCTTGCATATATTCGCCATTTCATCTCTACAACACATCAACTGAATTGCAAACATGCTGTTGTCTAGATTTCACTAAGAATAAGTTCAATATCCATAATCACTCAGGGCACATATTTAGAATATGCACTGACATGACACACATGATTTATGTATGCACTGATAAACCCAACAGAAAAGTTTTAATATCCCAACATTTAAAAATAAATAAATAAACTCATCTGTGACATCAGACAGTCCAAGTGACCTCATAAGTCGGGAAAGTCACACTCCAATGGCTTAATATTGTTCTTTTATAATGAAATCGATTAGTCTTAATTTGCACTGGTTTCTTTTTGTTAGAGGATCACATTTACACATCAGCTTTCAAAAACAGATTGATTCATCTTATTTATTGAGAAATGTTGAATCAAGCCTTTATTTATTGAGTCTTTCAAATCAGTGAATGTTTAGTTGGATCATTTATATTGAGAACTTTGAATTGATTGCCTTAAAAACAGTATTAACCATTTGGGAACGTTGCTCTTAAAAACAAGGAGATGGAAGAAGAAAGCTAATTATCCTTTATTTTACTCACAAGGATATATGTACATCACAATAATTATTCTAATTGCCACTAGTATAAAGCAGCAATTCAAATCAATGAAGCCCTGACTTTCTTCCCCATAGGATTTGGTTTGTTTCCAGAATTCCACTTACCTCAAATTTAATTAGTACATTACCACTGTGGTAGAAAGGATAACTCAACCTTTTGGAATAATTTTATTCTTTACTAAAATGCACTGGCTGCCTATCAGTCTCCGAACACAATTCAAGGTGTTAGTTACTACCTATAAAGTTCTATATGCCTTAGCCACTCCGGGTCCTTGGAGAGGGATGGCATACAAATCTAATAAATCATCATCATCATCATCATCATCATCATCATCATCATCATTAAGGCCATATTATTTACGGACCGTCTCCTGCCACATACCTCCCAGAGACCAATTAGAGCACACAGAGTTGGCCTCCTCCAGGTCCCGTCAGCCAAGCAATGTAGACTGGCGGGACATCAGGGGAGAGCCTTCTCTGTTGCTGCCCCGGCTCTTTGGAATCAACTCCCACCCGATGTCCGTACTGCTCCCACCCTGCTGGTTTTTTTGTAAAGCAGGCTTGGGGACCCTAAATTAACCCTAACTGACCACCTATATGAATATGAGATGAAGGTGTGTTGCTGAGCCACTATTACAAGTTTTAATGAAGATTTTAGATTTCTTGACTTCTTTACTATTGTTTTGTAATTCTATATGTAATTTTATATTCTTGTAAACTGCTCTGAGTCCTTCAGGAATGAGCAGCATAGAAGTCAAATTAAATAAATAAATAAATAAATTTCTTTTTTTAAAAAAAAAACATGTGTGTGTGTGTGGGGGGGGGGGGTTTGCAGCAATTTGAAATCAGTTCCAGACTAATCCATTCCCAGGGTGCTACTAGAGAGAGAAAACTACTAGTTCAGCTTCCATGTACAATAATAGCAAATCTCTTCTTTTTCTCTTGTAACCCTATAACTTGGTGGAGCTTTAGGGGAATCTGATTCTTCACTAATGGAAGCTTTTTCTCTCACCAGAGAACTTAATTTCAACTTTTCAAGACCATCACCTGTTAAAGTGTATGTGGTTGTTTTTTCACTGTTCTTTGAAGTTGTGAAAACAATGCTGAACAATGCTCATAGAGAACAAAGAACTGCTGGAACTGTTCTCTATTGAGTTTCTGGAATGTATTTATTTTGGAAATTTAGAAGTAGGTCAGAGGTTATCATCAGCAAGCCTTAGTATCCGTGTTGGCAGCCCATTCGTTCAGCAACTGCTCAAATTTATGGCAGTGCTGAAAAACCAGGCTTGTCAATGGTCTTCAAAGTTTTGGCTCTCATAGCACACGCACACCTATCATGCAATCAGGCTAGACAAGAAGGGAAGATCAGAAGCAATTAATGGAAACAAATCAAAGAGGGAAGCTGTTGTGGTTCAGCCTGAGGCTGCTCAGGGACCGGCTGTGTCTCTGCTGGCTCCATGCCCGGAGGAGGATGACAGCGAAGAGGAGGGGGCTGAACAGTCGGACAGGGAGAGGAAAATCAGGAATGAGATGAAGGAGAACAGCATGAGAGCCCAGGGGGGGGGGGGCCTCTCCCCAGCCAGTAGTTTGGAGTCATTAGGTGATGAAGCTCAAGCCGTCATTGACATGCGACAGAGACGGTCAGATCAAAGAAAGGAGCAATTAAAGAAGTATTATCAGCACTGAATTAGGAACAGCTGGGTTTGGGTGTGGTCCTCCTTAGCAGGGTTTAAAAGGCAGGAAAGCCCTTGAAGCCATGTGGAGTGTTATCAGTTTGGAGTTGCGTTATCCTGTCTTGTTTCTCGGCGTCTCTGTTCCTGGCTTGTGGCCCAGCAGCTTTGGAAGACCCGTGGGAGGTGTAGGTCTGCTATCTACAGCCTCGGCTTGGCAGCAAGAATTCTGTATTGCTGCATGGACTTTTGCCTTCGTGGATATATCTGAAGATACAGCATTTTCCTGTTTGTAAGGACATTTTCTGTTACCTGTGTTTTTCTTGAATTTTATAAAACTGCCTTTGCCTTTTACCAGTGTGTCTGGATTCTCTTTTTGGGTTGATATTGGCTTCTGGAGTGACCCAGACAGAACAGAAGCAAGCTAGACCAAAGGAGAAATTTCCTGATAGTGAGAACAATCAAATAGTAGAAAAGCTTATCTTCAGAGGTTGTGCGTGCTCCATCACTGGAGAGAAGAAACTGGAAAGCCATTTGTCTATGGCTGCTTGAGAAGGGATTGGACTAGGAGCTCTCCTGGATACTTTCTGTTGTTTTGGCTGTCGTGGCCCCTCCTGATCACATTATCAAAATGTCCCTTTTCCATTGTCCTTGGCTGACAATCTTATTTTCTTCATTTGCTTCACCTCTGCTGAGGTCTGCAGCATAGATGGGACTACAATGCAGAGGCTCTGTTGTCCATGCTGTTTGACAGTGTGAGGCACCCCCTGCCCCTCACAATCGCCTCCCCCTCTGGACTCTTTGCTACATGGGAAGATCTTAGCTGATAAGCTACCAGGAATTGCTGCCAAATATTCCACTCACAAGAGGGAGCAGCATTGTCCTTGGTGGGACAATTGCCCTGGCTAGCGGTGGTACATGAAGGGAAAGGCTTGTAACCAGGGGTGGGCAGCAGGTAGGATGGGGTGGAACGCAGTTCCACTGGCGGAAATGAAGATGTGTGCACAGCTCCAGCTGATCGGTGGCTGTCACTTCCTAGATTACTGGTCTTGGCTTAGCTCTCCTTTTTTTCCCTGCTGCTGCTGCTGCATCTGTGCTTGATTTTTTCCTCTTTTCTCCTTCCCAGCCTCAGACAAGCTTCCCTCTCTCCTGCCCAGCTCCCCTCCAGCCTCACATGGCCACCTCCCACCTGAGGTGCAAACAGAAGGCGTGGGTGGAAGTAGGGCTGGCAGCATTTATGCTTCTGGCAGCACCCGTTCACCTAGCTACCCAGCCTGAGGCGGGGGGGGGGCACCCAGGAAGAAGAGCACAGGATACGTGAAGCAAATTGTCACCCCAGTGAGCAACACTGGTAAGGTTGTAAGTCGAGGACTTAACAGTTCACTTGAACGATGATGATCGTTCAAGCCACTCCCACTTGGTCACATGGCCGGCAAACCACTCCCACCTGGTCACATGACCATTAAGCCACACCTACAAAATAAGCTACACCCACAGTGTGGCAGTAAAAATTTTGGCTGCCCATTACTGCTTGTAACCCTGACCCCTTCCCTCCCTGGTGGGGCAGCAGCACTCATCTGCCTGCATTCCCTAGGTCCATCTCTAAGAGATGGCCCCCTGCCCATGCTCCCTAGCACTTGCCTGCAGCACCCAACCCCCTATACAAAGTTGTCACCCACAGTTTTTAGCTCCCAGCCCATTTTCCTGGGAATCCTGTCTCTTATTACATCACTGTTTTTTTATATAATGGGATTTTAGTTGACTGTTTTTTACTATTAGATTTGTGTAATATTGTTTGTATTGCATGTTGTGAGCCACTCCGGGTCCTCAGAGAGGGGCGGCATACAAGTCTAATAAATTGAATTGAATTGAATTGAATGGTCCTTGAGGTTTTAACAACCCATGCTGTTTTGGGGTTACAGTGGCTGCCAGGATTGCTGTCCCTAAACAAAGCATCACACTTTGTAATTGCCTCAGTTAGCAATGGAAATTCCAGCCCCAATTGCCATTGTAACTTGAGACTACCTGCATTAAAGTGGTCAGTCTACATATGTGCAGGAAGGAAGGAAGATTCCAATTAAACATTAGGAAAAACTTCCATATGAAGAACAGTTTTATAGTGTCATCTATTATCTAGGAGAGTGGTTGGTTCCTCATTGAAGGAAGTTAACAACTAACTGTTAACAATGCTTAAATTTCCTTTCAGCAGCAAATTGGATCATTGGTCTGAAGGATCCATTCCAATTGAATAATAAATTACCCTAAGTATTTTCTCCATTAAAAATTACAATATAACATTGCATAAAATATTAACATGCAATGCACAGCATTGTCTGAATGAAGGGTAGATAGTTCCAGTGATATTCATTTTAGAGTACTTGCTCTGCATAATTTTGCCATGCCTACTTTGCTTTATTATGTTCATTATGACACCATCTGAAAGAACCGCTTCTGTTTTTCACTGGTAAACTATCTCAGCCATGAAAACTTAAATATGCATTGGAAAGGGACTTAAAATTAATCTTTCACAAATGCTGGAAATTGGAAAGATTCAATTAAAGTGGAAATGTCATTACATAATCTTAACTTCTCCCTTTCCGTTTTATTTTATTTTTATTTATGGGTTTATAGACCATTCCCATTAAGCAACTTCGAGTACTGTGCAACGATCCAAATGAATTAAACAATTTCTGGTGCTTGTTGGTAGCATTGCAGACATCGTATGAAGAAATGAAATCAACTTTGCCTTGAATAATTCTTGCTTCACAGTTCTGTAGTGCATTATAGAGGTTATATTTACACCCTTATGTTTTGCAATCACACACCTGATTCTAGTCTTCTGCAATCATTATCTTTCTTTTTTCCTACCCATTCTTCTAGATGTGGTCTTGTTGGGTCAAACCTGCGTTGACCTCTCTCCTTCTTCTTTACTTCTTCTTTTACTGTATAAAAAGACGGGCAATCTTGTGTGCATCAGTGGTGAGTTGCTCCCAGTTCAGCCCAGTTCTAAGAACCAGTAGCACTGGTGGTGGGAGGCTGTGCCCACCTGCCCAGGATGCATGCATAGAAGTGTCATGCACATATGCAAAACAGTAGTAAAGGGTTTTAGAACCCAATACTGGTGTGCATAAAGTAAATTCCTTAAGCCTGGTTCTCCTTGTTTCCTGATTTTTTTATTTTTCTATGGACCCCACAGTACCACGTGCTTTACTCAAACTCTCATTTCAATTTTCCCTTACAATTCTATGAGACAGCCTTTCACTCGGTACTGAAAGTCTCCAATTTTGCTTTCCTTTCAGATTCTACTTCATCTACCCCTTATCTCACCCTGGGATTTAACTAGAACTCATTTAGAAACATAGAAACATAGAAGTCTGACGGCAGAAAAAGACCTCATGGTCCATCTAGTCTGCCCTTATACTATTTCCTGTATTTTTATCTTAGGATGGATATATGTTTATCCCAGGCATGTTTAAATTCAGTTACTGTGGATTTACCAACCACATCTACTGGAAGTTTGTTGCAAGGATCTATTACTCTTTCAGTAAAATAATATTTTCTCATGTTGCCTTTGATCTTTCCCCCAACTAACTTCAGATTGGGTCCCCTTGTTCTTGTGTTCACTTTCCTATTAAAAACACTTCCCTCCTGAACCTTATTTAACCCTTTAACATATTTAAATGTTTCGATCATGTCCCCCCTTTCCCTTCTGTCCTCCAGACTATACAGATTGAGTTCATTAAGTCTTTCCTCATACGTTTTATGCTTAAGACCTTCCACCATTCTTGTAGCCTGTCTTTGGAGCCATTCAATTTTGTCAATATCTTTTTGTAGATTCTGGTGGCAAATATCCCATGTATTTCTTCTATTTATCTTGACAGTCAGGATCTCTTTTCTATGCTAATTACAAACCCTTAGCACCCAGATTCCTAGTACCCATGCTATTGCTCCTGGCAGACTTCTGCCAGTTTGTGTAAGTTTAACAAATTTACTCATGTTTATTGCAACTCTCTACTTAAGGACTCAATGAATTAAGTTTCAAAACAGCCAAGGCAGATGCACATTGGGGAGGTGCACATAATTCAGTCTCAAAATGAATCACCTACTTGTACCTGACCATGAAATGTAGGTAATTCTGGTGGCAAATATCCCATTATTTTCATGCTACCCTGATAAGTGTACCATGAGTGCACAGTGAGAGAAAGTTAAGGTATATGTAGTCCACCTCAGCTGAGCCAGATATCTGACATGAATTGGATACTTTTATTCTGCTCAAGCTGTTTCTAACATTTTATCTCAGAAGATACAAGGAGACCTTATTGACGGGGACTTCTTCTCAATACCATTCTGCTAGTCAATGGCATGGATTGTGTTCTTTCTGGTATGATTCCCAGCTTTACATCTCCACACCATGTTCAGTCAATGAAGCAGTGGAAGTGATATGCCGGTGTCTGGAGGCTGTTGGGGCCTGGATGGGTGTCAACAGACTCAAACTCAACCCTGATAAGACGGAGTAGCTGTGGGTTTTGCCTCCCAAGGACAACTCCATCTGTCCGTCCATTACCCTGGGGGGAGAATCACTGGCCTCCTCAGAGAAGGTTTGCAACTTGGGCGTCCTCCTTGATCCACAGCTCACATTAGAGAAACATCTTTCAGCTGTGGCAAGGGGGGTGTTTGCCCAGGTTCGCCTGGTGCACCAGTTGCAGCCCTATCTGGACTGGGAGTCACTGCTCACAGTCACTTTCGACTACTGTAATGCTCTCTACATGGGGCTACCTTTGAAAAGTTTTCGGAAACTTCAGATCGTGCAGAAAGCAACTGCGAGAGCAATCATGGGCTTTCCTAAGTATGCCCATGTCACCCCAACACTCCGCAATCTGCATTGGTTGCCGATCAGTTTCTGGTCACAATTCAAAGTGTTGGTTATGACCTATAAAGCCCTTCATGGCACCGGAGCAGGATATCTGCAAGACCGCCTTCTGCCGCACGAATCCCAGCGGCTGGTTAGGTCCCACAGAGTTGGTCTTCTCCAGGTCCCGTTGACTAAACAATGTCGTCTGGCGGGACCCAGGGGAGAAGCCTTCTCTGTGGTGACTCCAATCCTCTGGAATCAACTCCCCCCAGAGATTAGGACTGCCTCCACCCTCCTTGCCTTTTGTAAACTCCTTAAAACCCACCTCTGTCATCAGGCTTGGGGGAACTGAGACATCCCCCCCTTACCTATGTAGTTTTGTTCATGATATGACTGTGTGTATGTATTTTATATATTGGGGTTTTTTTCTTCTTAGACTTTTTAATGTAAAACTGTTATTTTAGATTTTAATTATTAGATTTGTTACCATGTATTGTTTTTATCACTGTTGTGAGCCGCCCTGAGTCTACGGAGATGGGCGGCATACAAATCTAATTATTAATAATAATAATAATAATAATAATAATAATAATAATAATAATGGTGTCAGTGTGGGCAACTAAGCCCCATGTGAAGAGTTCAAATTAGCTACATTATTGCTCAATTCCTGAGCTGAGGGAAGGAGTCAAGTGCGGAATTAGCTGGCAGTTTGCACCTGGGCAAGACTAGATAAAGTTCAACAGCATTTGGGAGAGGGGTGTCAGGCCTTTCCTTCTTGTGCCTATGTAATGATTCTAGACTAATTCCCCACTTGACTCTTTCCCTCAGCTCTGTCAATCTCTCTCCAACAATTGGTGATACTTAAGTAGTTACTGAACTCCAAAGTTGAATTAAATTTAGTATATTTTGGCCTGCTGAGCCACACCATGAAATTGACAAGGAGTCTTCAGGTTTACTACTTTGTATTCTATAAAACAAAGTTTTAAAAATGCAGAACACAGTCCAGGAAAATGCAAAGATGTGTGCTTTACAGACAAATACTACTGCTCGATGTTATAAATTCATGGCTAAATGCAAAGTTGGTCTGCAGAGATGATGCTGTCATCCAATTTGCGGGTGATATTGTGCCCTGCTGATGTTGAACTTTCAGACTGCCTTTGAATATCAATACTTGTTTCATTTTTAAATCCATTCTAAATTTCAGCATCAACCATCACAACAACATGCACATAAGAATGCGCAGGGAGGCCTGAGTTCAACAAGCTGGTGTATAATACAGACATTTCCATGCTACTTAGATTGGATAGCTGAGTATTGGATGATACATCTTTCACAGTGTATTTAAAAATGCAAAGATCAGTGTTTGGAGTTAGAGCTGTTCAGTATTATTGTGCTATGTATAGAGTCTTATAGTCTGTTAATTCCAGAGCCTTTAGAGTGTTTAAAAATATAAAAACTCTGGGATGGTTGAGGTGCTTTTTTTATGCTCATTGTTCTTTATTTTTCTGGTCTGTTGAAGCTGTTCATGATGCATTTACTGCAAAAAATGTGTCCGCTGAGTCTAGCTTGCCTCTAAACTCTATCCCACTAGAGTTTGAATCAGGGGTGGGCTACTGCCTGGACAGAGGAGGGACACAGTGGGGTAGCGAAAATGGTGCTCTACCCCAGAGCACCCAATTTGCACTGAAAGATGTTGAAAGAAAGTGCAGAGCATCCTGCATAAGCCACGACCACAGTGTGATAGTAAAAATTTTGGTAGCCCTTCACTGGTTTGAATGTATTCAAAGATCTGTGTGTTTGTTTGTTTTTGCTGTGAAGAGTGTGGTATTTAAAGGTCCTTTAAGGATTAAAGGTCCTCTAGGGATTTGAAGGGAGCTAGGCAAGGTTATTGTGCTATTCTGCTGTGAAGCTGGGAAAATATAGTGAGTGAACTGTATTCTATCAAGCTAACCAACACAAATATAAAACGTGACACCATGTGACTGCATCACTTAGTGATGGCAGTTCTGGCATATATGGTTGCCATCATTAGACAATAGCAACAATGACAACAACAACAACAGAGTTGGAAGGGACCTTGGAGGTCTTTTAGTCCAATCCCCTGCTTAGGCAGGAAACCCCAAACTACTTCAGAGGATGGTTATCCAGTATCTGCTTAAATTCCACTCTGCTGTTAAGCCCATTATATTGTTACTATTTGTGATCTCCTTGTGGCTTCCCTGTTGACTGTGCTTGTCAGACATTGGCAATGAAAATCGAAAGTGGAGATCACATGACCACAGGACACTACAACATTGTAATTGTGAGCCAGTCACCATACATCAGGATCATAATCATGGGGATGCTGAAATAGCCAGAATTTTCAGAATGGGTGCCGTTGTAGATTCAAAGAGTCACTGAAGAAATGATTGTTAAGCAAGGATCCCCTATATTTCCTCTTCATAGGATATCATAGGATATTTGTGCCTCCTGTGTTACCTCTATTTTGGTGGAGAAAACACGTATTTTGCCTTTTGTCAGATCAGCAGATACAGATTTCTAATTTAATGGCTATGATTGTGCCATTGCTTATACTCCAAGTCAGCAGCTGATTAAAGTTAATTTGTTTTCTGGATGTTAAGTTAAGTTAATATTAGCAGAATTCTAGTGATTAGCTTAGTTGTCAAGAGATATTCATACACAACGCATGTATTATGAGAAATGTTGCAGTATGTCCTTTGTTAGGAACAAGCTATCCAATGGGTTTCACTTTTTCTGCTAGCTTAATTGGCGAAAATAGACAAACTTAACTTTGTGTTATGTATTCTAGTCATTTCAATCAAAGTGAAATGGAGACTATGTGTTTAGCCATTTTTAAATGTCAGATAGTGTGCCAAATTTCCAATGTGGAACTAAAAAACCCCTGCAATATGCAGAATGCAAATTTGAACATATTATGTAGAGCGTCCAACTAGCTGCCATTTGCAATCAATCTACTATAAAATTGGTGAAGGAACTCTTGTTTATTTATTTATTTGAAAAATAAAATATTAAAATCCCACCGGTCATTATATCTTCCTTTATTTAAAGATGCTAAGCAATTTGGAAAGGAGCCTGTTGATAAGTTTACTTTATTGCAATTCAATGCCTCAGATGAAGTTTATTTAAATACATGCTAATCCGTATTAGAAACTATTGCTTGGATGGTCTTGGATATTTTAAAAAAATATTTTCAAAAAAATCTCTTTTATCATAGCAGTGGGTAACAAGTAGAATTCTGCCAGTTTAAGGTGTGCAGCTAGACAGAAAATGGAGCAATAAAATAGCTGAAAAATTCTAATGATAATACCTAAGCCTATAGAAAAATGAGCACACCATCAATGATTTAGAGTAAAGATTAGAACAATTCATGATCCCATCAAAATCACTATTGTAAGAGAAGGGAAGGAAAAATAGCCCTAAGCACATTCTTCTTCATCAGACACCTATTAACCAACACTTAAGTAGACAAGAACCAGTACCAAGAAACAGAAGCAATCAAAGAAGAAATATGCTCCAATCAAAGTTGGGAGGAGACGCCACTTACATTTTTCCTAAAGGGACAGAGAATGCTCAACCAACTTTACATTGTGTTCCATTTGAATAAGATCACTTAGAACATTCCAATGAAAGGTTTACTGTGTGCTCTTAATTCAAAATGAGACATGTTATATGCTTCATAATATTTCTAATTCATACATGTTGGAGTATGGTAGTCACAAAGTTTTCAAGGATTATTTGTATTTTACTTCAGGCTATGCCTCTTTCATTCTAGTCAAGTTCTTTTAGCCTATTAAGCCTTTTGTCCTTCTGTCGGTATGATGTGATAATATAGAATATAAACCTGTGACCAGTTGCAGCACCTTGATTCTGGACCTGCATATCAAAACATGAGCTGAGAAATCCAAATATATTTCCCAGGACAGTAATATAATTTTGTTCTTCTTTCAAATGCAATATCCCACATTATTTTGTTGGGCTCCAAAAGAAGAAAAAAAATGCTGATAAGAATAGAAGGAACAAGCCAAACTTAAAAGTGTTGAAAAAGCTGGTGTGCAATTTTGAAGGTTGCTTGACAAGATTGTAAATTATGTCATATACAGTTCATCAATTATAAAGATAAAACTGTGAAGGAGAGTGGTTTGTCAGGAAAGCCAAGAAAAAAAGGGGCCGGAACCTGAATATACAGTATATCCCATCCTGATGATCTGGTCGTTTTTAGAAGTGAAAGGAATCCATTGAAGGAGTCAATTAATAACATTAATGACGTGTTAGAAAGGACAGGATGAAAAAAAAGATAGGATAAAATGTTAACTTTCCTTGCACTTGCAGAATAGCTATAACCCTTCACTCAATTTGCTAATGACTGTAGAAATGGCCCGAGAATGAATGGGCAACAGATGGAGAAGGCTACCTGTTCAGCATAAAAATTAATCCAGGCTTGATTGACATACCTGAAGAAAAAGGGACCTCTTATGACATTTTGAAACATTTTGATTGGTACTCCTACTGATTTCTGATGCTGCCACCCATCATGTTTAATGTGACAGGAGGAACAGTATAATTAATGCACGTCCAAAGAGATAAAATATTAAGTTTATTTAATTAGATATAAACTCACATGAACTAAATTAAGGTTTTTTTGCTCTTGGAATCCCCAATTAATTTTTAGAGCATGGTCTGAATACAATTCTACTCCCAGAAAAAGGGAAGTTATCTTGGATTACGAGGATGGTGCTTCCAAATGGAACAAACAAAATACAAAAAGAAATGGAAAGAATGAATTGGCAACATCATGTTGTTAGACATGATCAATAACAGGCTGTAAGGTGTTTTCCAGACACCAAAGGAAAAACACACGGCAGTACTATATCAATGATAAACAAAGGATAGTTGCACCTAGTTTATGTTGTGTCTGTGCTACTAAAAAGAATTATAGGAAAGCTTCATTTGATCAAAGCAATGATGAATATCAGAGAGCAACATATGTGGGCCATTCCAGTGATTATTATGTTATATGGAAGTTTGGGGGGAAAAGAGAACTAAAACTACAGAGCATAAATATAAGAATGAAATGAAATATGTTGCTGTCTGATCTTAAAAAAGAGGAAGGATGTTACAGTTCTGATTGAAAATGGAACTGCAAAGTGGAGTTGATGAACACCTGCAGGGTTGTGAAGATGTAGTTTTAATGATGAATGGAAGGGGATAGCTATTTTATATATATAACAAAAATGGTGTCACCAAGGTTGCTATTGTGTGTGTACAAGCAGGAATTCATAAACTGGTAACAATTGTGTGTTATATTCCACCGAATGTCCAAAATAGAAAGGACTAGAGATGAACTTTTGAAAAAAAAATTCCTGCAACTTTCTGAATAAATGCGATCAACAAGAATATAATTGTTCTGCTAGGTTACATGGATTAATGGGTGGAATGAAACAAAAAAGCTTAGAAAAAGGAATTGGGTAATTCAGAAATCCAGGAAAGAACAACATGGGTAACAAATATCTACTTAGAAGAAAAGCTTGTTTTTCATACAAGATTTAAGCGTAGTCTCCTCATGGCAAAGGAATGAATATAATTTTCAAAGTATTATTCACTTGCCTATGATGAAAATTTGAGAGAATTAGTGAAACATACTAGTGTGATCAGTTTCTGAATGTGAAATAGACTATATTTGGTAGTATGGGAAGTTAGGTTGGGAAGAAATGGACATAGAAGATACCTGTATAGAGTGGAAAATGCTGAGGATGGTTAATATAGAAAGGGCAGAGAAAATTCAGAGTGATTTTGCTGGAAACATGTAAAAATGTACCAAAAAGAAGTCCTAAAATAATTACTATAAATGTTAGTATCCAAGAAAAAAATAATAAAAAGGAATTAGCAAATTGTAAAAAACTATGTTACTAGATAACATAATCAATGCTGTTAGAGAGTGTGGAGTGATAGATTGGCCATCAATAGACACACAGCCATAAACTGCATCTTCATAATTTTTGATAGAGACAATCAACAAGCCAAAAAAAAAAAAAAAGACCAAGACATACACACACACCCAAACATTCAACACCCGGGGGGCAAGGAAAAGATGAGTGAACTGGAGTACCACTTCAAAAGCATCAACATTAACAAAATAACCCTTGGCCAATTACAAAAGGCAGCTTAACTGAAAGCAGCTTACATCCTGTGTCCATACCTTTAAAGAGAGAGATGTGGGATCATAATTCAATATTTACCATCTGCCCATTCCAGGTCCTTGGGAAGGATTTAATAGGTGGGTGGACAAAAATGTGAAATCCAGTCTGAACATCTGGCTGACTGTGCAGTGAACCAAAATAGTAGTAGATAAAAATGTCAAATCCAGTCTAAACACCTGGCTGACTGTGCGACGAACCATAGTAACAATGATAATATTCCACAACAATACATTTTGCATCATCAAACATCCATATCTGCCTATTCTAGATCCCTGGAAAAGATTTGATAGGTAAATAGAATGCTAAATCAAGTCTAAACATTTTGCTGTTTGTTCAATGAACCATAATAATAGCAATTCTTAGAGTGCAGTTCAGTTCCTAGAATCAGCACCATGAAACCCAGTGGGATTTACTATTAAATAAGCCTGGTTTCCTCACCTGACCTTTTTCCTTCTCTTTTCTGCAGGTTTTCACCCTGAGTGTAAGATTAGCCTCAAGATTGTCCATTTGTGCCCACTGAGCCATAAAACACATTCTCTTGACCTGACTTTAACTGAACTCTTGAAAGTTTCATCCATCTCTTAGTTTCATTCAGACAATTTTTATAAACACTTTTTTTGGGCAGGGGTGGGTTCTAATTTACCTCACTGCTGGTTCTCTTCCTCCCGCACTGCGTGGCCACTCTGAATTGGTGCCCAAGCAGTGGCAAAAATTCCATTCTTTTTTTTTTAAATGCCAAAAAAAAAAATGGTGACTGCATGCACAGTGCCAGAAACTTGTCTTCTGCGCATGCTCAGAAGAAGAAAAAATTAAACTACTGGAAAAAAAAGATGGTGGTGCTCACGAATCTGCACCAACCAAGCCGGTTCTATGACATCATCAGTGGGTTGCTATCGGTTTGGGTGAACCGACCTCGGGGCTGGGGGCTGGGGAGGGGATATGCAATAACTTTGGAGAAAAAAACATGTATCTCTTTAATTACTGCATATCTTGCAACTGGAAAAGTGATTTTCAGTCACTCTCAGGCATGAAGGAAAGGCTACTGCTACAGCTGAAAAAGCAATACTCAGCTGCTTCTATCAAGAGCCAGGGTGGCACAGCAGGTAGAGTGCTGTACTGCAGGCCACTGAAGCTGACTGTAGATCTGAAGGTCAGCGGTCCAAATCTCATCACCTGCTCAAGATTGACTCAGCCTTCCATCCTTCCGAGGTGGGTAAAATGAGGACCCGGATTGTGGGGGCAATAGGCTGGCTCTGTTAAAAAGTGCTATTGCTAACATGTTGTAAGCCGCCCTGAGTCTAAGGAGAAGGGCGGCATAAAAATAAAATAAATAAATAAACAAATAAGCTTTTTAGACAACAAGGGGTTACTCGAACAGCTCTTGTCTCAAACAGAATTCTGCACCCCATTTGTGAAGATGAGTGTTGACTTTTTATATTTAAGGAACAGATAAATTGTTTTTTAAAAAAGAAAGAAAATGTTTCAATAACTTGCTGCTACATCTGTTATATCCAATGCTATTGGTCTATGGAGATTCTCACTCATCCAAATAATGGTTGTATGATTCTTAGCTACGCACTTTGGGATGAACACCCTTTAAAGGAAAGAATTTCCAGAAAAATACAGAGCACAGAAACCACTCACACTTCAGTTTGAGATGCAGACAATACAGACTCATCCCCAACACCCTCCATCTGTCTTCAACAGGGAAGGGTCACAAGGCAATCAAGTAATTAATTCATCCACTTTGCCGGTGTTCACGCTCTTCTGTGTTTCCAGCATTATTCTCTTCTCAAGGAAACCAAGGTTTGCCTAGCATCCAAAATGTGATCATTTCACCCTGGTTAATTGTGCCTTGACTTGAAAATCTGAAGCGATTGATTCTATGATACATTTATTTGTTTCTTGGCTATCAACGATATTCAAAGAACTTGTCTCACCATCAAAGTTCAAAAGAACAAATACTCTTTCAAGTCTGCTTTTTCAAAATCCAACGTTTGCTTTGATAAAGTGTCACAAACATAGGCATTTCCTGTCTGATTCTGATCTTTGCATATGTAAACACATGTATATGCACCCTTGCACTGTTCCACCTATGGTTTTGACAACAGCAGTGTCATGAATGCTGCTAAAAATAGGATAGCATTAACGCTCCACCAGAACAATTACATTAGGATTATATTGATATTGCACCGTTCCTAAATAAATTAGAAACTGTTTATCATTTTAATAGAGATATGTTAAATATATAAAGGAGCACAATGTTTTCCAGCTATTGAGTCTACACACAGATATGGCCTGGAATCATAACTAGAAAATAAGTAGCAACCAGGCATAAGAGACTGAATTAAAGAAATAAAGTAATTCACTGCTTGTAACAGCATTGCTTTTTCTAATGATTATATCTGTGTATAAATCTATAACCAGATTCTGTTCATGCTGGAAGATGTACATGTAGAGAAAATGTCCATCCTGACCATTGAACAGAGACTAATGTCTCAAGGAGGCAAGAGCATGAGAAGTGCTGAGATTTATGGGAAAATGTCTAGATTTTGTTTATCATAACACCAACATATTTTGAAAGATGCCTGTTGGGATTCTATGTTACCCATCCATTCTCATTCTGTTTTTTGTTTGTTTGACACTAAGCAAAATCTTCTTTTTCCCTCTCATTGACTCCATCACTGGCCTATTGTCAACCATGTCTATCCATGGGGTCCCAACCTGTATGGTACCTAAATCGAATCCCTTGGCCTTCAGTGATTTCTCTAATAAGTTCTTTTAGCTGCCTGTGAATATAAATTTATTAGCAATAGTTTTTTTAAAAAAATCTCTCTATATAAATTATAATGCACTTATATTTTTACTTACTTGTTAACTTGAGAACAAAGCTGCAACAATTAGGCTTAAAATAACTAGGCTGAGAAAATTGCGGCCATTGCATGGGAGCAGGTGCAGTGGCCTAGATGTGGAGTTCTCACTTCACAATCAGAAAACTGTGATTCGATCCTAGTTAGAGGCAGATATTTTTCTCTCTGGGCATGATGAAAATACATCTGCAGAATATAACTCCTCATTGGCGAGAGGAAGGGCATACAACCAGTAAAAACTCAGCTTCATTCAGTTGCCCAGACTCCATCCTGCAAAGGATTATGGGTTCATTAAAAGGAAATGCTCCGGGTCCCATCAACCAAATAATGCCGCTTGGCGGGACCCAGGGGAAGAGCCTTCTCTGTGACGGCCCCAGCCCTCTGGAACCAACTCCCCCCAGAGATTAGAATTGCCTCCACCCTCCTTGCCTTTCATAAGCTACTTAAAACCCACCTCTGCCGCCAGGCATGGGAGAATTGAGATACTCTTTCCCCCTAGGCCCTTACAATTTTATGCATGGTATGTCTGTATGTATGTTTGGTTTTTATAATAATGGGTTTTTATTGGATTATTATTGTATGCTGTCTTTTTATTGCTGTTAGCCGCCCCGAGTCTTCGGAGAGGGGCGGCATACAAATCCAATAATTAATAAATAAATAAATAAATAAATAAATAAATAAATAAATAAATAAATAAATGAATGAATGAATGAATGAATGAATGAATGAATGAATGAATAAACAAACAAACAAACAAACAAACAAACAAACGAATGCTGATTGGATGGGAGCAAAGAGTTAGAATTTTTTCTAATCTTTTGCTAGTGGATTTTTCTAATTCAGGTATGATAACCTTGTCTTATGAGACTGATAGGAATGGATATCAAATCAAACCAGCATCTTCAATTGAAATTTCTTATAGTGTAGAACCAGTCCCATCCGTTCTTCTCATTCTTCTTCCAAGGAAAACAAGGTTAAGGACTTGGTGTCCTTCAATCTGGTGATACATTTATTCGGGCATAATCGTAACAGGCTGTTTAAAACTTGTCCTATTGTTTGAAAAGTGCCATGGGTGTAAAGAACAGAGAGAAGAGAAACCTATGCCAATGCACTTACTAATGTTTCTGCAACACTCCAAAATCAACTCAAAACAGATCAAGAGGAGACTTAATGAAGAGTGATACCTAGAGGACAAGTTTGAATCACCTTTCATTGCTTCCGCAAATAGCAACATTTTAAAACAATGCTGGCTTTTATATGCTCTACTAATGGATTTGAATGGGTAACTACCGGCCTTAAATGTCTCTTTTAATGGCTCCAATGAAAGAAAAGGATTCCGCTGTTTGAAACAACTATGCTCAGGGCTTGCACTAATTTGCTCCTCACTGAGACTGATATAATTCTGAGAAGTTGCTTTAAATCGGTCAGTTGATTTGACCATCTGGAATAGGAGTAGGCAACCTGCCATCTCCTAGTTCCTTTGTTTCAGCCTCTAGAGCATGGGTGTCAAACGTGATGGCATCATATGTCATCACGTGATGCATTGTGATGTTTTTTGCCTTTGTGGAATAGGGGTGGGCGTGGCCTGTGCTTGATGCATCCTGCCCATAGGCCATCAATTTGATACCCCTGCTCTGGAGCCTCTTCCAGCTTCATCACTGAGTTATTGACATGGAAAGCAAATCAAAACTTTAGTTTTAATCTATATCTAGAAAAAACTGAAACCTCTCACAACAAAACCAAAAGCTGAGAAAATCCTGGTTCATCACCTCTTCAACTGTATCATTGAAGCCTTTCAACTATTTACATGCAATTATCCAAAGCTTTCCTATTCCTAATCTAAAATAGTATTAGTTACTCGGGCCATCAGCATCATCTCTTCCTACCTAGAATGAATCTGGACTTTGATAAAACTGGAAAACATTTCCATGGTTCCTATAAAAATAAGAGGCAAAGTTTAGCAATCTTTATTTGTTCATATTGTTGGAAATAGTTTCCAGGTAAAACTTCTCAGTGTGGCTTATAGACTAACACAGGATAAACGGGACATGGTGGGTAAACCTGCTAGAACAGGTGTCAAACTCATAGTGTCATGTTACTATTATGTGACATTTTGCAACATTTTTCCCATTCACGGACTTGGGGTGACCATGGCCTGCGCGTGATGCATCCGGACAGCAGGCTGCCAGTTTAACACCCCTGTGCTAGAGGATAATGATGAATAATCTCACAAATTAACTAGTAATGACTGCCAAGGGCAGGTGCCATCTGATGATGGGACCAAAGCTGACTTTTAAAGTTCAAACATATCCGCTGGACAACTTCCTTGTCAGGATCTTTCTTCTGACTTCCATTATTTACTTATTATAATTGAGTTTCTTGGTCTTGGAATGTGACACAACAGTCTGAAAATTCATTCTCCTTTATAGGAAAAGCAGATTCTTGCTGTTCAAGATTTACGTTTTTTGCACAGTAATTTTAAGATTTGTTACAACTTTGCCCATGTTTTCCACACCCCATCCTTCTTTAGCCTTTGTTCTCCCCACCTTCCATGCTTTTTGCATCTTAATTCAGATTTCAAAGGCATTTTTCTGACCAGGTGGATAAATGTGAATACCTATGCTAGCATGATAGTCTGTTTCTGACACCTTTCATAGAAACTGAATTGTCTCAAAGTATTCCTAACTGCATGCCCCAAAGTATATATAGGCCTAGCTGGACTTCCTTAATTTAGTTGTCCTTATTCTTAGTATACAGCCTATGATTCATTTGCTGGCCCATGTCTGTTCATGTTGCTTTAAATACACTTAGAGAAATGGATCAATCAGTAAAAATCCACCAGTGGAACAGCTTGCCTGTGGAAGTTGTGAGAGCTCCAACACTTGAGATTTTTAAAAGGAGATTGGACTGCCATTTGTCTGAAATCGTGTAGATTCCTGATTGAATGGGGAAGGGGGCCAGACTAGATAACCTACAAGATCCCTTCCAACTCTAATAATAATCTAATCTACAAATACATACAAACTGCCTTCAAGTTAGTTATTGACCCTTGATGGTTACCTGGTCATGTCCCTACAGGTTTCTTTGGGGAGGGCAGGTTTTCAGAAATGGTTTCCCATTGCCTGCTTCCTAGGCTGTGAAAGAGGGTGACTGGATAAAAATCACCAGCTGATTTTCTGCCCAAGGTGGAACTAGAAAGCATGGTCTCCCAGTTTCAACATTGGTTTTTACCTATCTGTCTATCATAAGACCTGGCTTTTCCAGCAGGCCTGGAATTAGAACCAGAGTGATTGTAATGTATACATTGAGTCTTCAGAGTGGGGCGGCATACAAGTCTAATAGAAACATAGAAACATAGAAGACTGACGGCAGAAAAAGACCTCATGGTCCATCTAGTCTGCCCTTATACTATTTCCTGTATTTTATCTTACAATGGATATATGTTTATCCCAGGCATGTTTAAATTCAGTTACTGTGGATTTACCAACCACGTCTGCTGGAAGTTTGTTCCAAGGATCTACTACTCTTTCGGTGAAATAATATTTTCTCATGCTGCTTTTGATCTTTCCCCCAACTAACCTCAGATTGTGTCCCCTTGTTCTTGTGTTTACTTTCCTATTAAAAACACTTCCCTCCTGAACCTTATTTAACCCTTTAACATATTTAAATGTTTCGATCATGTCCCCCCTTTTCCTTCTGTCCTCCAGACTATATAGATTGAGTTCATTAAGTCTTTCCTGATACGTTTTATGCTTAAGACCTTCCACCATTCTTGTAGCCCGT
Organism: Erythrolamprus reginae; assembly: GCF_031021105.1. Classification (NCBI taxonomy): domain Eukaryota; kingdom Metazoa; phylum Chordata; class Lepidosauria; order Squamata; family Dipsadidae; genus Erythrolamprus; species Erythrolamprus reginae. The sequence goes on along the minus strand of NC_091951.1, from coordinate 116,142,986 downwards.
CTTTGGACCCGTTCAATTTTGTCAATATCTTTTTGTAGGTGAGGTCTCCAGAACTGAACACAGTATTCCAAATGTGGTCTCTATATAAGGGGATCACAATTTCCCTCTTCCTGCTTGTTATGCCTCTAGCTATGCAGCCAAGCATCTTACTTGCTTTTCCTACTGCCCGACCACACTGCTCACCCATTTTGAGACTGTCAGAAATCACTACGCCTAAATCATTCTCTTCTGAAGTTTTTGCTAACACAGAACTGCCAATGCAATACTCAGATTGAGGATTCCTTTTCCCCAAGTGCATTATTTTACATTTGGAAACATTAAACTGCAGTTTCCATTGCTTTGACCATTTATCTAGTAAAGCTAATAATAATAATAATGATAATAATGATAATGATAATAATAATAATAATAATAAAATTATTATTATTATTGTTGTTGTTGTTGTTGCTGTTGTTGTTTTAATGATATTATCTCTTTTATCATACTGCTGATTTTATTGTTGTATTTCTTACTGGGTTTTTTTTTTACTATTGTTGTATTTATAACTGTTATCAGCCACTCTGAGTCTGTTTCAGAATGAGTGACATATAAATACTAATACTAATACTAATAATAAGACAACTGAAAGGAACTTTGCAAAAAGCTGCGATGCAGAGATTTATCTTATTTCACATTAGAGAAATAGAAAAATAACAGTCTATTAGTTTATTCCTCTAAAGATATATAGACAGAAGATAACATAGTCCAGTGATAGATATAAATTATAAAGAATTGTTAACTAAGATAACATTTATAGACAGTGTTGAAGTGTTAGACTTACAAGTTCATTATGTTTATATAAATCAGCTAGGTGACTCGGGACTCTCTCTCTCAAATCAAATCAACTCATTCATAGGATTTTTCTGGAGAAAATAAGAGGAGGGAGGTGTGTTAGATAGGTTCACTGCCCTGTGTTATTTATAAAAAAATAAAGGTAGAATATAAAACACACACGTGGAAACATTAAGATAGAGAAGAAAAAAAATGACTTGATTTGTATGCCCAACATTGAGCAACTTACTGATACTGACTATCCTTACTAAGAAATAAGAAACACACAAGCAGAAAAATACATTTGGTAAATTCTGAGAAAAAGAAATCACTAGGGGAACATCAGATATATACTGCACAAAAAAATAAAGGGAACACTCAAATAACACATCCTAGATCTGAATGAATGAAATATTTTCATTGAATACTTTGTTCTGTACTAAGTTAAATGTGCACAACAGCATATGAAATTGAATGTCAATCAGTGTTGCTTCCTAAGTGAACAGTTTGATTTCACAGAACTTTGATTTACTTGGAGTTATATTCTGTTGTTTAAATGTTCCTTTTATTTTTTTGAGCAGTGTATTTGGCTAAAGGTAAGGAAATGTTGGGTGTCTTTCCAGTTTATAGTTCTGGTTTCAAGTAGTGCTTACTTAGCAGAAGCTATGGTACTTAAACTGACCAATTGCTCTTTCCTTATTCTCAAATAATGTTTTACCCACCTCTCACCTCTCACAAGCAATGACAGTGGCTAGATCCTCACTTCACAAACAAGTAATTGCAAATTGTCCATTGTCTCCTGAATTATCCTCAGTTTAAGAAGCACTGCCCTAAAAAAATGTGGCTCTCATCAGGAAAATAATATTAACTATCATTGATCTTTTTCAGTTCAAATGAAGACAAGGTTAGAAGATCTCAAGATTATTATGTTTCTTTCAGAATGATATTACCAACACTCAACAAAAAAAGGGCTTTTCTAAATGTCAATCTCCAGTTAGTGTAGCTGGAGAAAGAGGTTAAATTCTTATTAGGGACATTTAGGTCATAGCTATATTTGAAAAGGCTTAACAGTTGTGGTTAAATAACAATCACCAACTTGAAATTTCTCTACAAAAATTTCCATCAGGTATCAATAAGCATTGTTTGCAGAGAAAGCAACCATAATCTTGTTAGGTACAGAATCAGGCTATACAATTTGTGGCTTCACAAATGGCAAAGTGTTCCATTGTTAAATGAATAATCAAGTGAAATAAAAGAACTTGAAATACCACTCTACTACGCCCTGGTCAGACCACATCTGGAGTACTGCATCCAGTTCTGCTCACCACACCTCAAAAGACACATTGAAACTCTGGAGAAGGTGCAGAAAAGAGCAACCAAAATGATTAGGGGACTTGAAACCAAGACTTACGAAGAGAGATTGTGGGACCTGGGCAAGGATAGCCTAGAGAAAAGGAGGGCCAGAGGGGACATGATAGCTGTATATAGGTATATGAGGGGTTGCCACAGAGAGGAGAGGGCCACTCTATTCTCCAGAGCACCAGAGGGCCGGACGAGGAACAATGGCTGGAAGCTGACCAAGGAGAGATTCAACCTAGTAGTAAGGTTGTGAACTCCCCAACTCTGGACACTTTCAAGAGGAGATTGGACTGCCATTTGGCTGGGGTGCTTTAGGATTCCTGCTCAGGCAGGGGGTTGGATTTGATGACCTGCATGGTCCCTTTCAACTCTAACAATAAATAAATAAATGAATGAATGAATGAATGAATGAATGAATGAATGAATGAATGAATAAATGAATGAATAAATAAATAAAGCAGAACTATTTTTAAAAACAAAAAACAAAAACAAAAACATTTTCCTCTAATTTTTATAGTCCTTCCAATTTTTCATTGTGGGCCAGAATGGTAAGAATAGTGCAGAATGTTCAAACATTCAACATTTCATGTGCTAGATGAGAAAATAAGAAGATTCTATTGATGGAAGCAAAAGAATAAAGCAAATATTCAAACATCAGAAAAGTTGCATGAATTTCAGACAAAGGCAAATAAAGAACTTAACCATTTTAGTGCTAGACTTAGAGTCAAGCAAGAGCAACTAAAATCCTGACCAATGAAAAGAGGCCTTAAAGAGATTCAGTGTTAACCAAACATTCATTAGAATGTTTTTAGAAACTTGGAAATTGTAGAACATGGTTGAAGTAGCATCTGTACTGTAAGAAGAGTGACATTTCAGAATCTGTCTGCTTATCTCCAGAACACTCTTTGATGTCTACTTCCCAGATTTAATTGTCATGGGATTAGGTTCATATCTAATAAGACAACTATCACTGACACCACCTTCGTTTTTTGTATTTTTATTTGTCATCCCTTCATGTGAGTTCCATTCTGCTGATGATACAAAATGTTTACATGCATTTCCATCTCTGGGAAGGAATCAATGTGCCTAGAAAAGGTTTTTTTATCAGATTTATCTCCTACCACCTATGATATAAATCACCAATTGCATGTTATCAACAGACACAGATATGAAACAGAAGCTATGCTCTTCTGTTCCCCATCACATGTATGTAGAGGCTTAAAATGGCACGTGTAGCAAAGATAATGAGAGAAGGAAAGCAGGAGGAGCTAGGGAAAGTTTGGCTCAAGACCATTCAAGTTTTAGCCTGGTCTTGACCATGGGACATTGTTCTGTCTGGGTGCCCCCAGACTTCAACACCAACTGGGAAAAACAGCCAGACACGCTGGTAAAAGCAAAGGCACTTTATAGTTTGAAAAATAAACACAGAGAAAAACCTGTTCTTCCCAACAGGCAGGCTATGAGGCTTCACAGCAGAGTCCTGACAGCCAGACAATACAGCAGACTTCTTGCTGGCACACACACCACTGTAGAGAATAAGACACACGCCTTTCCCCCCAAGGTTTCAGCACAAATGATTTGTCCCAGAGAAATGTCAATGTAGTAAAAAGAGATTTTCAATGTCTAAGTGTGGAGCTGGGTAAAATAGCAGATTCAGTGACTTTCTCAGAGGTGTTACCGGTTTGTGGCCAAGAGGATAAAACAACGTGTATCATAGAGTTTAATGTGTGGTTAAAGCAGTGGTGTAAAGCTGAAGGTTTTGGCTATGTAAGTCATGATGTCAGTAGGTGGTCTAATAGGGAGTTGTTTAAGAGGGATGGTTTGCATCCATCATACAGAGGTACCCAGGTACTCGGTGAGGAATTCAGAACTTTTTTGGACAGGCATTTAAACTAGGTAAAGGGGACAGAGATGTAACTGATGTGGGTGATTTCTGTCCCCGACCAATGAGGATAAAGCAGTTTTTGGAAGCTTATGAAAAGGGAGCTGCAAATAAAATAGATGTAGTTGTTGATGATAAGGGGCAAACTAATAATGAAAATAATGTTCTTCGTGTAATGTGCACGAATGCTCGAAGCTTGAGCAACAAGCTCTGTGAATTAATGGCCATAATATCTAGAGATAATTTGGACCTGGTTGCCATAACTGAGACATGGTTTAAGGATTCTAATGAATGGGAAATATCCATACCAGGATATACACTGTATAGGAAGGATAGAATAGAGAGAAGGGGAGGTGGAGTAGCCATTTATGTTAAAGAAACTCTAAAAACAACACTAATTCAAAATACATGTCAAGATCTAGAGACCCTCTGGATTTGCATGCAAAATAAAGACGGTTCTGTCATTAGAATTGGGGTGATCTATAGGCCTCCAGGGCAATCTGAGGAATATGACAACAAGATGGTGGATGAAATTACCCAAATGGCAGTAAAGGGAGATATTGTGGTTATGGGTGATTTCAACATGCCTGATGTTGACTGGAATATTCCCAGTGCCCTTACATGCAAAAGTAAGAATATAGTAGAGGCCTTTACAGGAGCAGCTCTGGCACAGCTGGTTAAGACACCAACTAGAGGGGAGAATATTCTAGATTTAGTTTTTACAAATGGGAATTGGGTTTCAGATGTCAAGGTGGGAGAAAATTTAGGTTGCAGTGACCATCTATGTTTATGGTTTGATGTAAAAACTCATTGTGAGCAATCCTATAATGCAACCAAAGTATTGGATTTCAGAAAAACAAATTTTAATGCAATGGGGGAATATTTAGATAATGAATTAAAGGGGAGGGATAAAATGGCAGGAGCGAGCACCCAGTGGACTGTATTTAAAAAGGCCATCTTAAAAGCCACTGGACTGTATGTAAGACAAATAACTAAAGGTAAAAGGAAGAAGAAACCGCTATGGTTTAGCAATGATGTAAGGACTATAGTCAATGAAAAAAAGGCTGCCTATAGGAGGTATAAAGAGTCTGGAAGTATAGCTGATAGGGAGGTGTATAAAATGAGACAGAAGGAGGCGAAACAGATAATATATGCTGCTAAAGCCTCAAAAGAGGAAGAAATTGCCAAATCTCTAAAGAAGGGAGATAAAACCTTCTTCAGATATATTAGTGATAAGAAGAAGAAAAACTGCGGCATCACGAAGCTTAGTACCGGGAAAAATACATGCATTAATGGGAATAAGGAGATCGCTGACCATTTCAATAGCTACTTCTGTTCAGTTTTCTCAAAAGACACCTTACAAAATAATACTATAGAGGGATGTAGCATTGCTTCCAACTGTACGGATTCAGCTCCAGTGATCTTAGAAGCCGATGTCTTAGAAGAACTTGAACGATTAAAGATAAATAAGGCAATGGGTCCAGATGGCATCCACCCCAGAGTTCTTAAAGAACTCAGATCTGTCATTGCTACCCCCCTGACTGATTTGTTTAACCAATCCTTGTTAACAGGAGATGTTCCTGAGGATTGGAGAATGGCAAGTGTTGTGCCTATCCACAAGAAGGGCAGTAGAGAAGAAGCTGGTAACTACAGGCCAGTTAGCTTGACATCAGTTGTCGTTAAAATGATGGAGACTCTACTGAAAAAGAGGATAAATCAGCACCTAAAAAACAATAACTTATTGGACCCAAATCAGCATGGCTTTACTGAAGGCAAATCATGTCAGACTAATCTCATTGATTTCTTTGACTATGTCACAAAGGTGTTGGATGAAGGTGGTGCCGTGGATATTGCCTACCTGGACTTCAGCAAAGCCTTTGATACGGTTCCACATAAAGAGCTGATAGATAAATTAGTGAAGATTGAACTTAATCCCTGGATAGTTCAATGGATTTGCAGCTGGCTGAAGCATAGACACCAGAGGGTTGTTGTGAATGGCGAGTATTCTGAGCAGAGTCAGGTTACAAGCGGTGTGCCACAAGGGTCTGTTCTGGGTCCTATTCTTTTTAATATGTTTGTGAGTGACATAGGGGAAGGTCTGGTAGGGAAGGTTTGCCTATTTGCCGATGACTCTAAAGTGTGCAATAGGGTTGATATTCCTGGAGGCGTCGGCAATATGGTAAATGATTTAGCTTTACTAGATAAATGGTCAAAGCAATGGAAACTGCAGTTTAATGTTTCCAAATGTAAAATAATGCACTTGGGGAAAAGGAATCCTCAATCTGACTATTGTATTGGCAGTTCTGTGTTAGCAAATACTTCAAAAGAAAAGGATTTAGGCATAGTGATTTCTGACAGTCTCAAAATGGGTGAACAGTGCAGTCAGGCAGTAGGGAAAGCAAGTAGGATGCTTGGCTGCATAGCTAGAGGTATAACAAGCAGGAAGAGGGAGATTATGATCCCGCTATATAGAATGCTGGTGAGACCACATTTGGAATACTGTGTTCAGTTCTGGAGACCTCACCTACAAAAAGATATTGACAAAATTGAACGGGTCCAAAGACGGGCTACAAGAATGGTGGAAGGTCTTAAGTATAAAACGTATCAGGAAAGACTTAATGAACTCAATCTGTATAGTCTGGAGGACAGAAGGAAAAGGGGGGACATGATCGAAACATTTAAATATATTAAAGGGTTAAATAAGGTCCAGGAGGGAAGTGTTTTTAATAGGAAAGTGAACACAAGAACAAGGGGACACAATCTGAGGTTAGTTGGGGGAAAGATCAAAAGCAACATGAGAAAATATTATTTTACTGAAAGAGTAGTAGATCCTTGGAACAAACTTCCAGCAGACGTGGTAGATAAATCCACAGTAACTGAATTTAAACATGCCTGGGATAAACATATATCCATCCTAAGATAAAATACAGAAAATAGTATAAGGGCAGACTAGATGGACCATGGGGTCTTTTTCTGCCGTCAGACTTCTATGTTTCTATGTTTCTATGTTTCAAGGCCACAAGCCAGAATCAGAGACGCCAAAGATCACAGCCAGGTCCCAGAACTCCCAAAGATAATACTCCACAATACAGGAAGGGTGGGTCTGCCTTTTCAGCCTTTCTGGGGAGAACCACACCCAAACCCAGCTGTTGCCTATTTAGGGCTGGAAATACCTGGCTAATTGTCCCCTTCGTTGGGCTGCTCTTCTCTGCCTGAGATCGATGATGGCTTGTGCATTTTCATCTAAGGACTCCAGGCTGCTTGCTGGGGAGAGCTCCACCCCGGGGGACTCAGGCTGTTCTCCCTCTCCCTCGGCCTGATATTCCTCCTCCCCGTCTGCCTGGGCCTCCTCCTCCTCCTCCTGTTCCTCATCCTCCCCCTCTGAGCATGGAGCCGGCAGAGGTTCAGCCATTCCCTGAGGAGCCTCAGACGGAATCACAACAGGACATACTGAGTGATTGTGGCCTAGTCACACTCTCCCAACCCAACTTTCCTCACAGAATTATTTTTAAAGGATAACTATGGGAAAGATCTCCATATGTGTCACTTGGAACTCAAGCAAAAAACTGAGATATGTTCACCTACTGAAAATAAAAAAGAGAAGAAACTATTTTACCCGTTGACTAGTATGCCGAAGGTAGATACACCAGGCCTAAAGATAAATGGGTATTTTTGACAAATAGTGTGTGTGTGTATGTACTCTGGAAGTTCAGAGGATTTATGCCAAAGTCATGGATAAAAATCTGATCACTGATTGAAGTAGTCTGAATTTAATGGCCATATTTGTCAAAGCAAGAAAGTATTACAGTTTGAATGGGAGAATTATGTAAGCCCTTTTGTTTCAGGTGCATCTCTGACCTTGGAAAAAAAACAACAACGCTTCTCATCTTTTCACATGTGGAAAACTGTGGAAAACTGTGTGGCAGCATAGACACCCAGAGGACAAATGGCACAACTACCACTTTCAGTGCAACCTAGGAAGAAGAACTGTTTAAGGTAATAGTATTACATTTGCTGTATACCTAAGCTGCTCTTAAAAATATTTCCAGAAATATAACAGGAAAACAACTGTCTCCCCCCCCCCCCTAATGTGCCTGTCATATGCAAAATCAGGGAACTGTGACTGGATAAGCCTCATGCTTCAGTGCACATTTGCTAGTACATAAGGCTCTATGAGAAATATTATGGAGAATAATGTGTTTGTTTTAAAGCACAACAGCATTTTTACATGTTTTTATAGCAGCCAAACAAATTAAGGATTCTAATACTATTTCTGACTATATTTCAAGACATAAAAAAGACACACTGCTCACAAAGAAGTAAACATTATTCCTACATGCACTGGATCAATTTTTAATTCTTGAATCTGGATTGCTGAATTGTTGAGATAGGAAGGAAGGAATGATTTTTTAATTTTTTTTTTACTGTATAAAGCAGTGAGGCAAATCTATGGCACGCGTGCCATCGCTGCTGGCACGTGAGCCATTACCTTGGCTCAGCTCCAACATGCATATATGTGCCAGCTAGTTGATTTTTTGCTCACGTGAAGGCTCTGGGAGGGCATTTTCGGCCTCCAGAGGGCCTCATGGGGGCAGGGGAGGGTGTTTTGGTCCTCCCCAGGCTTTAGGGAAGTCTCTGGAGCCTGGGAAGGGCAAAAAACGGACCTATGGAGCCACCAGAAGTCAGGAAATGGGTTGATTCCACCCTCTGGAGGCATAAAGGCAGACATTTTCACCCTTCCCAGGCTCCAAGAAAGTCTCTTGAGCCTGGGGAGGGTGAAAAATGGACCTACCAGGCCCACCTGAAGTTGGGAAATGGAGGAGCAGGGGGGATTGTGCACACTGTGGGTGAGGCAGCACTGAATTATAGGTGTGGGCACTCAACTGTGTGCAATAGCACAGGTACACATGCTTTCAGCACCTGAGGGGGGGGGAAAGGTTCACCATCATTGGTATAAAGTCATCAGCAATCAGTCCTAGAAATTTGAAATGGGCAAATGGGAAAGTTTATAAGAAACACCTCTCGAGTCGTGCTGGGCTTAAGATTTATTGGCCATGAACTAGACAAAAGATTTCCTGATGTTTCATCAACAACTGTGGCTGTCATCTTCAGAGGCATTTGGCACCCAATCCTTCTTGATCATTTTGGTTGTCTTGGTTCTTGACTGGTCCTTTGTTCATGGATACCTGCCCTGTCCCACATCAAGCTCCTGCTGAAAAGCAGGACAAACCAGGAATAAGCTCTGTCCCCTGTCCTATTGCTCTCCTATATCTTCTATACCTTTCTTCTATTCCCATATCTCTTCTTCTATTCTTTCATTGATATGTTTTATTTCTATATCTTCTATTCTTTATTAGATATATTTTACTACGAGTATATCCTCTATAACCGTCATTATGTATTTTACTATGTGTAAACCCACTAAAACCCTCATTGTGTATTAAACAAAATCAATCAATAAATCAATAAATAAAATAAATAACAAATGAGCAAATCAGAAACTTATCTGGACAAGGGCCGAATTGGGAGTGGGCTGTTCACATGAAGCAATCAGAACCTAGCACAAGAAAAGAACCAATTAGGAATTAATCCCCCCTTCCCAGAAATGATCAATAAAAGTTACTATGAACAAAGCACCTATCAGGAAGCAATACCAACAAAAAGACTATTCAGAATTAGGCGCAGATTATCCCTCACCAACCTGCACCAACCTGCACCAATCAGAAACCACCTCGGTTAAAGACTAGTTAGAAATCAGGACACCTGAAGATAAAGATATATATAAAGATATTTACGGTATATACATAAAGATTGTCTACAGTTGACCTCCCCTTTTCTAAGAGGTTTGTAAGGGGCATACATAAGTGCAACATTGTGCCTACCGTCCCTGTCCTATTGTCTTCTTTTATCATTACTTATGTTATGCTTATGCAAACTACAATCCTATATTTGTTTGACTAAATAAATAAATAAAGAAAGAAAGAAAGAAAGAAAGAAAGAAAAAAAGAAAGAAAGAAAGAAAGAAAGAAAGAAAGAAAGAGGAGGAGCCCAGTCAGACCTTTTCAGTTGCCTGTGGTTAGTATAGCATTGCACAAACAGACTATCTCACCTTGGAAGTGTTGTGTTTGGGCCTGGGCCAGCTGTTGCCCCCACAGATGGGGGAGACGCGGCACACAGTGACTGTGAAAGCCTGGCTGACAGTCAGGATGATGCAGCTGACACCAGGAAGATGTAGCCAGCAGTCAGGAAGATGGGGCAGAGAGCCAGGACGAATTGGCAGACAGTTCAGGGGAAGGGGCTGGTAATTTGTCAGACAGTCTATCTTCTCTCAGCTCGTCTGCAGGACAATACATCAATTTCCGCAGCCGTAGGGCCTTACAAAGAAGGGGTCGCTTTAAGAAGTAGGAGAAACACACCTGGGCTGGGTGTGGTTCCCTTAATGAGGGCTAAACAGCATAAAAAGGGAACGGGGCCAAGGCAAACTGTGGCTGATTATCTGGGTGGTTTGTGGTTTGTTCCTGCTCTGAAGTTCCTGCTCGTGGATTGTACTTCAGCGTTGGGGGAGTTGAATGCTCTGGGACAAGCTGCTGCTTTTGTGCTGTGAATATTCAGAGACTCTTGGACTATTTCTGCTCTGTGACTTTTGTATGGGTTGGCTTTTGACTGAACTTTGTAGCTGATTGAATTTTGCAACGAATCCTCTTGGTTTCTCCTGAAAGTAAGGACCATTTGCTTTAGTCTGTTTTCTTTACTATTTAAATACAAGTTTGCTGATTAACTATCCACGTGTGTGTTTGACCTTCTTTTCTGGACCATTAATCATTGCTTGAGGCCGGTCAGGCAGAACAGGAAGATACCAAAATGTCAGGAAATCTGTTGCCAACACCATAGCCCAGTGATAGCGAACCTATGACACGGGTGCCACCAATGACATGTGAAGCCATATCTGTTGGCACGTGAGCTGATGTCCTATCTCAGCTCCAATATGCATATGTGTGCTGGCTAGCTGATTTTTGGCTTACACAGAGGCTCTCTGAGGGCATTTTTGGCTTCCAGAGATCCTCTGGGGGAAGGATCTCCCCCCACCTCCTTTGGAACCTGGGGAGGGTGAAACACAAGCCTACTGGGCCCACAATAAGTTGGGAAACAGGTGGTTTCCTTCCCCCAGAGGGCCTCCGGGAAGCAGGGGAAGCTGTTTTTGCCCTCCCCAGGCATTGAATTATGGGTGTGGGCTCTCACGCATGTGCGATAGTGCACGCCCATGCTCTTTCCGAGGAAAAAAAGATTCACCATCACTGCCATAGCCACTAAAACCTGAAATCCAACGCTATATGACATGCCCAGGGATGAAAGCCTATTGGCAAAAAATTTCAGTTATTTTTGTACAAGTACTTGCTTGTGTCCAGAATCCCAGTATATTGGTACTTCAAAGCAGGGCTCAGTTTCAAAAGATAAACTGACCGCCATTGTGCTGTTAACCTCTAGACTTTTAATTATGTGGATTTTTCTTTGAAGATTATTCAGAAACAGTGTTTGATTCTGCAACTATTCCTGACTGAAGTTAATGGTCATTCTAAAAATACTATTATTCTGGTATATTCAGTGGCTGCTAGCCTTTTCTTGACTACAAATCAGAATGGTCTTAATTCATAGCTTTATACAAATTAACATACAGAAAACTCAACGTCTTGGAAGAAAGTTTAGCTCCCATTTTAATGTGCCAGTCTATTGAAGTCACCTATAGAGATTTTTCTTCAGCTGTACTCACTATTCTGCTATAAGTCATATGCCAACTCCAGAGCTTTGTATGGTTGGTATTTGGGATCAAAAGATCTGTTGCAATTGTTATCCTGAATTCAAGATCTGACACTTCGGTGCATGTGTTGAATATTGCAGAAGAACACAATAAATCTTGAATTTTACAATGGACATAATTGTAAATACCCTTACTATAGTTCCCCTTCATGCTCTGAATAGTCCACTGAACTATAGACATTTGTTTTTGCAATCTGATAAATATTTTCTTTTGAATTTGTAAATAAACATTGGTCCTTTTTTGGGAAGAGAGTATTTCTAGGTTTTTTTTTAATGAACTCTTTTTTCTAATTGTTCCAGAAGCAGCAATGTACCAGAATAATTGCAAATTGTTCAGCATTGATGAGCTATTACTCTCCTGTAACTTAATGGTGTGCTTTTAAAAATAATACTCTCATCACAATATGGGCAGCTGTAAATCTCCAGATGCAGCTGAATTCCAATTCCTACCAGCATTGCAAATGGTGAAAATAGTGAAAGATGTATACTGGCCAGTGCTGAGCAATATGTACTGTATATTGGCTATATGTATATTGGCTAGTCTAGAGAAAAGAAAGACAGGGTGACATGACAGCAGTATTTGAGGTGCTGCCACAAAAAAGAGGGGGGTTGACTTATTCTTCAAAGCATCAGAGGGCATGAGAAGAAACAATTGATGAAAACTAATCAAGGAGAAAAGCACCCTGGAGTTAAGGATAACATTGAGAACATTTATTTGTTTGTTTGTTTGTTTGTTTGTTTGTTTGTTTGTTTGTTTGTTTGATTTGTATGCCGCCCCTCTCCATAGACTCGGGGCGGCTAACAACAGTAATAAAGACAGCATATAACAATCCAATATTAAAACAGTTACAAACCCTTATTATAAAACCAAACATACATACAGACATACCATGCTTCAAATTGTAAAGGCCTAGGGGAAAAGGGTATCTCAGTTCCCCCATGCCTGGCAGCAGAGGTGGGTTTTAAGAAGCTTACGAAAGGCAAGGAGGGTGGGGGCAATTCTAATCTCTGGGGGGAGTTGGTTCCAGAGGGCCAGGGCCACCACAGAGAAGGCTCTTCCCCTGGGTCCCACCAATTAGTGCAACGGCTTGCCTTCAGAAGTTGAGGGTGCTTCATCATTGGATGTTTTTAAGACGAGACTGGACAGCCACTTGTCTGAAATGGTATAGAGCAGTGATGGTGAATCTTCTTTTGCTCAGGTGCCAAAAGGGTGTACAATAGTATGTGTGCACATGCCCACATCCATAATACAACGCTCTCCACCCTGGCATTTACGCACAACCTTCCCATATTGCCTTTCCCCCCCCCCATGCATGTGAGCAGAGCTCAATGAAGCCTCTGGACTTACAGTAGGCCCATTGGGCCATTTTTCGCCCTCCCCAAGCCTCAGGAAAGCCTCCAGAGTCTGTGGATGGTGATAAATGGCCAAATGGGCCTATCAGAAGTTTCTTTCTGAACTTCTGGCAGACCTGTTGGGTCTGTTTTTCTCCATTCACAAGCCAGAGGCTTTCCTGTAGTCTGAGGAAGGTGAAAACAAATCACCCCTCCCCTCTGGAAGGTGACAATCAGCTGGCCAATGCTCACATGCACACTGGAGCTGACATAGGGCAAAGCCTCACTTGCCCTCAGATATGGCTCCATGTGCTTTGGCATGCGTGTCATAGGTTTGCCATCACAGGTATAGAGTTTCCTGTTTCAAAGGACCCCAAGGGTCCTTCCAACTCTATTCTATATCTAGAGAGCCCTATGTTATAAATTGCTCCTTTAGACTCTTCTTTCTTATTGATATCCTTTGCCCTCCTTTAATTCCTATGCTGTTACAAAATCCAATTTGATAAAGAGACAGAAAGACATTAATTTATTTGTAACAAAGCTTGAAAGTCTGTTTCTTTCCATAAAAGCCATTAAGAGATCATCTGGAATCTACATCAACAGGGATAATGTATAGGGATAATGTAGGAAAGAGTCATCACAACTAGTACTAGCAACTACATCAAAAGTAATAAATTATATCTATCTTCTCCAGGAAAGAAGCCACCACAACTAATATTGGGAACATGTACATTTGCAGTGTCAGATGTTTTTGTACTTAGGGGTTTTGATCAAATTAAATAGGAGGAAATACCAAGCGATTTGCTTTTATGATCCTGACCCAAATCAATCACATTAATATACAAATTGAAATTTAGCACTATTTTAGTTTATGACACATTAAATATCCATTTGAAAAAGAACAACATAGGTAGATTTTTTTAATGTGCATATTCATATGCAATATTCTACTCTTGCCAAAATAATTATCATATGTAAAACATTTAAAAGTATAACAGTCCAAAATAGACGTAATTGGCCACCAAAAATTAAGACTACAACAGTGTGATGTTAGATTTGTTGTGATGCAAATTCCATTTTTTTCCTCTGTGCTGTTCGATTTTGGAAAATTGTGGAGAGAACGTATCCGAAGAGTTGTGATTGCAGGTTGGAAAAGCCAGTACAAGGTACACATACTCCCTGCAACAGGCTTCCTAAAAAAAACGTTATGGAAATCAAGGTCAAACTGACAAGCTACAACTTTCAGATGGAAAGTGTCTGTATCAAAATGATTTATGAGTCAAAATCAGTGCATCAAAATGAAATGACATTTTGGACACCTCAAAGAGCATAGTAAAATGTAACTGATGTAAAAGTACAAGCAGCCTTGAGTTTACCCATGACTACCAATGAATCTGTTTAAGAAAGTGGCTCAGAATCTTTTTGGTATTGTCATGAGAAACTGAATGAAGAGCTGAGGACTACATTGCAAAACCTAGGTAGGTTACCGTAGTAAACAAACATCAAGTATACTTAATAAATATGACTATAAGAAAAATCTGGGGCCTATACTAGAATCAATAAAGCTCTTTAGCCTACTTGGCATTAGAAACCCTTGTTTTTAAAAACAGGCCTGTCCCTGCAGTTCCGAGAAAAAGGGAGGATGTACTAACCAATATTTGTCTGCCAGTAAATATTTTAGATAAATATGATTATCAAAAATACAAATAATTGGGGCAAAGTGATCTCTAGAAAGGATAAACAAGATGTGGAAATAATAAAACAATTCAGGAGTAATTGTTAATGATTGATGAAGTGGAAAAGTCTCCAAAGGAAAGTTTGGAAATATCCAAACAGGGGGGAAATGCAGTGGAAAGCATTGTGAAAACATTCCTAATATGGAAATGAGGAAGGAGTAATTCGGGGCACGAATAAGAAATTAAGAAGCCTATAAATGATATGATCTGCAAATCACCCCAGGAAAAAATTGACTTTCGGAGTCCTGTTACATGCATAACCGGTCTATTTTTTTTATTGACTTTATTTGACAATAAAGTTTTTTCCTGTTTTTACTTTGCTTGTCCCAGGAATTTTTCTTACAGTGACTAATGTTTACGAAACTATAAAGATGCTGCTCAACAGTTATGTGTTTAATAACTTTTCTTTTCCTTCACAAATTAAAACTGATCTCAACTAATCCTTTCAAAAACCACATGCAATCTCAGATTGTGTATATTTGGTTTAGAATGAAAGGTTGTAAATAGCTGTCAGTGCTACTAGATTATAATGCCTCAGCTTCTTATTCACCCTCTTTCTAGCAGCAGCTGCTGGTTTTCTCTTGGACTGGGAAAAAAGCAAGAAACCAACAGCAGAAGCCTCACTTTATCATGAGGAGCCATTTGGGGGGCTTATTGGTAAAACTATCAGTACTCCCAAAGTCAACTTCCACGAACCATTCTAAAACTGGATTGATTTTCTCCAATTTAGTATGATTTCTTTTTCCAGATTAGTAGGAAGGCAAAGGCAGTTCAAAAATACATTGCATTCTATGGAAATATTTTTATTATTGTTACTTTGTTTGGGTAGAGTGACAAAATTATGTTTTTGCAAACTCGACATCTTACAACAGCCAAAGTCATTGTTAAATATTTCAATTCTCTGCATCTCTAATCAACAAGGTGTATTTTTTTTAAAATGCTTTTTCCCTTCCAATCTACTTTCCCCCCCACCTAACATCATTTGACCCCCTTCAAAGCTAAGTACTGTAATTGTTGATCTTTAATGGAACAATTGTGTTCTATCTAGTTTTAGTGATCCAGTCCTGGTGACTTTGTGGACATATTCTTATAGCAAGAATATAGAAATGACTTTTTACTGTCTTTTTATTGGTTGATTTCAACTTTTCATTTCATGCCTTCATTTTTGCTCTCATCCACCTACTACCCAAGGCTACTTTGTCTTACTTTCTCAAGATCTGCCAAGGTCAGGTTAGGTAGTCTTGTAGAACAGAAACCGATGCTAAGAAGAAAAATACTCAACAGTTCAAGAGAATGAATTGAATTTATTTCATTTATGTCACCTTGATTTATATATGTACCCCCCCCCTTTCATTCCTTTAATGGGTTCAAGGAAACAGTACAAACACCAAGCCCAAGTTCACCTCTATAAGAAACTCACAAAGTAATAAAGGTTTAAGAATATTATATTATATTACAGTGATCCCTCGAGTTTCGCGATCTCGATCTTCGCAAAATGCTATATCGCGATTTTTAAAAAAATATTAATTAAAAAAAAAACCACTTCCGGGTTTGGCTTCGGGAGTCAGCTGGGAAGCGGCGCGGCTGTTTTAAAAGGTCGCAGCCGGCCTGGGGGGCTTCCCAGCACCCCCCCGAACCCCCAACCCGGGTTCGGGGGGTGCTGGGAAGCCCCCCAGGCCGGCTGCGACCTTTTAAAACAGCCGCACCGCTTCCCAGCTGAGTCCTGAAGCCAAACGCCAAAGGCGAACTTCCGCGTTTGGCTTCAGGACTCAGCTGGGAAGCGGCGCGGCTGTTTTAAAAGGTCGCAGCCGGCCTGGGGGGCTTCCCAGCACCCCCCCGAACCCCCAACCTGGGTCTTCCCGGCCGCCCACGCAAAGGGGAAACCCCGGCTCCGCGCTGATGCCCACCGCTCGCCCGCCCGCCAGCAAGAGGGGGAAGACCCAGGGAAGGTTCCTTCGGCCGCCCAGCAGCTGATCTGCTCGGTAGCGCAGCAGCAGCGAGGAGCCGAATCGGGGTTTCCCCTTTGCGTAGGCGGCGGGGAACGCAAACTCCACCATCTACGCATGCGCGGCCATAGAAAAAAGGGCGCGCATGCGCAGATGGTGTTTTTACTTCCGCAACCCTACATCGCGAAAAATCGATTATCGCGAGGGGTCTTGGAACGGAACCCTCGTGATAATAGAGGGATCACTGTATATTCATAATATACTTCTTGCTCTCTACCTTTCTATACAATTTATAGATACATATATGTATGTATGCATGTATAATATACAGATATACAAATACATACATATATTAATATATACATTCTTTCTAAACTTTGGGTCTATAATATTAATACCAGGTTCTGATAAATATGATTTCTTTAAACAGAAGAAAATGAGACCCATCCTCCTGGACCCAATCAGAGTACCAAAAGCAAAGGAGAATTTTTGCTATAAATTTATAACTCAGACAACAGTGGAATCTTACACAATGCTCTAAAGCAGGGGTCTCAAGCTCGCAGCCCGTGGGCCAACTGCAGCCCATGGGACAATAGTTTGTGGCCCCCACCTCAATATCAAAGTTCAATGTTAGTGCAGCCCGAGTTTGATATGAATGGCACTTTTCAATGTTATGTGCGGAGCTGAATGAACCTACTAATCACAGTGGGGTATACAGTGGTACCTCGAGATAAGAGTTTAATTCGTTCCGGACCTGGGCTCTTAAGTCGAGCAGCTCTTATCTCGAACGACTTTTCCCC
This sequence comes from Erythrolamprus reginae, assembly GCF_031021105.1. Taxonomy (NCBI): domain Eukaryota; kingdom Metazoa; phylum Chordata; class Lepidosauria; order Squamata; family Dipsadidae; genus Erythrolamprus; species Erythrolamprus reginae. The sequence continues at coordinate 116,125,306 of NC_091951.1, read as the reverse complement.
ATAGGAATTAATGTAAATAATTTTAATTGGTTCCAGCCCTCAAAAAAACTCACAAAGTTAGTCTAAATTATGCAGAAAGACATGTTTTTAATGAAGAAATGTACATGTATATATAAATGAATAATGAAGTTTCTTTCACTTAACTTGTAAACTTTTTTAAACTTTTAAATTTAAATATGTTCAACTTCTCTGCCACCCAATCCTGTAGGACAGAGGTCCCCAACCCTTTTTGCACCAGGGACCGGCTTTAAGCGATCAAGAGAGGAATGGGTGAATGAATGGACGGAGGGTGGGAAGGAAGGAAAGAGGGAAGGAACAGGAACAGAGGAAGGAAGCAAGGAAACTTATGAAAGGGGAGAGTAAGAGAGGAATGAGTGAAGGGAGGGAGGGATGGAAGAAGGTGGGAAGGAGAAAGAAAAGAAAAAATAGAGGAAGGGAAGGTAAAAGAGAGAAAGAAAAAGAGCAAGAAAGAAAGAAAGAAAGGGGGAAGGGACAGGAACAGAGGAAGGAAGCAAGGAAACTTATGAAAGGGGAGAGTAAGACAGGAATGAGGGGAGGGAGGGAGGGAGGGAAGAAGGTGGGAAGGAGAAAGAAAAGAAGAAATAGAGGAAGGGAAGGTAAAAGAGAGAAAGAAAAAGAGCAAGAAAGAAAGAAAGAAAGAAAGGGGGAAGGGACAGGAACAGAAGCAGGAAGCAAGGAAACTTATGAAAGGGGAGAGTAAGAGAGGAATGAGTGAAGGGAGGGAGGGAGGGAAGAAGGTGGGAAGGAGAAAGAAAAGAAGAAATAGAGGAAGGGAAGGTAAAAGAGAGAAAGAAAAAGAGCAAGAAAGAAAGAAAGAAAGGGGGAAGGGACAGGAACAGAGGCAGGAAGCAAGGAAACTTATGAAAGGGGAGAGTAAGAGAGGAATGAGTGAAGGGAGGGAGGGAGGGAAGAAGGTGGGAAGGAGAAAGAAAAGAAGAAATAGAGGAAGGGTAGGTAAAAGAGAGAAAGAAAAAGAGAAAGAAAGAAAGAAAGAAAGAAAGGGGGAAGGGACAGGAACAGAGGCAGGAAGCAAGGAAACTTATGAAAGGGGAGAGTAAGAGAGGAATGAGTGAAGGGAGGGAGGGAGGGAAGAAGGTGGGAAGGAGAAAGAAAAGAAGAAATAGAGGAAGGGAAGGTAAAACAGAGAAAGAAAAGAGCAAGAAAGAAAGAAAGAAAGAAAGAAAGAAAGAAAGAAAGGGGGAAGGGACAGGAACAGAAGCAGGAAGCAAGGAAACTTATGAAAGGGGAGAGTAAGAGAGGAATGAGTGAAGGGAGGGAGGGAGGGAGGGAAGAAGGTGGGAAGGAGAAAGAAAAGAAGAAATAGAGGAAGGGTAGGTAAAAGAGAGAAAGAAAAAGAGAAAGAAAGAAAGAAAGAAAGAAAGAAAGAAAGAAAGGGGGAAGGGACAGGAACAGAGGCAGGAAGCAAGGAAACTTATGAAAGGGGAGAGTAAGAGAGGAATGAGTGAAGGGAGGGAGGGAGGGAAGAAGGTGGGAAGGAGAAAGAAAAGAAGAAATAGAGGAAGGGAAGGTAAAAGAGAGAAAGAAAAAGAGCAGGAAAGAAAGAAAGAAAGAAAGAAAGAAAGAAAGAAAGGGGGAAGGACAGGAACAGAGGAAGGAAGCAAGGAAACGTATGAAAGGGGAGAGTAAGAGAGGAATGAGTGAAGGGAGGGAGGGTGGGTAGAAGGTGGGAAGGAGAAAGAAAAGAAGAAATAGAGGAAGGGAAGGTAAAAGAGAGAAAGAAAAAGAGCAAGAAAGAAAGAAAGAAAGAAAGAAAGAAAGAAAGGCAACTTCAAAGAAAGGCTCACTGAGCATCTCTCACTCTCTCTCTCTTTCTATCCCTCTCTTTCTCTCTCTCCCCCCTCTCTCTTTCTCTTTCTCTCCCCCTCCTGGACTCTCGGATCGCTCGCGTGTGGCAGCGAACATGCTTTGGGGGTTTGGAAGGTGCTACTTCTCCTCCCCAGCTAAACCCCCAAAGCATGTTCGGTGCCACACGATTTAGCCAGGAAAGGAGCGAAGGAACGTGGAGGATTGGTGAGCTGAAAACGCCTGGTTTCAGCTTTCCAATCCTTCACGTTACTTCGCCGCTTGGAAGCTGGGAGGGGGACGGAAGAGCTAAGTGGCCAAAGATGTTCCGCCCCCCTCCCAGCTTCCAAGCGGCGAACTAACGTGAAGGATTGGAAAGCTGAAACCAGGCGTTTTCAGCTCCCCAATCCTCCACGTTCCTTCACTCCTTTCCTGGATAAATCGTGTGGCAGCGAACATGCTTTGGGGGTTTAGCTGGGGAGGAGAAGTAGCACCTTCCAAACCCCCAAAGCATGTTCGCTGCCACACGATTTAGCCAGGAAAGGAGCGAAGGAACGTGGAGGATTGGGGAGCTGAAAACGCCTGGTTTCAGCTTTCCAATCCTCCACATTCCTTCGCTCCTTTCCTGGCTAAATCGTGTGGCACCGAACATGCTTTGGGGGTTTAGCTGGGGAGGAGAAGTAGCACCTTCCAAACCCCCAAAGCATGTTCGCTGCCACACGATTTAGCGGCGAAGTAGCGTGAAGGATTGGAAAGCTGAAACCAGGCGTTTTCAGCTCCCCAATCCTCCACGTTCCTTCGCTCCTTTCCTGGCTAAATCGTGTGGCAGCGAACATGCTTTGGGGGTTTAGCTGGGGAGGAGAAGTAGCACCTTCCAAACCCCCAAAGCATGTTCGCTGCCACACGATTTAGCCAGGAAAGGAGCGAAGGAACGTGGAGGATTGGGGAGCTGAAAACGCCTGGTTTCAGCTCCCCAATCCTCCACGTTCCTTCGCTCCTTTCCTGGCTAAATCGTGTGGCAGCGAACATGCTTTGGGGGTTTAGCTGGGGAGGAGAAGTAGCACCTTCCAAACCCCCAAAGCATGTTCGCTGCCACACGATTTAGCCAGGAAAGGAGCGAAGGAACGTGGAGGATTGGGGAGCTGAAAACGCCTGGTTTCAGCTCCCCAATCCTCCACGTTCCTTCGCTCCTTTCCTGGCTAAATCGTGTGGCAGCGAACATGCTTTGGGGGTTTAGATGGGGAGGAGAAGTAGCACCTTCCAAACCCCCAAAGCATGTTCGCTGCCACACGATTTAGCCAGGAAAGGAGCGAAGGAACGTGGAGGATTGGGGAGCTGAAAACGCCTGGTTTCAGCTCCCAAATCCTCCATGTTCCTTCGCTCCTTTCCTGGCTAAATCGTGTGGCAGCGAACATGCTTTGGGGGTTTAGCTGGGGAGGAGAAGTAGCACCTTCCAAACCCCCAAAGCATGTTCGCTGCCACACGATTTAGCCAGGAAAGGAGCGAAGGAACGTGGAGGATTGGGGAGCTGAAAACGCCTGGTTTCAGCTCCCCAATCCTCCACGTTCCTTCGCTCCTTTCCTGGCTAAATCGTGTGGCAGCGAACATGCTTTGGGGGTTTAGCTGGGGAGGAGAAGTAGCACCTTCCAAACCCCCAAAGCATGTTCGCTGCCACACGATTTAGCGGCGAAGTAACGTGAAGGATTGGAAAGCTGAAACCAGGCGTTTTCAGCTCCCCAATCCTCCACGTTCCTTCGCTCCTTTCCTGGCTAAATCGTGTGGCAGTGAACATGCTTTGGGGGTTTGGAAGGTGCTACTTCTCCTCCCCAGCTAAACCCCCAAAGCATGTTCGGTGCCACACGATTTAGCGGCGAAGTAACGTGAAGGATTGGAAAGCTGAAACCGGGCGTTTTCAGCTTTCCAATCCTTCACGTTACTTCGCCGCTTGGAAGCTGGGAGGGGGGCGGAACGTCTTTGGCCACTTAGCTCTTCCGCCCCCCTCCCAGCTTCCAAGCCGCATTCGCCTTCCTCCGCCGCCGCGGTTCCGAGTTGGGGGGTGGGGGGTGGGTGCTGGCAAGTCCCCCAGGTCGGCTGCAGTCTTTTAAAACAGCCCCGCCGCTTCTCAGCTGACTCCTGAAGCGCGGAAGTTCGCCTTTGGCTTTTGGCTTCAGGAGTCAGCGGAGAAGCGGTGGGGCTGTTTTAAAAGACTGCAGCCGACCTGGGGGCTTGCCAGCACCCACGAAACCGCTGCTTATGCCGGGCAGCTCGCCTGGAACGCCAGCAATGCCGCCCGGCCGATTGCCGAGCGGGGGCGGCTTCCCTGTGCTTTGGAAGCCGCCGAACGCCGTCAGAGGGGTGCGTCAGCGGCGGGAGCCGGACCAGGCCGCCGCCCCCCCTAGCAGAAGCCAAGCCCCCCCCAGCCGAGCCTGGTGGCAAGCTCGCCCCCAACCCCCGAGATCGAGCGCACGAAGAGGTATCTCTCGCCTTCTGCCGCTGGCCGCCCGCTCTCTTTCGCCTAGCGCTGCTTTGGAAGGTGCGACGGGAAGAAGGAAAGCGGCACGGCGGGCGGCCAGCGGCAGAAGGCGAGAGGTGCCTCTTCGATGTGCGCGGACCCCCCCACCCCCAGCAGAAGCCAAGGACCCCCAGAGTGGGGCAGCAGGGGAGGCGACCGCCTCTCCACTCACCAACTGCCGGGATAGGAGCCAAGAAGAGCCGGGCTGGTTTACTTTCCTTCCTTTCCGGAGTGAGCCACTCGAACAAAGCGTCACGCCCCCCTGACGCTTTTGGCGGCAAAAGAGCCCAGCGTCGCTTCGGAAGCCGCCGAAAGCGTCAGGGGGGAGTGACGCTTTATTCGGCTCTGCATCAGCTCGGGAAGGAAGCAAAGCAAGCCAGCCCGGCTCTTCTCGGCTCGTATCCCGGATTTGAGCTCGGGAGTCGAGCAAAAATTTCTCTCCTCTCCCAGCTCGTATCTCGAGTAGCTCGTAAGTAGAGCTGCTCGTATGTCGAGGTTCCACTGTATTGCTCTCGGAGGCGAGAAATCAGCCTCCGAGAACTTATTGTGAACTTGCGCCATTACCCCGGGCTCAGAAGCAGAGGCGGCTGCGGAAATTGCTACTCAGCGGGACAGGAAAAAAAGCGGAAAAGACGCATCGGCTAAACACTAAAACAGTGACACCAAGTGGGATTATATATTATACAGCCCCAAACATGTCTTTTTCAAAACCTGCAGTGAAGAGAAAGGTTGGTGATGAGCACAGACAATTTCAGGAAAGTGGGAAGTGCAATATTTCTTTGTTGTGCACAGGGGCATCCCGACGTGTCTTATTTGCACAGAGAAAGTTGTGGTGCACAAAGAATACAATTTGAAACATCATTACACAACTTGGGAGCACATACTTGTACAAAAAGCTTTTCTCTACCTTGAACTTCAATAAGTCCAAGTACAGGTCCAGACATACTGATGAGCATCTTCAAGCCCTATTGAGGGTCTCAACTGCTTCCTCCCTTAAGCCAAATGTAGCTTGGCTATGCGAGAGGAAGCGCTGTCAGATCTCTAGCAGCAAAAAGTAGGCAGAAGAAGCCATGTTCAAAACAGTTTATATTCAATGTTCCATTCACGTTCAGAAAGTTAAATGCTGAAGAACTGTTAATATAGACATTTGAATCTGAATAATAATAATTACATTTCTCTAGTCAGCAACTATATATGGTTTCTTCAGTTTTCTATATCTGCTGTATTATTATGTATCTTTTTCTTTTATGTAAGCTGAGAGCATATGCACCAAGACAAATTCCATGTGTGTCCAATCACACTTGGCCAATAAAATTCTATTCTATTCTGTTCTGTTCTATTATTATTATTATCAGTATCATTTTCATTTTATTTATTTATTACTGATTTATTTATTTTTTTCTTATGAATTTGTTAATTTATTTTTATTTTTAAACACAAAATAAGATGAAAAAAAATGAAGATATTTGATAACATTGGAATGTTTTTGTAAGAGCTTTTCTTGTGGAAAACCTGAGGAAGCCCAGCATCACCCAGACTCTACCTCCAGCGGCCCCTGGGTAAATTGAGTTTGAGACCCCTGCTCTGAAGACTCCTTGTAAAAAAAATCATCTTAAACCACAAAATATATCTGGGTTGTATAACAATGATAGGTTCAGGTAAATAAATAGAACAGCAAATGAACATGAAATGTTTTCTTGAATGAATAAATACAGTTTTTCAAGAACAACTTTGAAAATGTATTGTGTGAGTCATCATTTTGATATCTGAATGTTCAAAACACAATATTATGCTGCAATGATAATTTAAAGCATTCAAGTCTAAAGAACAATAGAAAAAAACAGGACATGCTGCCAAACAATCTTTTATTCTATAAATCTAGCCTATCTAATCAGTATCATATTTGTCCTTGAAGGATAGACATTGCTCTTCCTATTTTACATTAAGCATTTTATTGTCTCTAAGTATTGAGGGTTATTTTGGTTTAGATTCTTTTGGAATAACTCCAGGAAGGCTAGACAATAAAGAGACTTCCAACATTTTGTAGCAAAAAAGTTCACTTACCACTGTATAAAGTTGAATATTGGCATTAACAGTTGAACATTTCAACAGCATTCAAAACTACTGTTTACAACAGTCCTCTAGCGTCTCTCTTCTAGCCAAAACCAATTGTCTCCTTCACTAGAATCATTTCAAAATGGCTGCCAGCCATTCCTTTCTTTAGCAATCACTTAAGTTGCATCCAAGGGTGGGATGCTGCCCAGACGGGGGGGGGGGGGGGGGCGCAGTGGGGTAGCAAAAATGGAGCTCCACCCAAGAGCACCCAATTTGCACTGAAAGATGTTGAAAGAAAATGCAGGGCGTCCTGCATAGGCCACGCCCACAGTGTGGTAGTAAAATTTTTGGTAGCCCTTCACTGGTTGCATCATTCATATGAAGTGTGGGAAGAGAACTGTTTTTGTCAATTTCAAAGTGCAAAATAACTCTATACAAATGCTTATGAAAAAACATGGGGTGTATGTAAATTTTATTTTAAAAATCCATCTCTGAAGATGGAGAAGTTTTTTTAAAAAATTAACCAAACTGCCCTACAAATCTCCACTCCTCCAGATGGAGGTTTAGGACTACTGTGAGATTGGCATATGCTCAAAACTGGAAATATCAAAACCTCCCATCAGATAACATGATAATTAATAAAATAATGGATTGTGCTGAAATGACCAGGCTTACTTATGAATTGCTAAACAAACAAGAAAGAGATTTTTTTAGCGTATGGAAAAACTTTTACAAGTGCCTAGAAATTAGAAAAGATAATACAAACAAGTTAAATAAACAGGGGGAATTGTTAAAATGTGATCAACAAATGTAATGAAAATAGCAAATAATATAGATTTAGGATAGAAAAGTATGGATATATGTGTGTACGTATATATATGTAAAGCTAGAAGAAATAAATATATCTGGAAATGAAATAGTTGCAAACATGGTTATTATTTACTTTATCTGTTTATATTTCATGTATTTTTGTATATCTTGTTTATATGTGGTTTGTTTATAACTAAAAAACTCAATAATATTAAAAGTTTTTGGTTTTTGCAGCTTAGGGTAGTGTTGGCTTTTGGGGCCGCTGCTGCACATTGCTGGCTCATGTTTAGTTGATTATCCACCAAGACTCCGAGATCTCTTTCGCAGTCACTACTGCTAAGTGGGGTTTCTCCTGGGCTGTATGTGTGTCTAGGTTTTTTTTTACCAAGGTGAAGGACTTTGCTCTTGTCGATGTTGAACATCATGTTGTTAGTGTGAGCCCATAGTGTTAATCTGTCTAGATCTTTCTGTATTTTGAGCCTGTCCTCTATGGTGTTGGCTACCCCTGCCAGCTTGGTGTCATCTGAGAATTTGATTAGTTCCCCTTCTACTCCCTCCTTGATGAAAATGTTGAAGAGTACAGGGCATTGATGAAAATGTTGAAAAGTACAGGGCCCAGGATGGAACCCTGTGGTACCCCACTGCCTACCTTCTTCCATGTGGATTTGGAACCATTGAGGACAACTCGTTGCATGCGGTAATGCCAAGTAATGGGAGGTGGCTTTGGGGAAGAGAGGGGGCCTTGGATGATGATGATGCAGAAAGAGCCATTTGTCTTCCTTTCTGATGCAAAACCAGCTCACCCTACTATGGTACCCCCTGTGAGGCATGTGAGTATGTCCCACAATAGAGTTGGTAAATTGGCAGCCAAACTACTACTCTGCAATAGCATTGTGGTCTTCTGGCTCAGTGTTTTTCAACCAGTGTGCCGTGGCACACTAGTGTGCCGCGAGACTTGGTCAGGTGTGCCGCGAAGCTCAGAGAGAGAAAGAAAGGAAGAGAGAGAGAAAAAAGAGAAAGAAAGCAAGAGAGAGAGAGAGAAAGAAAGCAAGAGAGAGAAAGAGTGAGAGAGAGAGAAAGAGAACAAGAGAGAGAGAGAAAGAAAGCAAGAGAGAGAGAAAGAACAAGAAAAAGAAAGCAAGAGAGAGAGAAAGAGAGGGAGGGAAGGAAGGAAGGAGAGGGAGAGAGAAAGATATAGAGGGAGGTAGGGAGGGAGAGAGAAAGAGAGCAAAAAAGAGAGGAAGGAAGGAAGAGAAAGAAAGAAAGAGGGATGGAAAGAGAGGGAGAAAGAAAGAGGAAGGGAGAGAAAGTGGGAGGGAGAGAGAAATAGAGCGAAAGGGAGGAAGAGAGAGAGAGAATTTTTTTGTCCAAACTTTTTTTAGCTGCCCTCCTCCCCGCTCAATGTGCCTCAGGGTTTCATAAATGTAAAAAATGTGCCGCCGCTCAAAAAAGGTTGAAAATCACTGTTCTGGCTAATGTAACAATGTCATACAATAACAACAACAACAACAAAAACAATAGTCAGAGAACGTATTGACCTATCCAAGTAATTTAGGTTTTGCTTTACCTCCCAGGAACTGCATACATGATTAACCGCCTATCCTGCAACTTACATTCATATGTATTTTGAGTAATAAATGCCTCAAAGTAATTCAGTGAGGTTCCTGGCTAAATGCAGATTGGAAGTACATATTGAGAATATATTCACTGCCAAGCATCCCAGTCTAGTCCAATAGTCACATTCCACTTGCATTATGCCACAAATGGAAAAATCTTTAAACAGGCAACAAAGTGATATTTACTTGTTGTATATACATATAGACATAGAATACAGACACATCACATAAAAATGCCGCCGGCGACTCACCAGCCGGCGCGGGGTTGCGGCGTGGGACCGGGGAAGGAGGCCGCCATGTTGGGGCGGAGCCTGCGGCCCCTCGTCATCCCTAGGGGCCGCAGTGACGAAGTTTGGTGGCGCGGGCCACCCATTGGCCGGGCGAGGGTGAGGCAGCCCTATAAAAGGGGCTGCCTCGTGGCGCAGTTACCCTCGCCCGGCAGTTTGGAGACAGCCCTGCTGCTCCCGGACGGCGGAGGAAGGCCCGAAGGCGAGAAGCGCGTGGGCGGCGAGCGGAGGCTCGGGCCGGCAGCCCGCTGGCGAAGGGAGCCCGACAAGCCTCTGAGGCCGACGCGATCGCTGGGGCGGCAGTTCGGAGGCTCGGACTGGCGGCGCCCGGCGAAGACAGCGCGGCTAGGCCCGGAGGCCTAAGCAGTCGCGTGGGCGGCATTAGGAGGCCCGGGCCGACAGCGCCAGAGGCATCGGCTGTTTGTCGGGCCTCTTCTGGTTTGGAGGGGGGTGGAATCATGGCGAGGGGCAGCAGGGCAAAATCTGGGACCCGGCGGCGGGCAGCGGGGGGGCAGGCCGGCGCTCAGGGCAACCCCCCCATTGAGCCCCGCCGTACGGGAAGGAGAAGGGCCCCCAAGAGGACTTGGGGGGAGGCCCCTGGGGCTGAGCAGGACAGCAGGCCAAGCAGGGAGGGCAGCTCCAGGGGGGAGGAGACCACCAGGGGGCGGGCCCCAAGGCGCCAGGAGGTGACCCCTAGGGCAGCAGGCCGCCGCCAGGGGAGGGCCCCAGCCAGGGGGCCACGTGGCAGCAGGAGGGAGGTTACCGATCCCAGGGAGGGTGACCCCAGCCCATTTGAAACGAGTGGGTCTGATGAGGGGTCCCCCCCAGCACGGGCAGTTGGGAATGAGGGTACAGGGGAGGAGTCAGTCTCTGTATCTTCACACCTTCTTTCTGCCTTACTCGAGAAATTGGATGAGGGGCCAAGGAAGAGGGGCCGGTCCCGGCACGAGGACGCCAGGGGTGCCATGAGCGCAGAGGGGACCCGAAGCTCCTCGGAATCTGAAGAAAGGTCTCAGAGGGTGCGATCCGACCGGCGCGCCAAAAAACGGCGCAAGAGGAGACGTGGAAGCAGGGCCGCTTCTGCCTCAGAGGAGGCTGATGACGACTCTTCACATTGGGGTGAGTGCCCGGTACCCAGGCATCGTTGGTCCCGGCCACGGGGACCACGAGGCAGGGTACAGGCGGTTAAACGCAAGTCACATAAATCACATAGCACATGGCGTTCGCGCACGGCAGCCCAGGTATGGGGGAGGGGCCGAAAACGTGGGATGACAAAGAGGGGCAAGAAAAGGAGGGACCCCTCAAGGGATAGCTCAGAGTCCACGACCACAGAGTCCACTGATACCTCCATTGTCGACAGCGACAACCCTTTTGCCCCTGGCCTCCCTGACACTCCGCTTAGCATGCACATGTCACAGGCCCTTAAACGAAAGATTTGGCGCGGGGCTTATGTCGACATATTTAAGATTCTGTTGCCGGAAAAATCTAAGAAGGACAAGGACAAGGAAGGTAAGAAGGGGGCTGTGGAGTCAAAGGACGTCAAGATGGATAAAGGAATTTTATCATGGGCATACGCCTTTCTGGCATATCACTCAGTGGTGGTCGAAGATGATGTACACAAGACCCACGAGCTTATCCTATATATGAATATGATATTACGGGCTTATCAGGAGTTTGGTGGGGAGGCGTGGAAGCAATACGATGAGGATTTTAGGAGGTTTGCCGCACACAATAGGCACTGGCCGTGGGACATGCGGCACAACGATTTGTGGCTTCAAGCCACGCAGCAACCCGCCACCCCGGCTAGCGGGCGGACGCCTACAGGCCACCTGCTGCTGACCCAGGGAAAAGAGGCTACCCTCCCCCGCCCGGGGGCGGTCTCGGGGACCCAGGGCTCGGCGCAGCGGGGTGCGATGAGTTCGCCCTTTCGGATCCCGACGTACTGTTACGAGTACGGCGCCAGAGGAGCCTGTGCCAGGCCAGCTTGTCGCTTTCGCCATGCCTGCGCGTTGTGTAATGGCAGACACCCGATATCAGCCTGCTATAGGGGCAGGGGGGGAGGCGGCAACAGGCCAGCAGTTGGCCAGGCTAAGGCCCAGGTGCCTGGAGCTCAGGGCAAGGGGGCCAACCCCCATTAAATTGGATAGGTTGAGAGACAGGCTTGGGGGTTTTCGCCCTAAGAAAGAGGCTGAGTTCTTGGTTACAGGTTTTTCGGAGGGTTTTAGAATTCCGTATAGGAGGCCCAGGATTGCTTGCCTGGCTAAGAACCTTAGGTCAGTTTCCGGAATGGAACACGTGGTTCGGGAGAAAATTATGAAGGAGGTGCGTGAGGGCCGGGTGCTGGGCCCCTTTAAGGAGCCGCCCCTGCCTTCTCTGCAAGTATCCCCCCTGGGAGTGGTGCCCAAGCGGGCAGCGGGGGAGTTCCGGCTTATTCACCACCTGTCTTTTCCTCCGGGTAACTCAGTTAACGATCATATTCCTGATGACCTGTGCTCGGTGCGCTATACTTCCTTTGATACAGCGGTCTCGGTGGTTTGAGAGTGCGGTCCGGGGGCCCTGATGGGTAAGTGCGATATCAAGTCGGCCTTCCGGCTCTTGCCGATTCACCCCGAGGATTTCGACCTCTTAGGTTTTCAGTTTGAGGGTGGGGGGGGTTGTTGATCGGGCCCTCCCGATGGGTTGTTCAGTTTCATGTTCATTGTTCGAGAAGTTTAGTTCCTTCCTCGAATGGGCCCACGTGAGGAGTTCTGGGATTCGGTCAGTGGTCCATTACTTAGACGATTTCTTTTCGCGGGGCCGGCGGGCTCTGACGAATGCCAGCGGGGAATGGCAGGTTTTCAGGGGTTGTGCGGGGACCTCGGCGTGCCTCTGGCGCATGAGAAGACCGAGGGGCCCACCACTAGGCTTACATTCCTGGGCATTGAGGTGGACTCGGTTGCCCAGACCTGTCGGCTTCCGGATGACAAACTAGCGAAGCTGCGGGACACAGTTAGGGTCGTTAGGGCTGCCAGAAGGGTGACCCTTAGGCAGGTACAGGAGCTGGCGGGTATGCTGAACTTCGCTTGTAGGGTAATAGCGCCAGGTAGGGCGTTCATGTTTAGGCTTTACCAGGCAACGGCCGGCCTCTCCAAGCCTCACCACAGAATCCGCTTGACGGCTAGGTGAGGAAGGACCTGGGGGTGTGGCAGGAATTTTTGCAGACGTATAACGGGGTCTCCTTTTGGAGACAGGACATGCTGTTGAAAGGCGACTTCCAGGTGAAATCCAACGCAGCCGGAGCAGTTGGTTTTGGGGTGGTCTGGAAGGATAGGTGGTTTAGGGCAGACTGGCCTCAAGAGTGGCAGGGCACCGCAGTGTGCAGGGACTTGACGTTCTTGGAGCTGTTCCCAATTGTCGTGGCTGTCGAGCTATGGTCCCCTAGCTTCACCGGTAAGACGATACATTTTTGGTGCGACAACATGGCGGTTGTACATGTTGTCAACACACTTTCTTCCAAGAACGAGAGAGTGATGGGTTTGGTGCGTCACATGGTGGTTAGGTGCTTGGCCCGGAACATGCTTTTCCGGGCACACCATGTCCCGGGGATCAGGAATGGGGTAGCAGACGCTTTGTCAAGGGGGCAGTTGGCTAGGTTCCGGCTGCTTGCCCCACAGGCCGCGGAACAACCGGAGGCACCCCCCCCGCTCCTGTGGCAGATTGGAGGGCCGACGTGAACAGGGCAATCGACCTGTCCATAGCAGCAAGCACCAGGAGGTCCTACCAGCGGGCAGGTAGGGAATTTTGGGTTTTTCGTCATGATAAGCGGTACGACCAGCTTTGGCCGGCCCCGGTGGAGCACCTGCTGGAGTTCTGTTCTCTTGGTAAACGCCGGGGGTTGTCAGCCCGTACAATTCGAGGCAAACTGGCCGGCCTGGCTTTCATAGCCAAGTCCAGGGGTTTCTTGGATAACACAGGTGACTTCAGGATTAAAAAGGCACTGGAGGGGTGGGTCAGGGAGAAGGGCCCGCCCCAGGGTGATAGGAGACGCCCCCTCAAGTTGGCCCACTTACGGGCTTTGGGTGATTTGTGGGACAAGCTGTGTCACTCCCAGTATGAGGCAGCCCTTTACCGCGCGGTTGCGGTTACGTTGTTTTTTGGTGCGTTCCGTATAAGCGAGGTTTTGGCGGCATCCAAGTTCGATCACTCTGGCCACGCCTTTACAGCTAGGGACATTCGATTTCGGCGGGGCTCAGTTTTCCTTCGTCTGCGCTGCTCCAAAACAGATCAGAGGGGCCGGGGCGTGACGGTCCAGCTTTCCAAGACCAGCCAGAGGAAGGTGTGCCCCGTGGGGGCAATCTCATCGTATTGGGGCATCCGGGGAAGTTACCCCGGCCCGCTTTTCTGCCATGCATCCGGGGACCCTCTCACTAGGTACCAGTTCTGGGCTGTGGCAACCAAGGCCCTGGCCCGGATGGGCCTGGACCCCAGGCGTTACGGGACGCACTCTTTCAGGATTGGCGCAGCTTCTTTTGCAGCCGAAGTTGGTTTCAGCACGCCAGACATACGCGCGGTGGGCCGTTGGCGCTCTACGGCTTTCCGGGCCTACATCCGTCCTTAGGTGAGTGGGGGCGGGACAGGGCGCGGCCCAGGTGGCCGATTCTAATGCTACTTTGTTTTTGTCTCTCCCCCCCCCCTTTTTAGATGACGTGCAGGGGGCCTGTAGAGTCCTGATCTGTGGCCACAGCATGGTATACTGGGCCGAGCGGCGGGCCCAGGAGACAACGCCAGGCACGCAGTTGCAGCTGGACCGGCATGTTAGGGTGCAATGGCTGGGTCGTAGAGGCCTACGTTGGTTGGAGCTACTTCCCTTGCTGTTCAACAGCGGGAAGGTGCAGGGGGGTGCCGGGATGGTTGGTCTTGCATGTGGGAGGCAATGACCTGGGAGCTATTACGGGCGTTGACTTGCTGTGGCACATTTGGGATGGATTGCAGGTTATTTGGAAGCGGTGGCCGGACACCCGCATCCTCTGGTCCAACATTTTGCCCCGTAGGGTTTGGAGGCATGCTAGAAATCCCAGGGCTGTCGATGGGGCTAGGAAGAGGGTCAATCGAGCAGTCCGGAAATGGTTACTCCGTGAGGGGGGTGGGGTGATAGACCACCCCGACATTAGGGCATCCCTCAGGGACTTATATAGGCAGGACGGTGTTCATTTGTCAGAAAGGGGTAATGACAAATTTTTAGCGGACCTGCAGAGGTGCCTGCACATTCATGTGCAGGGGGGGGAGCAGGGGGAATAAATTAAAATTTTACCCCCTGCTGTGGCCGATAGGGGGCGGAAATGGGCGTAAGCAGCAACGGTGATCTCCTTTAGGGGCACCTCTACTGAGGTGAAGGGGGGATCTTCCTCTCGGATTACAGGGCTCGACCGGCCTGGGTTCGTTGAGGGGGGTTGCTCCTGTGGCTCGCTGCATGGATATTATCAGTGACCAGTGGCGAGCCATCCCACACGCCAAGGGGGCGTAGCCAGGGGCAGGGCGCAGGTGTAATTTTACCATGACCCTGCACCCAGGCATGGAGCTTTCGCCCAGAAGTTGCTCAGTTGAGTTTGTGTTGAAGTTAACTCCGCCCCCATTTGAGTTTATGCACCACTGCAGGTCACGTGGGCTTATTTGGTTAATTAGTTAATTAAGTTGAGTTAATAAAAGTGACCCTATTTATACCCAATACTGTTGTCCGACTGTTACTCCGCCTGCGCCGCAACCCAAATTTAAACAATGCCAAGGAACAACTGTCAGGGAAAGGAAAAATATTCATGTCATTAGTTCAGTACATAATCATAAAAGCAATAAGTGTCCTATTCTTCTCTGTCAGCATAGTAATTAGCATGTCAAAAAGGAGAAGAGGAAAATAGTAACTCTCTCTTTTAAATTTTTGCACATAACCTTATGATTTAAAAAGTGAGTAAAGGAAATGGAAATAATATTTGGGGCAGATTGGGAAGTTAAAGGTTTGGAAAGTGAAAGATGAACTGATTTTGTGACTTGGAGAAATGCATTGAGGACTTGAAAGAAGCTGAAAATCAGTTCTGAGTTATGAGGGAGAAAGAGTTGAGAATATCACCCTCTCTATGAAGTTTGTTCTTTTGATCAACTGTCCACTGCAAACAAGAACTGGCAACTTTAAGTAACAAAACATAGAAAGGTATTAACTTTCAAGACTAAGCAATCATTGAATGTTGCTTCTTTCCAGGAACCACAAAGTTTGCCCAAATGCTCTAATATTCCTATATTTTATTAGCAGTACTAGAGAAAGAAAGAAAGAAAGAAAGAAAGAAAGAAAGAAAGAAAGAAAGAAAGAAAGAGCCGAACACTTCAATAATCCTATGATATCAGAGTATGAGTTTTCATGGCAGCCTTAAAATTAATTGTTGGCAAAATGAATTCTGGATAATGCTGGTTGAGACAGTGAATTTGGGCTGACTTTTGGCTAAGAATGCCTCCTGAGAGCAGATCTGAAATGCTACAGATGTCACCTCATTACATAATTTTTCTATTCATTGAAGTGGAACACCCATTGCTTACAACTATGCAGGATGACATTGATATTTTCCCTGTGCTTAATTTATATGGGTGTTTATAAATCTTTGTTATTGATTTAATAATTCTGGAGAAATCACGATTACATCATAACAGGATGCTGATGTTCTCCAGGCTTATTTTGTGATTTAACTGTGTGTTTGGTTTCAGGCAAGGTAAAATGTCCTTTGTTAAAGTCTAATATTGTTTTCATTTTCTTTAATTATGTGGTCTCTAAAACATCTACTCTGACTAATGAAAATGTTTCCATGCTGACAATTTATTTTATTTTCTCACTTCATACTTTGGAAAATGTATCCTTATTAGAAACAGCAGATGTTTGTTCCAGATTGTTCTTGTCCCAAACCTGACTCTTCCATCATATTTGTTGAGTATTTTTTAAATCCTGTTACTACACCTAGAATTTTAAGAAACCTTTTATTTTTAATATCGAGTTTTATGAAGAGGGCAAAAAAATAAAGGGCTATGTCATCCATCTTTCTCTTCCAAGAGTGGTTGTTAGTCAAGTCTAATAAGATGGAAAGAGGTAAATTTGGATCTAGGTTAAGATTATTTATCCCATTTCAAATCATGTTTTTAACATACACATTTTTTTCAAGGAAAAATATATTTTAAAAAGTAAAACAAGATTTAATTTACTTACAATACATGCAGACATTAAAAAGACATAAAATATTTAATTTATAAAAATTTGAGTGAAGAATTTATTTCATCAGAAACTAACGTGGAATTCTTTTGTATATAAGATCACAACTATAATCAGAACTTGTACTAACTGATAAGCATGGTAGATTTGTTGGGATAGAAGTCAATTTGTTTGGACTAAGACTCTATGTATTCCCCAAATTAGATAAAGTACATAAAGAACTTGTGATAAAATAATGGGTTCTTATTTTGTAAGAATTGATATGATTTGGATTTCAAAGCATTTGGTTATTAAGGTGTATAAAACAGCAACACTACCAAAGACTTTTGGATCATAATCCTACAATTCTGGTTTTAAAAGTTTTTTTCATGCACACTAAATAAAATGTTGCTACAAAAGGAAGCAATAGTAAAAAGAAATATTTTTTTTGAAAAGAATTATGATAGATAGATAGATAGATAGATAGATAGATAGATGATAGATAGATAGATAGATAGATAGATAGATAGATAGATAGATAGATAGATGATAGATGGATAGATGGATAGATGGATGGGTGGGTGGGTGGGTGGGTGGATGGATGGATGGATGGATGGATGGATGGATGGATAGAGAGATAGATATCAACTACTGGTAGTTATTTACACTAACAATACAATTAAATTAAAAATGAACTGAGCAAAAAACCTTTGCATTTGTAAACAATCCAGGGAAATGATTGGCATATAAATTAAGAAAATAAAGTGATACTAAAATAGATGAATACCTATAGAAACAAAATTTGCCAAAGATTACAGAGAATTATGAATGGATCTGTAACAATAAGAAAAGCTGGGAAGCTATAAAGAGAATTAAACCAAGGAAAATGTCTGGACCTGATGGATTAAGTGATTCTCATTATAAATGTTTTTTAGGATTGCTAGATGTGGGCACAAAAGAAGAAGCAAGATGCAGGAACAGTTCAGCCCCTTTTATTCTTCTGGCTGAGTGAAATATGAACTGCTGGCAGGCTTCAGGGAAGCCACTTTTATGGGCTTCCCTGTAACCTAGCCAGCCACTGACAGCATTTTATTTCTCCCATCGCTTGATTCCCAATCAGCAGCAGCAAATTCTTCCTACATTTGGCCATATTTAACACCCCTCCCCTCTTAGTTTGTGGATAGTCCAATTAGTGATCAGTGTGGCTCACATAATCATGCAAATACGCAGGCTATGTACAGTCCTACTGGCCCTGCACAATTGAGTCTCTTGTGGAGTCTTGCCTGGAGTGGCCATGCCTGTTGCTGCTCTGGAGTTTGCTTGTGGAATAATCTGGAACCAGCTGCCAGGCATGGTGTCTTTTTATCTGGTATTGGGTGACTTTACTGGTCTCTGGGGACTACAGGTAGAGGTTCGCGCTCCTCCTCCAGGCTTCTAGTAGTCAGGGCCTGGCTCTCAGTGTGGTCACCTGAGTTGCTTGTTCTGTATGGGGCTTTAGTCTAATGGGGGTGACCCTGGGATCTAGGTTAAATGAGGTGGGCTTAGTGATGGGTTGCCAACATTTTTACTGCCACACTGTGGGGTGTGGCTTATTTTGTGGGTGCGGTTTGATGGTCATGTGATCAGATGGAAGTGACTTGACAATCATGTGACCGAGGTGACTTAAAGATCATGTGACTAGGTGGGAGTGGCTTGCCGACCAAGATAGGTTTTCAAATTTTCAGTTGATTAAGACATATTATTTGAATAGCCACAAAAAGGACAAATGATAGACAGCATTATTTGTTGACATTTTAAGGTTTTGTACTGAACCCACAAGGTTTAGTATGATAACAAATTAGGAAATTTTCTTTAATTGCTATAAAATTTCAGTTCCAGACAATGATTAAAATGATTAAATGATTAAAAACATACTATTTAATTATTTTCTATTTTAAAAGTAATTAGGGATCATGCTAAGGAACTAGAGAAGGAAGGACAATAAAAAAAACTATTAAGTATTCAATAAATAGTGCATAAACTTACTATCCCTGCTACGTCCCCCCGCCCGTGGGGACAGCAGCCCATTACTGATCCCACTGAATGATCAATTTGTTTCTTCATGATTCTGTTTAAACTGACTAGCATGTTGGCTTTAAATGTAAGATTCCTTTGTGAAGTGTTTAATCTAAAAGAAAATTATTGCAGAAAGAATACACTGGAATTCTTGGAAGAGTTGCTTGAAGGTGGCTATACTTATTATAGGTTAGCATTGCTACTACAATGCAACTCTTTTAAGGTATGTTAATTGGTAAAAGAAGTCCTTCTCTCCTGACATCCTGTCAGACTGCATTTATCTTGTTGAATAACTGTGAAACACCAAAATAATTAGCGATTATTAAATATACTTTTAAAAAAAACCAAAATATTGATATGTGCTTTGCATGCGACTTCACCCCAACACTTAAACATTTATGGAGATTCCAAGTTACACTAAATTATAAAGAAGCTAAATTGGATCACTGTTTCTCAACCTCAGCAAAGTGGCTGGGGAATTTGGGGAGTTGAGGTCCATACATTTTAAAGCTGCTGAGTACTGAATTCAATCAATTCAGCACTGCAGCCTAAACTGCTTGCCTTTCATGCAAGCAGTCCTCACTTGTTTCTCAAATTAATTTCAGAAATTTCAATCTAAATTCCAATGAGCAGGTGAAAGGCCTGGTTGCTGCACAATCCAGGCTACAGTTACTGAAAAACCTGGTTGTTTATCTGTTTCCTGTTAATCTCATCAATGGGAAAGGACAAGTCTCACTTGTGCTGACTGGTCTATGAATACTTGCCTTTTTTTTCCCTTCAGGAGCAAATATTTGCTTCTTTAGAAGGGTCTTTCCTTACTAGCCTACCTTTCTTTTGTTTTTCTTGATGGATACCTTCATATGGGGCAGATTCCTCTTACCTGCTGCTACTGGTGCGTTGTATGTGCAGCTTGGGTCTTCTTGCCTGTGGGTATGCACTATACATGCACATGCGTCCCTGGCATTATTTTTTTGTGTGCATGTGCAGGAAGCAAAAAACGCACCAAAATCTCACGAGGAGACGCACATTTGCATGAGCACCCCCTCCTGACATTTTGCTTCTGTGCATGCGCAAAAAAAATTAAAGAAAAAAGATGATGCCCAAAGGACTGGCACTGCAGCAGTTGCGTGCAAATTGTATAATCTGATAGCCGCTACCGGTGTGCAGTTGTCTACTGCATTGGTAGCAACCTATCCCTGCCTTCATATCTCCTTCCCACCTACTTTTTCTTTCACTAATGCAGGTCCATTTAAAAAATAAAATACTTTATGGTGCCATCATTGCTCTATTGTGGTAATAATAAACTCTGGACCAATAAAGAATTAATAGTTACATAGAAACATAGAAACATAGAAGACTGACAGCAGAAAAAGACGTCATGATCTGCCCTTATACTATTTTCTGTATTTTATCTTAGGATGGATATATGTTTATCCCAGGCATGTTTAAATTCAGTTACTGTGGATTTATCAACCACGTCTGCTGGAAGTTTTTTTCCAAAGATCTACTACTCTTTCAGTAAAATAATATTTTCTCATGTTGCTTTTGATCTTTTCCCCAACTAACTTCAGATTGTGTCCCTTTGTTTTTGTGTTCACTTTCCTATTAAAAACACTTCCCTCCTGGACCTTATTTAACCCTTTAACATATTTAAATGTTTTAATAGTTTTAATAGCTTTACAAAAACAAAATAGCAATGTCCGTACATTGCACCTTAAAAAAATTGCTTGCTTAAAAAAAGAAGGGAAGGGAGGTTTTTGCAATACTCTGGGCAGTTTTCTGGAAATTAAGCATTCTTTGACCAGCCTAGGAAGAAACCAGAATGGCACCCCTGGGGAGATGTAAAGGTTGGTTAGTGTATCTACTTAAAGGATTGAGGATGGTTTATTGATTTAACACATCATTGTTGAATCAATTACAAGGTTACGAAAAAGTAACACCTGCTGATCACACAAGATCATAGCAGCTTAGAACCCCCTGGAGGGGAAGAAGGTCAAGTCAAACACTGCATCCAATCAGAGCTGGGGTTGCTATTGGAATGGAACAAAGCTCTGGAGACAATCCTTTTAGGATTGGAGGGCTTAGATCAGAAAACAATAATTTTTTTATCAAAACTATGAAACACAAGTGCTCTGTACAATTGCAATGAGTGGGGACATAGGGAGAACACAATACGCTCATCGATTCTTGCTCCCAGGAAGGAGTGAATCATCTAAATGGGTGACGGCTCAATCAGAAAGTGCAGATCAGCCACGAAGTTGCCAAATATGGCAATTATATTATATTAGATTAGATTTATTGGTTTTATATGCCACCCCTCTCCGCAGACTCGGGGCGGCTCACAACAATGGTAAAAAACAATACATAGTAACAAATCTAATATTTAGCAATCTAAATTACAGTTTTAGGTTAAAAAAATCCAAAAGAAACCCCAATATATAAAAAACAAGCACACAATCGAATCATACACAGAAAATACATGGACAAGGGGGAGATGTTTCAATTCCGCCATGCCTGACGGCAGAGGTGGGTTTTAAGGAGTTTCCGAAAGGCAAGCAGGGTGGGGGCAATCCTAATCTCTGGGGGGAGCTGGTTCCAGAGTGTTGGAGTCACCACAGAGAAGGCTCTTCCCCTGGGTCCCACCAGAAGACATTGTTTAGTCGACGGGCCCCGGAGAAGGCCCACTCTATGGGACCTAACTGGTCTCTGGGATTTGTGCAGCAGAAGGTGGTCCCGGAGATATTCTGGTCCAAACACATAATTACATAAAGACCTTTAGAAAAAAATAGCCATTGCCTTTCCTTCTTCCCTTTCTTCTGATGCTGAATGAATGAAACATATTTAAGCAATGTAACTCTTAAAAAAAAAAAGAATTAACACATAATAATAAGTACTGGACCATTTTCTGTGCCTCATATAAAGTGAGTAGCCCTATGAAATGTTTCAGGTTTTTAACCATTCGATAAATGGAGTACATTTTGAGTTGAAGGAGATGAACGCCAAAAAGATAGCTCAGCACAATTTGTTCAACTAAACAATTGAAAACTGTCGGTATAATACATACCTGCAGCACCACCACAAAAAATATTCTATATTCATAAACATAATCAGTAAAGAAACCAAACAATTAAGCCACAAGGGCTGAGCTTAATACCCTGGCTCAAATGCCTGAGGGATCAATTCAACTCAACTTTAATGCATTTTGAAAAACCAAAAGGGAAGACTCACCTAGATCCCTGCTGACACAAAGAAGGCATGATCCTGAGTATCCCCAGATGTATATTGCTTAATAGAAGGGATCCAGAGTATACCCTCCTTGCTGGGTCTCACAGGGCCAACTGAAACAGTTGGAAACAGACAGCCCTACAAATACAATAGCCCTATCATGTAGGGTTTTATCAGGGATAACCAGCACTTTGAATTGCTTACTGCAGTTCAAGTAACAAGGGTGGTTGAGCAGCAGTGCACTGGATCCATTGTGAGACACCCATAACTGCCTGCACCTCTGCATTCTGAACAAATAGCACTTTCCAAATGCTAATCAAAGGCAGGCCCATGTACACTATAGCAGTGTTTCCCAACCTTGCCAACTTGAAGACATTTGGACTTCAACTCCCAGAATTCCCCAGCCAGCGAATGCTGGCTGGGGAATTCTGGGAGTTGAAGTCCAGATATCTTCAAGTTGACAAGGTTGGGAAACACTGCACTACAGTATGGACTATAGAAAAACAGTAGTACAGTAGGTGAATAATGGGTAGATTGTTTGTTTGTTTGTTTGTTTGTTTGTTTACTGGATTTATATGCCACCCCTCTCTGAATTACTGTGAATAGGGCCACCTGATGCAGAAAAAGTGTGCACTTGGTACACAGGATGCATACTTGAGAAAAAAAATAGCAAGTACAACTAATGTTTGGTATAGATTGATTCTTGTTTTTTCGTTTTCATTAAATAGCATTTGGGGGAAACACTATCAAGCATCACAGTGGAAGAAATTATCTTCCAAGGATGCATTTTAGCTACTTATAATTATCAATGTGTGCATTTGTATGTGTTTACATATAGGCTTTTTACTCCCCTTGACATTTGCACAACATTTATAGATATTCTTCAGCAGGTAAATAATGACTCTAATGCTTTTATATGTAGTAGCCTATGCCTCTTGGGAGAATGACAAGGAAAGTTACTAAAGGAGACAAAAGAAGCGTTGGGTGTAAATGCCAAAAATTACTCTTCGAAATGATTATGCTTTTAAAACTATCATATGGAAATCTGACCACTTATATGATTTGAAAAGAATGTTAAATTGTAAAAAGCAGTTGTTTTGGGAGGATAAACCTGGTAAATTATTATGTTTGCCTTTGAAGTAATTGAAACATAGTGATAAAACCCTTACAATAAGAAGTTATTTGAGGCGGTACAAATGGATAGCCATTTTTGAGGAAAGGTAAATGGCAAAACATGTATTAAGAGGTAGCCTCCTTTATGCATCCTGCTCCATCCCTCCTCATCTTCTGATTATATCTAGTTAACCTATTATTCTTTTAAAGAAAGTTATTTGTTAGGTTTTTAAAGGATTCATGCTGGAAGCCACCCAGAATCATTTGCTATGAGATGGCCAACCAATAATTCAATATTCAATTCAATTCAGTTCAATTCAATTCAATTTATTAGATTTGTATACATAATACATAAATTATACATAATACATAAATTATACCAGTAATGTCATGATGAAAACTCTCCTCTTTATGCACTTGTGTGCAGTGTTGTGACACACGTATGAAAGGGTAAAACCTGTGTCATGATATCACCATACATCATTACTGCTAGTCTGTAGAGCTTCTCAATCACCTGTGTGATGGTTATCACAAAGGTGCTTTCCAAGGAGGCAACTGGACTTGTTTTTTCTTTGAAGATGTTTAGTTTCTCATAGACTTTTAGCTATACGATTTGGGATGTACATCCTTTGAATGATGTAGGAGTAGGAATGGATTTCCAGAGAAAAGAATTGCAGACTACAGGAACCAGGAGCACTGCTCAGGTGACCCTGAGGACACAGATAAACCTCCAAGTGCTTCAATGACCATCTAAAAGGATGCAAATGACAAACTGTCTAGAAGAAATGTAAATCCTTCCATTCACTAACATCCTGTTACAGCTGAAGGAGCTTCTTGGATGAGAAGCAAATTGTCTTCAAAGAAAAAACAAGAAAGTCCAGTTGCCTCCTGAAAAAAGCACCTTTGGGTCATCATAGCTAGTGCTTGACAACTCAGAGGATATTTCACAGTAACTGAAATGAAATTATCATATTTTCAGTGTATAAGACCTTTTTCCTCCCTAAAAAAAGGCTGGGTACGTCTTATACTCTGAATCTAGTTTTTTTATTTGTTTTTTCCCCAGCCCTAACTAGCTGCTAATGAACTTCCCAGCTCTTACCTTGCAGGCTCTTTCATTGTTTCTCTCTGCAAATAATGTTTTCCAAGCCCTAAGTCTTTGCAGGGTTTTTTTATTACTCTAACTTGCTCTGAGTAAGTTTCTTTCCAGCCCTATCCAGATGATAATGATGTTCCCAGCTCTTACCAGCTTGCAAGCTCTTTCATTGCTACTCTCTGCGAAGAATGTTTTCCAAACCCTGTCTTTGATTCCTTTTTTCATTCTCTATTTGTTCCAAATATTTCTTTCCAACCCTAACTAGGTGCTAACAACGTTCCCAGCTTTTACTGGCTTGCAAGCTATTTCATTGTTACTCTCTGCCAGGAATGTACTCCAAACCCCATCTTTGTAGGGGATTTTTTTCATTGCTTTACTTGTTCCAGATATTTCTTTCCAGCCCTAACCAGGTGCTATTAATGTACCCAAGGTCTTTCATTGTTACTCTCTGCAAAGAATGTTTCCCAAGCCCTAAGTCTTTGAAGGTTTTTTCACCATTGGTCTAACTTGTTCCAAATGTTTCTTTCCAGCCTAACCAGGTGCTAATTATGTTCCCAGCTCTTACCTGCTTGAAAATCTTTCATTGTTACTCTCTGCAAAGAAGAATGTTTTCCAAACTCTAAATCTTTGTAGGTTTTTTTCCATTGCTCTACCTGCGCAGACTGTTTCTTTCCAGGTACTAATTATGTTCCCAGATTTTACTGGCTTGCAAGCTCTTTCATTGTTACTCTCTCAGAATAATTTTTTTTAAACCTTTAATCAGGGGATAAAATAAGGTGCTGAAGCTGACTAGACTAAGTACGCTAGCCAGATGAATACCTGGTAAGCATATTCTTTTCCGTATTTTCCTCCCCCAAAACTAAGGTGTGTCTTATACTCTGAAAAATACAGTAGTTCTCCATTCATAGCATTTTATACAAATTTGTATTTTACAGTGAATTATCTTATGAACAGATGAATGTTATTTAAAATGGACTAAATCTTCCATAAATATTGGATGACTATTCAAAGAATTGAGCCATACATTTAATATTATTGCAATGTTTGAAATTAGTGAAAGTTTGACATACAGAAAGGCTTTTGGGCCAGGTGGTATATCATACAATAAGACAGACAGAGATAGATTAGATAGATCGATAGATCGATCGATCGATCGATAGATAGATAGATAGATAGATAGATAGATAGATAGATAGATAGATAGATAGATAGATAGATAGATAGATCGGTAGATCGATCGATCGATCGATCGATCGATCGATAGATAGATAGATAGATAGATAGATAGATAGATAGATAGATAGATAGATAGATAGATAGGCAGGCAGGCAGGCAGGCAGGCAGGCAGGCAGGCAGGCAGGCAGGCAGGCCAGGCAGGCAGGCAGGCAGGCCAGGCAGGCAGGCCAGGCAGGCAGGCAGGCAGGCAGGCAGGCAGGCAGGCAGGCAGGCAGATAGATGATAGACAGACAGAATGAATAGACAGTTTGGCTTCTATATAGAAATATAAGGGACCTTTTAGGTGGGAACACCATACATTGAAGTTCATATTACAAATATTTTTAAAATAAGGTAGGATAAATAAAGGGTTAAATAAGGTTCAGGAGGGAAGTGTTTTTAATAGGAAAGTGAACACAAGAACAAGGGGACACAATCTGAAGTTAGTTGGGGGAAAGATCAAAAGCAACGTGAGGAAATATTATTTCACTGAAAGAGTAGTAGATCCTTGGAACAAACTTCCAGCAGACGTGGTTGGTAAATCCACTGTAACTGAATTTAAACATGCCTGGGATAAACATATATCCATCCTAAGATAAAACACAGGAAATAGTATAAGGGCAGACTAGATGGACCATGAGGTCTTTTTCTGCCGTCAGTCTTCTATGTTTCTATAAATCATCGTCATTAGCCTTCTGCTCAGGTATTACCAAAAGGATAATCTTCCCCACAATGAAGATGGGATGTGAAATACATCAAGGATGCTTCCACTCTCCTTTAATAGTTAATTTTACGTTGGAAACTTTTGTCTGTTTAATAATATAATTTGATGATATTCAAGCTGTTTGTAGATTAGAAAGTGAATATAAATTGCTGCTTATTGTTAAATGGAGTTATATTTTGGGTCTATTTAATGATAATTACCAAACTTTGCCTTGGTTTGTAGAAATGGCACAGGAATATAATAAATACCTGGACACACAATAAAATGGAATAAGTGGAATATCATGCTAATAAGGGTCTCATAAAAGAAAGAAAACCCCCCAAAGATTTGTTTATTGCCATGTTTACATAAAATACTTAGGGATAATTATTCTTAACATGATATTGTGTTTAATAGATATGAAGTTTTTTATTTGTATCATTCTGATAAAACAAGATATTACATTATGGATAAAAATATTAATATATTTGGTGGACATGAAAAGAACTTCAATAACCTTATTTAAAATTTGAATCTTGATTTAATTTTTGCCAAATGATGATTTCTCTCTCTCTCTCTTTTAAGGAGTATTTGCTCCATTTACATTCCACGTTAAGCATTTGTAATCCATAATAAAAAATAAGCCAAAAATTTATAAATGTCATGTGTTAGAATGTGGTCTAGATTCCTGAAGGGAACAGTTGAATTCTAGAGGACAAAGGTGCAACAAAGCATGGAAAGTTTAATTGAGAAGAAGAGAGTTAAAAAGGTTCTTCCCTATCGATTTCCATAGGATATCTATAGCAATAAAATAGTTGCTTTAGTTGGGCAAGATTTCTGCTTGTAAGTGATGAACAATAAAGAAAACTACGGAGAAGTAACTCCACATGTTTTCTTAACTCCTGGGTGTCCTGACTTAACTTAACTAGTTCAGTATTATACTTTTAGTAACATGTTGCACCTGTCCAGGCTTTTGGGTAGTCTCATCTGATATCTCTGTCATCAATTTAAAAAAAAAAATATAGAAATCCTCTCTCCTTTTGGACAGAATTCAGTTGAAAACCCTGCTATTTAAAAAGAAAAAATGATACCTTCCAATTTATCCACTAAAATGGAAGCATTTTCTGTTTTAATCTCTTTTCTCTTACACAAAATTCCAATTGAAATTTATTTAAGAACAATTAAATTTATACTATCAATTTTCAATCTTGTATTAAAATGCTGTTGCAAAACTTGATCCATTGGTGGGATTCAGCAGGTTCTGACCAGTTCTGGAGAAGCAGTAGCAGAAATTTTGAATAGTACGGAGAACTGGTAAATACCACCTCTGGCTGGGCTAACTCTATCTATTCTCTGCCTCCCGAGTCCCAGCTGATCGGGATTTTTGCAGTAACCTTCCCCTAGAGTGGGGAGGGAATGGAGATTTTACATATCCTTCCCCCACCCCGCCCACCAAGCCACGCCCACAAAATCAGTACTTAAAAAAATGAATCTCATCACTGATCCTGATCGCTTGTCTTCCTGACAAAGCATATCAACCCTCGGAACATTTCTTATTCTCACAAATATATGTAAATTAAGGGTGGCAGGAAGGAAGAAGGGAATACATTTTAAAAATTGGTTTATTTGATTATAGTTAAATGAGTTTCTATCTCTGATAATGCTTAATTATTATCTTGACTGAATAATGGGTTGAGGGTTTCACTGAGGGTAATGGATTAGTTTGTAATATATAACATTTTTGATATGTAAACAATGTAGCTATTTCTGGTCATGTTTAACATCCTTCTTGATTAAACATTTCATCAAAAACTGGGTTTCTTTTCTCAAATCCCTGACTTTTCTTGGTATTTGCTTCAACAAATCTCTTTGCCTTTGTATTTTATTGGACTATCTCTTGGAAGGAAGAGGTATGGCCAGCACTCCTGTAAGACATTGCTTCCTTTAGCTCTCAAAGGAATGTTGATATCTCAGCTGTCAGGGGGTCTTTTTAGACTGAAGCTGTCCTAAAGAGACAATGAACAAGAGGAGCACTGCCTATTGAAATCAGGAAAGTTGCAAATTCCCTGGTAGCTTTGGACAAGTCTCTTAAAACTGATGATTGAGGAAGTGGCCATTATGAGCCACTAAGAAGCTGGGACATCACATCAAAGAAGAGGAAGAGAAAGAAGTGTGAACAGGCTGAGTGAGATCTCTGATTTTTTAAACTTACATATGAAGGTTCCCTTTCATAACCTCCTTGGAATTTAAGGAAGTAAGGAGAGAAAGGCTTAAATAAAGGGGGTGGATGAGATTTTGTTTTAGCCTTCCCTCCTGTGTGTATAGTTGTGAGGAGAGCAGTGGAGCCAAGGAAGAAGATTGAAACAGTGTTGGTGGAATTGATTGAAATGAAGAATAAAATAAAAGTCGTATTGAAGATTTTTAAGTTTTTAGTAATAGATGAAAGTTATTGAATGAATTCTGCAAACAAAAGTTTGGGTGATTTTTTTTTAATGCTCTTTGGAAATCCATTACAGAGCTAGATTGCCACCTAGAGGCATCAGAGAAAATAGATCCCACAAATAGAGAAGTGTCCTTGGTGATTTGTGATAAGAAAATTTGCTTCTTTGATCACTAAAGAGAGAACACTGAGAAACTGATAGTTTAACATCTGTTTGGGACAGTGTGGCTCTTGGAACATGAAGAAAGAATAAATAGAAAAGATTGGAGGCATTTCTTCTTGTGATCTGGGACATATTTTTTTCTTGTATGCTAATTCTTTTTCTTTCTTTGCTTTGCCTTTTGAATAATAACATGCTTGGACTTGAATTTTAGAGCATGGTTTCATTGGACCTAGAGTTGAAATTTACTATTAGGTTTTTCTATGGGTTGTTTTCTCTCCCCGCCCCTTTTGGATACATAAAAACACGAGGTTACCTTTTTTTTTTTTTTTTTTTTTCCCCTCATTGTGTGATTTGCTATTTTTAAATTTTTGGTGAAACAAGCAAGTTGGATTAATATTTAGAAAGATCTGAAAATACTTGGATTTAAGAGTTTGGGTTGGTTGGGGTTAGTGGTGGAATTTATTGTGTTTTATATTTGTATTTTTGGATCTTTTTATTCCTTTTTTATTTTTTATTTTTTATTCATAATAAATTATTATTTTTGCCTTTTAATTTTTAAACTTTTCATGTTGCCTTTTTCCTACTTTTTCAATTTTTTTAAATTTTAATTTAGTGGGGAATTAAATGCAACTTGGATTAAGGTTAAGAAGAACTTGAAAGTTTGTATTGGTTTGTGGTCCTTTTTTCTTCTTTTCTCTTTTTCCATCTTCCTGAATAGGTTTAATTTTTATTTTTTCTTCTTTCTTGAGCCCTCCAATAGGGGAGACCAATATTCCGATCATAAATTACACTTAGCTCACAACTAAGTGTAAACTTAGAGGAACTTCAAGGTATCACAAGATGAAGAAAACAACAACAAATTTGCCTTCAAAGCATCTTCAGCAATCTCTAGTCCAGCAACTCAGAGAACATTGGACACTATGATTTACCAAGAGAAGGCGGATATTATCATGGAATATACAAACATGATACAAACATTGCATGGTGATTTTAAAGAAAAAATTTGTGGAGTATGGGGGGGTGCTAAAAGAAGTTAAAGAGATGATGGAGAAAAATGAAAAAAGAATGCAAAGAAAAAGTGGAAGAAAAAGCAGAAGCAACAGAAAAAGAGTGGGAGAATTAGATGGCAGACTTACAACAACAGATAAAAACCAAGAAAAAAAATAGTTTCTTTGTAGATGGATGGAGCAGATTATTATCTAAGATCCCAAAATATAGAAGAGAAAGGAGAAAACCTAGCAGAGACAATGACAAAGATTTTGGTGGATTTTAAATGAGATTTTTGAGATATACAAAGTACATACAAGTTATGCAATAAGACATAATTTACCTAGAGAGGTGCATGTTAGATTTACCAAAAAAGCACTGAGAACAGAAATTTTACAGATAGCAAAAGGGAAATTATATACTTATGCTATTAGCCATTTCTATTAATTTAATGGACTTTCCAGATTAATAAGGAGGAATGAAGATTTAGAGATAAGATAATGTTGTGGTTGGCTCTGGCCCAGCTCCTGCCCCAAGGAATGTGGAGGTGGATGTGGGGTGGATGTGGGGGAAACATCCACATGCCACAGGCCTGTTTTGCTCCCAATAGAATCTCCCAACGAAGGCTCCTCTGATGAAGGAAGCGTGGGTAGCAGGGAAGAGGGGAGTTTGGCAGACAGCCCAGGAGGATATCAATCATCCTTATCATCCATGGATTCTGAACAAGAACATATGACGGACTCACGCATGCATAGAGTGATGCATAGGAGAGAACAACTGAAGGATTATTACAGGAGATAAGTGAGGCCACCTGTGGTTGGGTGGGGCTGTTGTAATTAGTGCTACAGATAAAAAGAGCAGCGTGCTGTTTTAGCCTTGTGGAAGTTTATCTGATTCATCGTTTCGTCAAGATCATGGTTTTGCTGTTTTCCTGTTCACGACTGTGTGTGGCCTTTCTGGACTTTGGAATTGGACTCAATTTCCCAGTTATTGGGTGAGAAATTGGATTGCATTTAACTTGTGTGTACCAGAAAATCCCCTTGACATTTAAAAAGGGAGTTTTTTCTGCTTTTCTGTTGATAAAGACTTTTGATTTTCCTTCTATCGTGTGGTGTGTGTCTTTTTAGACTAATTACCCTGTAATTACAGGCAGTTGGGACACGCCGGTAGAACAGATAATAGAAAAAGAGGTGAGATATATAATCAGGATATATTTTATTGAATTTTAAGGTGCAGTAATAAATTGTTAATGTTGAATATACTTGCTGGTGATGAAGAGGAAAGTTTCTTTTTTATGCTATTTTCTTTTAAGGGATTTTTTTCTACACCTTTAATTTTTTTCCCTCTCTTTTTGTTGCATTTTTATATTAAGTCTTTGTTTTCATTTTATCTTTTTAAATATCAATCTTTAATAAAAGTATTGAATAAAAGGGCAGGAGACAGATTTGATTTCATTTTTTAAATAAATCATTTCCCTCCTTTCTGATTTCAAAGCAAAGGAAAATCGGTCCACCAGATCCTATTACATATTTCCCCCAGAAACCTGGTTTCAACACTTTTTGTTAGCTTTCTGTGTCGATTTGTTTAGACATTAGCTTTCTGTGTCGATTTGTTTAGAACATAATAAACAACTTTTTAGTATTGTGCAAAATTAATTAAAACCAAACCATTCAATAACGATCCAACAGTAAATCTTTAAATTTCAGTGAATTACATACTCAAAGCGTCATACTGCAAAAATACAATAAAAATTACATTTGCTAAAAAGAACCAGCCAGTACAAGAGACAAACATGGTCTGAGCCACAACAACAACAGCAAGGATATCTTAATTAATCTTTATAATTCTGGAAGGAGAGAATTATACGTGCAGCTGTTAACAGCATTTGGTGTCAGCCAAACATGTGGGTATATGTTTGCATGTTTGTGGAGCTTGTTTGTTTGTTAGGGCCTTTTGAATCAGTGTTGATGTGAGCATTTAACAGAATTTTCAAAGAAAGACAGAGAAACAGAGAGAGACAGAGAGAGAGACAGAGAGAGAGAGAGAAAGAGAGGGAGGGAGGGAGGGAGGGAGAGGGAGAGAGAGATCTATCAAAGAGAATCAAGGTGAAACAAAGTCACATTTCTTCCTCATTCCCTCCTCCCTTTCGAGATTGAGCAGGAGTTTACCTCATGACTGTTGAACAATTTCTTCAAGGCCATTTCTGCATTCCTCTACAGAAAGAGAACTTTTGTTCCTGCATTTATACTTATGAAATAACACAGAGCACTACCCTGAGGAGATTCTCTATTCCTATATTAAGCACATGAGCTTCCTAAATAGTAACATTAATATTTTATTGAGTAAAATGGCAAAACCTAGCCAACTTGTAATAAAGAAATAAAATAAAAGTAGGGTTGTCTCAGGTAGCATGTGGAATTAAAACTACTGGAAAATTTCAACCTGTAAGGGGAATTGGGGAAAAAAACCTAATTCCAGATGAAAGCAATGAGAAAAGAAAACCATTTCTATATTCTTGCCCAAAAAAGTTATGAGAAGCTATTAATGAAGTCATATGGAGCACAGCCAAAGTTTAATTACCTTTTAAAATTTTTGGAGACACTTCTGTCTTCTAATGATGTCTCAAGCATATCATATGCATTTTTAAAACAGTTTTGATTTAGTCTGATGGGAAAGTAACAGCCTTATTTGCCTGTTCTTCCAGAGGAGAACATTTCAGTCAAATTCACGTGGATGTCATCCAAGGTTCATGTACTGACTAGTTCCATGGTGGAGAAGGATGATATATACTGTACATACCTTGTCTTTCACTGTCATTTCACTGTCTGCACTATTCCTAGCTTTCCAGCCCTCATTAAATCCCATATATCCTCTGTAAAGGTTTTTCAGATGGAAAAGTGGTGGAAAGAAGAGTGATGGAGAAATATATAATAGAAAACAATGACAGAACCGTCTACCAACTTTGAACCTCTAAAGCAAGATCTAAAAGACAACCAGAAGTATATATGAACAATTTTTGAAACATCTCAAGAATGAAATTGAAAAAAGATAATTGTATTTTGCAAAGAACAGAAAACAGCTAGAAAGTCAGGCAACAGAAACAGGATTAATTTCTTCTGCTTAAATGGAACTACTTCTGAATTTAGCCCTAACTCTAATTTCCATTTGAAAATAGTCCATCTAAACAAACTTTCCTTATCTCACATCTTTTGCATTAAAGAATAGGAAAATCACCAGAGGGATTAAGCTAATTTCCATTTTATTCATATATTTCAAAACAAGGACTTATATCAAAAATCCATCAAGAGGAAAATGCTTTTTTTTAAAGGCTCATGAATTATGTTAATTTGGATAGGCCATAAGTGAATAACCCTAAAAGATCCCACAGCACCAATTAGCTATTCATTTTTATTTGTTTATAAACATAAGTGGGGGGAAAGATTAAGAGAAAGCAAAAAACCAGCTGAGAGCAAAGGTATTGTTAAATGTTTTATTTAAAATTGTTTTCAGAAATAACTGTCACTCCCATGCCTTATTCGGTATTGCTCTGGAACTATACATTGTGAATAGGAATAGAATTAGAGGTTCCTTAATAGAGATTCCTTAATAGAAATCTTGCAAAATTAGAAAAATATAAAAATCTCTAACATCTTTGCTTTAATAAAATTCTCAAAGATATTTTGAGCGGTAGGTAACAACATGATAAAAAGAGACACAAATGCCTGGGTTATTAAAGTTGTTCTATTTAATTGTGTTGCATGATCAGATTTTTGTGACCAGAATCATTAGTGGAATGAAGGTATTAATTTGCACCTATTCCATTCTTTCCAGTGCATGTTTCCATCTTACCTGGAAGAAGATTGTTACCTTCCAAGTTATTTTTTCCTATTTAAAAATATATATAACCTTCTAGAGTTTGCTTGCTTTAATGTTTAATCATGAGCTGCATTTTGACTCTTTGTTTTCATTTTTTTTCAAAAGTGAGAAAGGTTAATGAGAGACAAACAGAAACCTTTGCCAAAAGCCTTGTGTTTTGATCTGTGTGGGAAGGGATATAACAATACTGTTTATCAAATAGTTGGATTCTTGCCCACGTATGTAAATGTTTAGCAAACAGTTTAAAAAATGCTCTTGCATTAAATGCTCTTTATTAGTTGCAGACAACAGTAGTAGCTGGTCTAAGAAAATGTGCCTGCATTCTTATTCAAAATCTAAAAAGGAAAACAGTAGATATAATAGCTAAAATTCATAGCCTTGACTTGTTATTTTTTTTAAAAGAAAAAAAAGATTGTGCAACTTTAATAAAAAAGGTTATTATTGATAATTGTATTTACTGCTCCATTGACCATACAAGTAATGGAAGTGTACATTGGAGATAAATTGGAGATAAATAATCTTCTCCCATAATATATCCAAAGTGCATGCATTTAGGAAAGTAAGATAATCACAATTGACCTTATCCTAATCCTGCTAATGAGCTATTTTATATCTAGATGAGTCAAATGTAATTCTGTGAGATTTTCTATTTTGCCCAGCATCATCCAGAATATTTCAAAATATACAAGACCTTAATTCCAGAATCACTTCTTTCCTGTATTAACTGAACTCTAGAAAAGCAGGATTTCTGATCATAATAAGAAAGCCCTAAGGGATCTCCTAGAGGGTTGCGAGAAAGCAAGGTCAGAGAAGTAATGATAGCGGGTAAGGCTAGGTGATTGAAGACTGACCCTATTTGTAATGCATTGCACTTTTTTTCCTACCTCCATTTGGACACTTCTAAATACCATGGATAATTACATTCTATGCAAGCATATGCAAATGTTTCCCTTCAAGAATGATTGATTCCCCATATGCACAAATATTTTATTTGCCTGATTCCTATTCTGTTGATTTACTTGGTAATATGCAGAAAAAGTTGGGTTGGAAGGAAGGAAAAATAAGCTAGTGAATAGTGATGTCCCCCCATTTATGTTGAGTGCACTTTTCACAGATCCCCAAATGTGCATTTGGGGAGCAGATAAGAAATTGTGTGAACTATAGTCTAAAGCTGTGGTGGCAAACCTATAGCAAGTGTGCCACAGATGACACACAGAGCTATGTTGGAGGGCATGTAACGAGGCCCTATGTCAGCTGCAGTGTGTAAGCACATGCTGGCCAGCTATTTTTAGCCTTCCTTTCAGTCATTTTTGCTCTTGACAGGCTTCAGAAAAGCCTCTCAGGTGAAAAATAGTGCAATGGAACAGAGAAGGCAAAAATAGCACAATGGGTTAACTAGAAATTCAGAAATGAACTTCTGGTTGGTCCATTGGGCCATGATTTGCCATCCCCAGTCTTCAGGAGGCCTCCCTGAAGGCTAGGGACGGCAAAAAACAGCCAAATGGGTGAACTGGAAGTTCAGAAATGAACTTCCGGTTGGCCGATTGGGCTATTTTTCACCACCTCCAGGCTTCAGGGAAGTCTCCTGAAGCCTGTGGATGGCCAAAAAAAAAAAGGCCTCTTGGCTCATTGGGCTGTTTTCGCTCTCCCCAGGCCTGATGCATGAGGATGGCAAAAAATGGGTCAAAGGGCCAACCGGAAGTTTGTTTCTGAACTTCCGGTTGGCTGGTTTGGCCATTTTTTGCTGTCCCCAGGCTTCAGGAGTCCATTGTGATGCCTGTGTGCATGCCCTGGGGCAGCAGGAGTGAGTGCTTGTGTGTGGGAGAGCAAAAAAAAAAAGGCCTCTTGGCTCATTGGGCTGTTTTCGCTCTCCCCAGGCCTGATGCATGAGGATGGCAAAAAATGGGTCAAAGGGCCAACCGGAAGTTTGTTTCTGAACTTCCGGTTAGCTGGTTTGGCCATTTTTTGCTGTCCCCAGGCTTCAGGAGTCCATTGTGATGCCTGTGTGCATGCCCTGGGGCAGCAGGAGGGAGTGCTTGTGTGTGGAGTTTGTGCGCATGTGTGGGGGGAGGGTATGGGTACATGAACCAAAAAAGATTCACCATCACTGGTCTAAAGTCTCTTTATCTTAAATATGAGAAGGGAAATTGCACACATAAGGATTTACAATGTTAAAGATATGAAAGGTGGAAATCTCATATACCAAAGCATCAATAATATACTGTACATTCATCTGTGCAACATAATTCCTTTGGTTTCAATAGTGCTTCTGCTCTTCCTACTTTAGAATACAATAAAGCCCTTGTCAGTTTAGCCCAAGGATGGACAGATTCAAAGTTGCTAAAGTTATTAAAATTATTTTTTATAGTTTAAGTCAGTGTTTCCTAACCTTGGCAACTTGAAGATATTTGGACTTCAACTCCCAGAATTCTCCAGCCAGCGAATTCTGGGAGTTGAAGTCCAAATATCTTCAAGTTGCCAAGGTTGGGAAACACTGGTTTAAGTGATATAAGGGAAAAAATGACCAAATTATTTCTCAATCCCTTCCATTCACAAATGGTATCACTAGTTTAAATAGGAGTCTATGACCAAGATAACAGCATGCATGCTGTATCAGGTATAGTAAACAACAGTCAACGAAATGAAGCATGGAGTTACAAGCTATGCTAAATCTTTTTTTAAAATAATTATTTGTCAAACAAGCCCCAATTGTCCGGTTAAACAAATGCTAATCCATAATGGCAGCTTTAACAAAACATGTTAAGTCAATACTAAAGAAATTAAATTGTAGTTTAATAAAAGCTATGAACCCAGCTATAGCGGTATGTCATGTAATTGGCCTTTCATAACTGACAAATGTCCCAGGTCAGATGAAAACAAGCATTTATTCAAAAGAATGCCAATTAATTTGTGGAATTCACTGCCACAGATTGTGATTGATTCTATTAACTTCTATCACAGGCCTAGAATGTAACTCATATGTCATTGTGTTTATATTAAAAATGGTCTTTCAACTTCATCCTTCAGTGATTTATTCTTTACTGATTAGTATGAGCTGTGGTGGCTCAGTGGTTAGAATGCAGTATTGCAGGCCAATTCTGCTCAAGGTTGACTCACCTGGTTCAAGGTTGACTCAGCCTTCCAAGGTCAATAAAATGAGGATCCAGATTGTTGCGGGCAGTAGGCTGAGTCTGTAAACCATTTAGAGAGAGTTGTCAAGCATTGTGAAGTGTTATATAAGTCAAAGTGCTGCAGCTAAGCTTGCAATTTAGTGTTGCTTCCTTAATGTTTTTCAGAAGGGTGAAACACCTACTCAGCCAAAGATTACAAGAATTTATGCATCACCCACCACCTTGACCTATAGGTGCCTAGCAGGGTACATGTAATATAATAAAATGGCTTTGGCAGTCTAGCAGTTTTACATAATACAATAAAACACATTAAATCCAATTTTAAAAGTGAAATGGATTACACGGAAAATAGACCTTGCAAAAGACTTGAAAATGAAAAGGTCTTCCAGCATTTTGTCAAATATAGGAAAGGTGGAGTAAAGAAAAATATTTGCAAACTCGGAATTACAGACTTCTTATAGGAAAGACCAATTACAGGTCAGAAATCAAACAGTGGATGATGACAAACTTCAGAACAATATCTACAAAAGTTTCAGAAAGAAAGACTGTGAAGTAGATGATGTGTTGTCATCCTCCTCCTGTTGCTCCTCTTCCTCTTGCTCTTCCTCCTCCTTCTCATCATCATCATCCTTACCACCATCATTATCATTTTAACTATTGTCTATCAACTGCAGGATGGCCCCTTCCGCATGTTTCCAATCTATACGGACCTGAGCTTTCTTTTGCCAATTGGGCCCGCAATATTGGCTGATGTCATTAATCCATCTTGTTTTAGGTCTCTTTTGTGGACACTTTTTATCAAGTGGGATCCATTCCGAGTGCCTTAATCGACCTTCCATCAGTTCTTTTTGTGACCAGTCCATTTCCATTGCAAGTCTTTCACTCTCTGATGATATTGTATACTTTTATTTGTTCTCTAATCCATGTGCGAGTCTTTTTACCTTGACTTGTAATACCGAGCATGTATTTTTCCATCATTTTTGTATTGATTGTGAGATTAGTGTCCGTGTTTCACTGGCATATGTTAGAACAAGTAGCACACATTAATTGAAAACTTTTCTCTTCAGGCACAGGGGGAGGTTGTTCTTGAAAATTGTACTTAGCTTGCTAAATGCCTGTCAACCACATTTAACATGCTGTTCAATTTATTTTATTGTATCACCTTCCATTCAGATTCATTGGCCAAAGTATATATAGTAATTTACTACATCTAGTTCTTTTCCAGATATATAAAAAATTCTTTCTTTGGTGAATTTATTAGACATAACCTGGTTTGTTTTTAAGCTAAATGATGTGTACTGATACCATATTATGTAGAAAATTGCTGAATGGATCTTTTCTCCTAACATTTTATAATTGGCCATATCCACAATAAAACGGACAGAATATGTTGTAGACTTGAAGATTAATTTTTTCTCATATTTGTGTGTGTGTGTATGTGTGTGTGTAAAACCAATCAAGAGACAAAAGCTGAGGTTCAGACTCCTATAAGCTCTGGCACCATATTATACTTGCAATATGAGAATTTGACAGCTACTGATCTTGTAATCATCCGTCCTGCTGGTACAATGCATTTGGTACACATTTTATATAGAGTGTATTTAGCTGAAATGTATACACAACAGTCTACAGGTCTACAATTCCTCCACATCAACACCGCTGGAAGAACAATTTCCCCTCTGCTATTTGGAAAACATAGCTTTATAGGCAAGGAAAGCTTTGAGAAAAGCCCTGTAAAATTATGTGATTGAAGGGAGAATGAGTCAATACTGTAATTTTAAACATTACTGAATTTTAAATTTGCTGAGCACTTCAGGCATATATTTCAGCCCAGGCACGCCAGGGCTGCCATGGTGGTGGGGATGGTTGAGACGGATGCTGAAAAGATGAGCTATTCCATCTACCCGGCTCCTGTAGCTGTCACTCAGCTGAGAGGTGGGCTGGAAGTAGCTGCTGTTCAGGGCCTGCACAGATGAGCCCAAGCTTCTGACAAGACTGGGGTGGAGTCAGGAGGAAAGCAGATTTCACTATGACTTGCTAATATAAACATAGGGAGTCTGTGAGCTAATTATTGGGTCTCTGAGTTCACTGCATGGCTGGGAGGGAGGAATTGAAGGGTGGAGTCACGGGTGGAGCACGGGAGCCTTTAAAATTGTGGCGGGGAGCACTGAAATACTAGAGCTGACAATAAATTCACTTTGCTTTCACTGGGTGATTGTTGGCGCATGCCAGAGCATGGAAAGTAAAGGCGTTACAACCATGAAGAACAGTTGTCTGGCATTTTTCTTACACCGTACCAGTCCAGAACCTGACAGTATGCAGTAATGAAATATTCATTCAAATGCCTCTATGTCTAAATCTGGTTCACTCCAGAACTTCAATACTTTAAGTAACATTTCATACAAAATCATTTGTTTAACTCTGTAATGATAGATCCTTTTAGATAAAAATACCAAAGAATTATTTTCCCCTAGAAAATGATAGTAAATAGCAACTGTGGGTATAAAATTATATATGCCATTGCCTTTTATTATACATTGTCTATTTTTGATTTGGTCCTTCTGCTCTATTTACTAATTCTGTTCTTGATAGACAGTGGAATTTGCCACATTGTAGTATGCCCCTTTTAACGAAATAGGAACAAAATGACAATAAAAATGTCTTGGCTAGGAATTCAATATAGCTAATGATTACTATTTATTTATTATTTATTTGTTTGTTTGTTTTGTCTAGTACACAATAATACACAATGAGTGTTATAGAGGATATAATCAGGTAGAATGTATTAAAGGGCGAATGGAGGAGAAAATAAAGGAGTAAAATATAACTATGAGAGAATAGCAGGAAAAGATATAGGGATAGA
This sequence comes from Erythrolamprus reginae, assembly GCF_031021105.1. Classification (NCBI taxonomy): domain Eukaryota; kingdom Metazoa; phylum Chordata; class Lepidosauria; order Squamata; family Dipsadidae; genus Erythrolamprus; species Erythrolamprus reginae. The sequence continues at coordinate 116,086,137 of NC_091951.1, read as the reverse complement.
AGAGAAGATATAAGAGATATAGGAGAGATAATAGGACAGGGGACGGTAGGCACTCTGGTGCACTTATGTACGCCCCTTAAATGGGTGCTCCTTACACTCATGGTACACCTGACCAAGTGGCGAAATCTATCTTCCCTACTGGTTTGAAAACGCACCCTTTACATTTTGTGTTTTGCACTTTGTGTTTTGCGTACATGCTTTGCGTGTGCCACCATCATGTGTGCTTTTTCTTGGTGTATGCCCAGAGGGTTAAAAAGAAGAAAATGGCAATATCCGGGCAGATGGCTGGAGCCTCACAGTGCCACTGCTACAGGTTCTCTGAACCATCGGCAGCCGCCACTACCGGTACACTTGGACCAAGTTGAACCAGTAGCATTTCACCTGACCTGACCCCTCTGTAATAAATTTACTTTTGCTGTCAAATTGAAGAGCCAATGGTCACTCAATGAACTGTTGTAAATCCTCGATAAATCGAGGACTACCTGTATGCCTCAAGTCATAACTTTTGCCAACAGTAAATATATAGCACACTCCAGGCTGCATTGTCACCTTGGAGGCCCCTGGAAAGTCTTCCAAGGTTTCGTTAAATAGCTGGGCAAGAACTCTAGATCCTCATTCATAGACTACATCAGAGGTGGGTTCCTCCCAATTTGGACTTGTTCGGCTGAACTGGTAGTGAAGCACTGGTGATGTCATGATGATGTCATAGTTCAGTCAGTGCTGGTCTGTCGGCACCACCATCTTTTTTTTTTGGGGGGGGGGGTGATTTTTCAGATTGTTTAAAGATTTTTTTAAAATAATTGTTTTTCTGGATTTTCTTTCTTCTGCACATTTGCATAAGCCTAGTTTTCACCACTGTGCATGTGTTTGCCATCTTGTTTTTGGCTTTTTTTTGGGGGGGGAGGGTTTTTTCATTTTTTTAAAGGGGCATTTTCCCCAAGGTTTCTTTCTTCTCCACATGCATAGAAGCCGGGTTTCCAGCACTGTGCATGTGGTCACCATCTTGTTTTCTGGCTTTTTTGGGGGGAAGGGATTTTTTGGGATTTTTTTTGCCACTGTGCATGTGCATGCAAAGAGCATATGCACCCATGAGGCCCTCCCATGCAGCTTAGGACAAAGTGAACCAGCAGGGAGGTAAGTTAGAACCCACCCCTGGGCTACATCCCTTCCTCTCCTGATATCCAGGCACGAGAGACAGATAGTGTGAATGGCTGGATCCCAAATAAAGATTGTCATAGGCAAGAGGGGGCGGAGGGGATTGGGAATGTTTGGTGAGCTTGCTCTTTTCCCCATTAATGATATTTACTGTCTTCATAGTATCAACCATGCAGTGACATGAAGCCTGTCCTTATTATTGTAATTTTGGTTCGGCAATGGATGTCTTCAGAAGCTGCAAGGGGGAAAATACACCTTAAAAAGCTGTCTCGTGCTTTAAATGACCTGTTTTTCAATCGCTGATATAAGAATTATTATTCTAGTAAGCAGCAGTGAACTGAAGCCTGAAAGGGCCTTGCTATGTTTCTGTAACATCAGTAGCAATTACTAACGTTGCTACATTAGGGTTTGAGACAGATGATAAAACCTATGTATCAATATTAACTAAATGCACTATATACATTCCATTATGCCGTAGTGAGAGTTTTATAACAGCAAAGAGTCACTTCTGCCGTTTAAGACTGATGTCTCCATTTATGTCATAAAACACACATACTTGCTTAAGGCTAAAGCATCATTTTAAGTTAAATCTATTCATGTATTGCTGCAAAGTGCCAGAGAAATAGGCTTTGAAAATAACAGAGAAGACAAGAAACAGGTGTTTTGCCAACTTGGGTATCTGCTAACTGATTTTCCAACCAGTTTCTGCCCTCTGTAGTTTCCAGTAACTTCTTTGAGGCTGCACTACTTTGAGCTTGTGCTAAAGGACTTTTATATTTCCATTTATTCCAGCCTTCCTTAATTTGATGCCCTTCAGATTTGGGGATGATTATTCATAGATACTTATTTAAGGAGACGTGGTGGCTCAGTGGCTAAGTTGCTGAACTTGTCAATCAGAAAGGTCGACAATGTGACAGATCGAATCCCTAGCTCTGCGTAATGGAGTGAGCGCCTGTTACTTGCCCCAGCTTCTGCCAACCTTGCAGCTCAAAACCATGTAAATATGCAAGTAGAAAAATAGGGACCATTTTGGTGGGAAGGTAACAACATTCCATGCACCTTCAGCATTTAGTCATGCCGGCCACATAACCACAGAATTGTCATCAGATAGCGGTGGCTCTTTGGCTTAGAAACAGAGAACACTGCCCCCTAGAGTCAGGAATGACTAACACATATGTGGGAGGGAACCTTCACTTTTACTTTTATTCATAGGCAGAAATGGTATCTAAATACCTAATCAATAATACAAGTGAAGATTAAGAACAAAACAAACTCTACATTGGAATTAATAATAATGTCAAGAAGTACAGAAGCTGAAAAAAGGAGCTGTATGGATTAAAGAGTAACTCACTTCTGATGGCTCTTGTCCTTCAGACTTGCAGCTTTCAGCTCTGACTCTTTTAAGTGCCACCAGATCCTTCTTTCTTTTCCTATCAACAGCAATTCTCTTCTAACACCAGGAAAAAAAACCTAATTCAATAATTCATTTTATCCTTGGAGGATGGAGAAGACTTTTAATGTCTCTGACTTAGAAAAGATCGTACAAAACTGTCTTCCGAGAAGAAAGCTCCCCTGTCATTAATTTCTTTTTCCTGGTAAAAGTACCAGTGCAACATTTAAGGCAAATGCACTTCATAGAAGTCCTTTGGATTTCATTGTTCAACTACATGATATAATATAACATATTGTCTGCTTGTGACTTTAAAAATAAAATCCAAACTTTCTGTACTGCAAGCTGTGGATTGATTTTAGTTGTGGATACAACTAAAGGGGAACAAATACAACAGTACCTGGATACTCATTGTTAATTGGTTTCAGAAGGTGCAATGAGTACCAAAAATTATGAGTACCAAACAAACCCATTTCCCATAAGGAATAATGTAGTGAATCACGAGGCAGCAGACACAAACAAGTTCTATCTTGTGTGTCAAGTACCAAACAAACAATGAGTAGTGGGACAAAATGTTTTCATCAAAATGCACTGCGTACCAAATGCAATGAGTTTCAAAGTGGTTGAGTACCAATGTACCACTGTAGAACAAAATCTATTAGTCTTATGTAAGATTTAATAATAATAAGAGACCAGTGACTGAAATAAGAATTTATTTTAGCGTAAATATATTCAACAGGCATTCATTTAGTCAGAGCAGTAGGAGGCAGACAGCTGGATGCCAAAAAATAATTTAAAAAAAAAAACAGAGGAAGAAAGCAGACACATTTAACCCAAAAGTTTTTGGTGTGTTGGACGGAGGGGGAGGGGGAGGAGAGGGGGACAGGGAGGGGGTGATGGGGAGAAATGGAGGAGGGAAGGAGGGAGAGAGAGAATACACTACACTAGTGTAGACAAGTGCAGAGAGAGATCACACTAGTGTACTGTATATTAATAAAATTTACTGAAGATAAACTAACAGAACATTAACAAAATGATTCCAAGTTCTCCTCTTCCATTTCCTTTTATGATTCAGAATGCTTGGTGATTATCTTCTTTCTTCCATAAATATCCTAAGGAATACCAACTAGATCAGCTACTATTACTATACAGGAGTTTATGATATCTTCTTCTTAACCCACTCTGGTTGAGTTTTCCAATGCTTGAATAAACTGGGGTTTTGCTTTGTCGATGTACATACGGTATCTCCATTAACCAACAATTGTCCTGACTTCTTCCCAACTTCTTCCTCCCTCTTGTCATAGATGACTTTTTCAGCCCCTGCTTCTTCTGACCCATGCCCTGCCATCAGTGGTTGCCTCTCAGTCCAACAGCATCTTTTTGACAAATCTAGATCACCCCACCCCAAAGCCATGCTTTGGCTCCTTTTTATATTTATTCTTACACAGCTTGCTGCACATACCAAATGATTCTAAGCCTCCCCCCCCCTTTTTTTTCCTTTATAATTCCTACTTACTTGATCTGTACACCTAACAGACCACCCAATAGAAAGGGTGCGCCTTGGCTTTGGCATATGATTGTGGGGTTGGTTTTTTGGGGGTTTTTTATTTATTTATTTTGTCTAATGACATTCATTCTTCCAAATGATTCCAGCTGAAATATGTCCTTAGGGAGTTGGCTGGCATACAAATTGAACTAACTAACTAAATGTATAGAATGATTAAGTTTAAAGGGGGGGGGGGAGATGCAGTGAGTAAGGCACCAGGTTAGAGACTGGGAATTCTAGATTTCATCACAGCTGATTGGATCGCATCTGGCCACAATGTGCTACGAGTCCACGAGTTCCTGGCCAAACACCAGGTGCCTATGCTGCCCCACCCCCCTATAGTCCTGACATCGTCCCAGCAGACTTCTTTTTGTTCCCAGCCCTGAAAGAAATCTGTTTTTCGTCCATAGAAGAGATCCAATCAGCCGTGACGAAGACCTTGCGAGAGGTCCCCAAAGATGGCTTCCAGGGCTCATACTGGTCATGGCAGAGTCACTGGAAAAAATATGTAGAGGCCCAAGGACAGTACTTTGAAGAATTTTAAGTGTTTGTGCAAATATGTTCAATAAATTACTTTTAAAAAAATAATTGCATTACTTTTGGAATGTACCCTGTACATAAACACACACACAAACACACACACGGGGGAGGGAGGGAGGAAGGAGGAGGAGAGAAGGGGGGAAGAGAGAGAGAGAAAGAATGAATGAATGAATTTTATAAGGCACAAAGAAATTGGATTTAGAAAATGTTCATTATTCAAAATGGGGGAATGATAGCTATTATAAGAAATTGGACTCACGTTTTCCAAGAAAAAATTCAAGTACTAAAGATATTTAAAATTCTGCATTCATACTTCAGTCAAAGACAAAACACCCCTTCTCTCCTTGTCTTTCTCTTTCTCAAACATACATATATGGCTGTTGTAACTGACACTTTTATTGTTTTGCTGAGAGTTGTACTAACTTTTATGAGCCTTTTTCTATGCTTCTTTGTAGAAAAGATTTATGTCTTCTACACCCTTCAGCATTCATTGTTATATTAAACAACCACATAAGCCTGAGAAAACAAATAATTTTCTACATAAAAGTTTTTTATATAAAAAAAAACCTCAGTGTTTTAGGTCCAGTTCAAAGTCCCCTGTATTATTAGAATTTATCTAGCTGGTATTTTCCAGCTGGAAGGCACAACCACAACTGTATTGGAAAGACAGTGACCCTGAAGGGTTTTGGAGTTTAATAAAGACTGTTGTGTTCTAGATATCATTGACAACTAATTACAAATTCAGCAAATGCCAGCTTTTCTAGGGAAGAAACAGAGGGGTACACATTTATGATCTGCAACGTTTGGTATGGATGAAACTGCTGCTTACCTGCTGTGAATTCTGCAATTAGAAGAGCATGTTTCATGGTTATTGAAACAACAGGAATATTGGTAGGCATGCGGCCAAAAAACAACAACCCCATCCTACAAGGCAAGGCTACTTACTGGGAGAAGGAACGGTTTAATGCAAAGGCAGAATAAAAAAGAGAAATCTCTTCTATCTCAGTTATTCCATTTTATCAATTCCGACTTGGTGAAATTGCCATCTCATTAATAGAATGAATGGTTGCAATACAGTCACTTCAGCACTTTTTGTACTGGTTGCAAATTGTGAGCATCATTTCTCAATATCTCCCTGCTTCTGCAGCGCCAAGTAGCTGAGCTGGGAAGGAGGAAGTGACATCTGGCAGGATTCCTCATCTCCCATTTATTGTCAACACAATAGGATTGTTGGTTTGTTTGATGCGTTAAGGGTTTCAGGCAATGGAGGCTAAACTATGAAAAAGAAACCTGTGATTCATCGCTTCCTTCCTAGGGCCAAAATAAAATAATTGGTCCATAACTATCTAGCTAATTTCAGGTCCAGAAGTCATAGTCTCCTGGCTTCTAGTCTGGTGTCTTAACAATTGTACTGAACTTTCTCCCTATTTTCCTAGAGACCTTTCTCATAAAAGAAAATGAAAAGTATGTAAAGATGAATTTGAGATAGTCCCATAGCATTCTTGTTGTCAGTCCCCAATGCCTCTTCAAGTAGCATGAATCAGTTCAGAAACTGATTATGTTTCTTCTGGTAGAAGTACCATATTTTTCAGAGTATAAGACGTACCCCACCCCCAAAAAAGAGGCTGAAAATTGGTGCATTTTATACTCTGAACATAGATTTTTCGAAGCTTTTTTCCCCAGCCCTAACAAGGTGCTCACAATCTTCCCTGCTTGCAGGCTTGTTTGCATTGCTATTTGAAGTTTTTCTCCAGCCCTAAGTCTTTGCAGGCTTGTATTCATTGCTATTTCCTCTCAAAAAGGTTTTTTCAGCCCTAATGAGATGCCAATGGTCTTACTGGCTTGCAGGATTTTTTTCATTGCTACTCCAAAGTTTTCTTCTAGCCCTAAGTCTTTGCAGACTTGTTTTCATTGCTATTCCCTCCGAAAAAAAGTTTTTTTTTTCAGCCCTATCCAGGAGATAAAATAATGTGCTGAAGCTGACCAGACTAAGGATGCTAGCCAGATAAATACCTGGTAGGTAGATCTCCCCCCCCCTATTTTTCTCTCCCAAAACTAAAGTGCATCTTATACTCTGAAAAATACGGTAATTGAAAAATACGGTAATTTTTCTAGCTATCCTACATGAACCTGGGAGCTTCTGTAGGAGGTCTGACTTTTATATCAGATTTTCACTTGATTGCCCTTTATTCAAGGAGGTTGCTTCTCATGTTGTTCCCTATTTATGTTGCCCTTTAACACTTTCCTCACAGCTCTTTCCCTTCCTAATCTGTTTTCCTCTTTCATTGATCCTTCCTTCCCTCAGTGGACTATAATGAAATCTGTGAAATAGTAATAAAGTCTGCCCACAAAGCACAGCATTTGCATCCATGAAATTAATTACCTTTTGTTTGGGTTTTTTTCCCTTTTTTTTTTTAACAGATGAGTCCTCAGAGTCCATTTGTTAAATTAATAGCTGTCTGGGCTGGCAAAACTTTTCATAATATGATTTTTTCTATTATTATCTAGGTGGGCAGATTGGCCAGAAAGCATTTGGTATATCAAAGCAGGCAGTTGTCATATGAAGAAATTTTCAAGGTGTCCATGTAAGAAAGAAAAGGTTAGAAAATATGTTCTCTTTCTGCAACCCAACAAGACAAACACAGACTTCGGAGGATAATCAGAACTGCAGAAAAGACAATTACTGCCAACCTGCCTTCCATTGAAGACCTGTATACTGCACGAGTCAAAAAGAGAACAGTGAAAATATTTACTGACTCTTCGCATCCTGGACATAAATTATTTCAACACCTACCCTCAAAATGATGCTATAGAGCACTGCACACCAAGACAACTAGACACAAGAACAGTTTCCCCCCGAACTCTGCTAATCAAATAATTCCCTCACCAATGTCAAACTATTCACTGCATTAATATTACTACTGTTATGCCAGGCTTCACGTTATGAGCCCCAATTAAGTCAGAAATGTAAAGTCAGAAATGTAAAGTCAGAAATGTAAAGTCAGAAATGTAAAGTCAGAAATGTAAAGTCAGAAATGTAAAGTCAGAAATGTAAAGTCAGAAATGTAAAGTCAGAAATGTAAAGTCAGAAATGTAAAGTCAGAAATGTAAAGTCAGAAATGTAAAGTCAGAAATGTAAAGTCAGAAATGTAAATTCAAACACACACGCTGTTGTAAAGTAAACAGAGAGTCGGTTTATCAAAACAAAAATATTGTATGCACGCACTTTAAACAGCCAAAGTGCTCTTCCACAAATCACAAGCCTGGAATGCTGCAAAAAGCAAAACAAAAACAGAGCAGATAAAGGCAGCTGTGAAGGCGTCACACCCACCCTCCTTCAAGAGTCCACAAAATCTACTTAACTGTGAAATATCCAAAAAGTCTTTGTAAATCCTGGAACAGTCCAAATCAAACAACACTCGTCCTTCTCCAAACAGATAATCTCCCACGCACTCTCTCAGCGACGCTGGCAATTTATCAGCAGCCCCATTAGCCTAATTGCCCCAACCACAGGTGTCCTCCCTTATCCTCTATGATACTTGCACAGTTGTTCCCTTCTTGTCATAAACCTGTGCCTGTGAGCATCTATTAATCTCTCTTCCTCTGAGTTTGATGACTCACTAATGGGGTCATTAGCTAATGGGTTGCCTGCATCTACCTCCTGCTTCACTCCCAGGGTCTGCCTTTGACCCAGAATCTTCACTGTCCGAAGCTGTTGGCAGTAAAACCAGTCTCTGAGAATTTGAAGATTCTCCCAAACCAACATCCACAGTCCTCGGAGCAGGAGCTGGCCCAGAGCCAACCACAACAACTACTAGTTTTTTTTCTCATCATTCCTATCACCCATTTCCTCCCACTTATGACTGTAACTTGTTGCTTGTATCCTTACAATTTATATTAATATTGATTGTTTCCTGATTGCTTATTTGTACCCTATGACAATCATTAATTATTGTACTACATGATTCTTAACAAATATCTCTTTTCTTTTATGTACACTGAGAGCACATGCACCAAGTTATTAGAATGCAACCAATGCTGTTCCATACCAAACTGAAATTTTACTGAAGGGGAAAGAGATAATCTATTTCATTCAGGATCGTCTGAATGTGTTATGAACCATAATTAAGTATGATACTCTGATCTTGAATCTGAAGATGTTTCAGCTGAGCCAGTGCTTTGGGATTATCAGTGTCCAGACTCAGTAAGCCAGGATTCAATTGAGGCTAAACAGGCTGTACAGCTGGAACAATTAGATGATGAGGCATAACCCCACCCCCACCCAAGGTTTCAGGGCTAGATGCATACAAAGGTGAGCACAGCAACATTCCTCAATGAGGTTCCACACCAGTCAAAGTATAAGGCATGAGTGGGTATATCCAGCTGTAGGCAGACAGATTTAGGTACCTGTTTTGCTGGCAGTTTTTGTTGGAAACAATTGTCTGGAGTCCTTGTTTGTAATTCTTGTTCCTTTGACTCTTGGACTATCTGAATACTTGATTTGGTCTTCTGTGACACTTGGAACATATTTGTAGTTCTCTATTGCTCCTTGGACTATATTGACATTTTTCAGGCAAGCATTCTCTGCTAGGCATTTGAATTACATTCCTGTCTACTGTTATCTGCTTCAACTTCTGAGTACTGTGTCTGCGTGTGTGTGCTTGCAACCTTGAAAAAGAACACTTTGAAGTTGCTGTGTGACCACCTTCTCAATAACCTTCACTAAGTTCTATATTGGATGAAAACTGTCCAATATGGTTTACCACTGCAAAAACACAACTACACATTGCCTCTCAGGAAGCTTCATTAGCCAGGAGGGGCATGGGTCTAATAAGCAGTTACCTGAGCACATGATCATGAAGTACCCAATCTGTTTCTGAGGACCAACAATTTCCAGTTCCTCCCAGTTAACATGGCTACGCTACACCCTGGGCACATCCACAGGAGCTATTCAAAGACTGGCATATAACCGGAAATGAATCTAAGGAATTTTGTCTGTCAGATATTCTGCAAAACATTCCATTATGTTCTATAGATGCACCCAAAAAAGTCTACGGAGAGGGGCGGCATACTAATCTAATCTAATCTAATCTAATCTATCAATAAATAAACAAACAAATAAATAAATAAGCAAACAAACAAACAAACAGGGCTAGTCATAGACATAATAAAGACAAACAATTACTGACACTTCCTTCTCCCTTACTATTAAAGGCAGGCTTTCCTTTACCTCTAACCATATTCAGTTGCGTTCATTGTTTTTTCACCTCCAGCAGTGTTCCAGACATGTCTTCATCTTTTTCATCATCCTTAACTTTTCCAGAAAACCACAGAGGGATTGGATCCATAAAAAGTGGTCACATGGATGTGATTAAGGTATTCAAGGGAACATATGAATTCATGAGACTGAGATCAGGTATACTGGCCCCATCATTTTTCTCCCTGAACTTCATATTTTCAGCTGGAGGTTTGGAAGAAAGCTCATATTTGTAGGCACCATTATTCCATATGATCCAAGATCCTGATTTATTCCTGGATTGTATAGAAAGTAACCAAGTTCAGATAACCAAAAGACCTTTTGGGAATGCATGAATATTGGAGAGAGTACTGAATGAGTCCTCTTGAGCCAGCTCTCTACAGCTTTCAGCCAAATGTCTGAAAAGTTGATCCTCATATGGCTCTATTCACAGTTATATGGACAATTGAATACTGAGTGATCCAAACAATTATTTCAAAATACCTATGATAAAGACAAATCCATCATGATCCTGGTCCTAGCAGGGAATTCTATTGAGGTTAGTGTTCCTCACGTTCACCCTGATTTACATTCCTCAAAGCCTCTAGCCTTATATAACATTAAGGCGATAAATGTGTCACATGTTTAAGAACTAATTCCTTCCACTCCTTTTACTCTATAACAGGAATATCAAAATCCCAGCCCCACAGGATCAGAGAAGTTTTGCCATCTTCGGTGCTACTGGTGCACCCTCCAAGCCCGTCGTGGGCACCTAGTGGGCATGTGTGCACCCGTTGGCACGAGATTTGGCTGCTGTGCATGTGCAACAAGCAAAATCTCACGAGTGAGATTTCAGTGATTTTCACTGATATTCATTCGTTCGTTCATTCATTCATTCATTCATTCATTCATTCATTCATTCATTTATTTTGTCCAATACACAATAATACACAATGAGGGTTATAGAGGATATAATCAGGTAGAATGTATTAAAGGGGGAATGGAGGAGAAAATAAAAGAGTAAAATATAACTATGAGAGAATAGCAGGAAAAGATATAGGAATAGAAGAAAGGAATGGGAGATATAGGAGAGCAATAGAAGAAAGGAATGGGAGATATAGGAGAACAATAGGACAGGGGACAGAAGGCACACTAGTGCACTTGTACTCGCGCAGGAGCCAAATCTTACTCAGGGGCACACATGCATGCATCAGGAGTGCGCAGCTGTGCACGCATCTCCAAAATCTCTACCAGAATGTAGCACCTTACCATTCTGGTACCGTTCACTTACCAAAATGGATGCATCACTCACTGGCCATGACCATGCCTGATTTAACAAAGAGGAGGAAAGTCCCGATACTTCACCCGATGACGCCATGATCACCTGAGTTTGACACCCCTGCCCTACTGTGAGGTAGTTTGGGCTGGTAGTTTGGGCTGGAAAAGATTTTGGGACTACCTAAAACCACTTAATGAACTTTTGTGGCTGAGGGAGAACATGACCATGGGTCTTTGTTCAACCCATTCACCCCTATATCATGCTACACTACACTCTCTATGAATTGATTTGCGAGGGGAAATATTTTTTCCTCTGCAATGCTAAAGTTAGGCTTCTACAATTATTTTATTGATTTCCTAGATTTATATCTGCTGTCCCTCCAAGAACTGAGGCAAAAAGCTAACATTCAATTACATGTAATTTTATAATTCTATTAAGCTTATAACAATACTTTCTTTTTGATCTTACATTTCAATTATCCTTTTTTTAAACAAAAACTCTAAAGAACTATTTTCCCTTTCCAGCTGCCAATGCTGAGTGAGATTGATGTTATCGTTCATCTATATATAGGGCTCACGGTGGCTCAGTGGCAAAGATGCTGAGCTAGTCAATCAGAAAGGTTGGCTGTCAATCAGAAAGATTGGCTGTTCAGCAGTTTGAATCCCTAGCATCCCGTAACAGAGTGACAGAGTTACTTATCCCACCTTCTGCAACTTAGCAGTTCAAAAGCACATAAAAAATGCAAGTAGAAAAATGGGGACCCCCTTGGTGGGAAAGTAACAGTATTCCATGTACTTTTGGCATTTAGTCATGCCGGCCACATGGCCACGGAGATATCTTCAAACAGCGCTGGCTCTTTGGCTTATGAACAGAGATGAACACTGTCCCCTAGAGTTGGGAATGATTGGCAATAATAATAATAATAATAATAATAATAATAATAATAATAATTATTATTATTATTATTATTATTATTATTATTATTTATTAGATTTGTATGCCGTCCCTCTCCGAAGACTATGTAAGAGGGAAACCTTTACAGAACAGAATAGAATAGAATAGAATAGAATTTTAACTGTTTATAGTGCATCTATCAAGAATTCTCATATTTGTCTGATTGCACTTGTTAAAAAAATTAGTCTTCAATAGAAAATAACAAGTCTTTAACAGTGAATGATCAGATTATAATCACAATGGTCCCACTAACAAATTTTATTGCCTTGATCCCTCTGTCACATTTCAGTGCCTTAACATTTCAGTTATTGAACATGACATGTTTGATTCAAGTAGAAAAGATTCAAGAACAGGTCAGGCTACATTCTGCTAACGGAGTGGCTAAAACATAATTAGCAACTAGGCAGCCACACAATACAAGGACACACAAAGGCAAATTATATGTTAAAGCATTGAATGTTAGGAAATATAACTTCTCCTTCAAAGGGGACATGCTAGCTCTAAGGAATTTGGACTCAATTCCTTTATTTTTAAATTTTATTTAACAAAATGAAAACAAACTATTTTTCCACCCTTTTTTGTCTATGTCTTGATCATCAGAACAAATAAACTGTAAACAGGCTTGATTGCTATCATCCTGTCACAAAGACTATTCAGATTCAGTAATACCAGTATAGAAAGTAGGGAACAAAGTGAAAGCCTCACAGCTGGAGTTCCAGACATTAAGAGACTGGAATGGCCCTGTTCTTAAAAAAACATTATGGTTAAGTAAACCTAGCAATTGAATCCTTCAAGCTGATGTGACAGTGTGAGTGCAGAATAATTGTCATCCCATAATAACAAATGTGCAGTTTTCACAGTAGAAATGAACTGTTTTCTGATTTATTGATTTACTACAGCTTTCTTTGATGATTAGTGCTGTTTTTGAAAAAGATAGGCTCCCTCAAATTGTGCATTACTCCTCTGATCAAATAGATGTCTAGATCAGGGCTACCAAACTCCCAGCTTTTGGACCAGATGTGTCACGCACTGGCCATGTCCACATCCAGTTTAGTGAAGGGGGGAAAGTCCTGATACGCAGTGAAGGGCTAGCAGATTGTTTACTACCACATTGAGGGTGTGGCTTATGCAGGAAGCCCTGCATTTTCTTTCAATATATTTCAGTGCAAATTGGGTGCTCTGGGGTGGAGCTCCATTTTGGCTACCCCGCTGCGTCCCCCCCCCATCCAGGCAGCAGCCCACCCCTGCTGATACATCACGTGATGATGCTGTGATGCCATAAGCTTGACATCCCTGGTCTAGATAGTTTTCTTGACAACAATAAGTGAAAGTGATTGGCTCTTGCTTTTGGAGTGATGTCTATCCTAGATATCTCAGATTGCTCTCCCATCCAAGTGCCTTTCTAGATTAAAAGGTACCCACTATTTTTCTAAGATAAGTCAAGGTCAACAAGGTTTTGCGAGTTATGACTATTTTGAAAAGCTACTAAAACAGAGCATGGTAAAGTATTACATGCTTCCGTGTGAAGCTAAAATATATTTTTCTCTCTGTGTTATTACATGAAGTTTTGGTTCATCCAATGATATTGATTATAAATTCAAGGAAAATGGAAGAACATAGTTGCATTGACTGGAGTAGAATTAACATACAAAATTTGCTGTCATAACTTTTGACTAATGAAAAGGAAATTGTGAGTGCCTTTACTTGAATGTATCGAATAGGTTCGATAAAATTGAGGTGGTCAATATCCAATTCAGACTCCTGATCCTCCAGAGGACCAAAGTAGAAATCCAATGAAGAGATGACATCATCAGGATGAGGTTGGCCAGTGTTTTCCAGGTCTGTCTCAGGCTTTTAAGTGGAGGATATTATCTCTGGAGGCAAACCATTCCTGTTCCCACGCCTAGAATTTCTTAACCATCCCAAAGCATCAAAACTGTCATTATTTTTTTCAGAGTAATAGAGCTAGTTCATGGGTGAAATTCCATTTTTTTTCTTACTGGTTCTGTGGGCATGGCTTGGTGAGCATGGCAGGGGAAGGATATTGCAAAATCCCCATTCCATCTCCACTCCTGGGGAAAGGATATTGCAAAATCTCCATTCCCTCTCCACTCCTGGGGAAAGGAGACTGCAAAATCCCCATTCCTGGGGGAACAATATTGCAAAATACTCAGCCTTCCAGCCTTCCAAGGTGGGTAAAATGAGGACCCAGACTGTGGGGGCAATATACTGGCTCTGTTAAAAAGTGCTATTGCTAACAAGTTGTAAGCCGCCCTGAGTTTAAGGAGAAGGGCAGCATAAAAATTAAAAAATTAAAACATTAAAATAAAATAAAATAAATAAATAAATAAATAAATAAATAAATAAATAAATAAATAAATAAAGTTTCAATTCCCACCCCAGCCTGGGGCCAGCCAGAGGTGGTGTTTGCTGGTTCACCAAACTACTCAAAATGTCCACCTAGAGAACCTGCTGAATTTCACTCTTGGTCTGGTTGTGTGTTAAAGACAGGAATGAGGGTGTTTGCCTCACAAAATCCTGTTATTATTATTATTTATTAGATTTGTATGCCGCCCCTCTCCGAAGATTCGGGGCAGCTCACAACAGTAATAAAAACAATACAGCACATTCATACCAAACATAAAACAAAGTATAAAAAAGCCTGGGGGAAAGGTGTCTCATCTCCCACATGCCTGGCGGTATAAGTGAGTCTTGAGTAGTTTACGAAAGACAAGGAGGGTGGGGGCAGTTCTAATCTCCGGGGGGAGTTGGTTCCAGAGGGCCGGGGCTGCCACAGAGAAGGCTCTTCACCTGGGGCCTGCCAAACGACATTGTTTAGTCGATGGGACCGGCAGAAGGCCAACTCTGTGGGACCCTATCGGTCGCTGGGATTCATACGGTAGCAGGCGGTTCTGGAGGTACACTGGTCCAATGCCATGTAGGGCTTTAAAGGTCGTGACCAACATTTTGAATTGTGACCAGAAACCGATCGGCAGCCAATACAAGCCACGGAGTGTTGAAGAAACGTGGGCGAATCTTGGAAGCCCCACGATGGCTCTCGCAGCTGCGTTCTGCATGATCTGAAGTTTACAAACACTTTTCAAAGGTAGCCCCATGTAGAAAGCATTGCAGTAATCAAACCTCGAGGTGATGAGGGCATGAGCGACTGTGATCAATGACTCCCTGTCCAGATAGGGCCGCAACTGGTGCACCAGGTGAACCTGGACAAACGCCCTCCTTGCCACAGCCGAAAGATGATGTTCCTGTTGTCCCCCTACCTATCATCTAAGACCCCATTCCAAACAATTAAAAATGATCTGTAATTATTCAGAAAAATCTAAGTTTTGGTGAGCTCCTGGTAGACTTCTTAAAGGGATAATAAAAAAGGTAATTTTCTAGATACCTTATGCTCCTACATGTCCCATTATATGATTGTCCATGATTATGTGTGACTGAATCTGTTTTTTACATATAACATACATTAAAAAAAAACCTAGGTGAAGCTTCATTTGCACTGTCACAGCAAGGGGTGGATTCCTACTTATCTTGCTGCCGGCTTGTTTCCTCTCTTGCTGTGTAGGTATGCCTCATAAATGTGCACACACTTTGCCATGTGTGCCTGCACAATGCCAAAAAATCCATTTTTACAAAAAGCCAAAAACAAGATGGTGACTGCATGCACAGTGCTGGGAACTTAGTTTCTGTGCATGTGATGGAACACTCATGGATCAGCACTGACCGAACTCAGTCGGTGATGTCACCATGACATCACCAGCAGATCGCTACCGGTTTAGGCAAAACGGTCCAAACTGGAAGGAATCCACCCATCTTAGGGTTTTCAACCATATCCTCCAAGCCCTCCTAATAGAGAGGATTACATCTGCCAAAACTTTAGCTGTGTTGCCCCTGAATGTTGGCAGTATATTGTCAGACTAATTGGAATTTGCATGTGGCTTAAATATAGCAGTAATGTATCTATGCCAAAATTTACAATTGGCAATTAAATACAATAACTATTTAGAACCTACAGTTTCATAAACAGAGCCATAAAAATCAATTTGTTAGGACACAGCAGCAATAGAGGGATGTTGTTTTCCTACATATCCTGGCATCCAATTGACCTCTGGGGTATCAGGTTGCTGAATTTATGGAGCTCCCTTGTCCAACTTCTTTATTTTGTCCTCTATTCAAAAATAAAATTTATGCTCTGTAAGTTTATCATCTGAAAGTTCTAACTTGGAATGTACATTGAAAAGTGTCAAATAAGTCACATTATTTTAAATAAATAAAGCAAACACTCTTACTTAAACTAGAATCCATAAATCAAAGAGGTATCATTTAATCCTGATAAAATTAGGTTGTTCTAATTTTAGTTGTCCTAATCTCATTAGCACCAAGACTAGATTTTAGCTCTGTGATAATGGAAGAAATCTGATGTAAGAATACTGCAAGCAACTTTATGTTAATTATAACAAAGTCAAGTTATCATAGTTCCATTGATGTAAAAGCAAACAGACAAAGGTCAGTGCAAATCATGTATATTTTGATAGCCTTTGATATGAAACAAAAAACATGCATTTGCAATCATGTTTATATCTCATATCCCAACAGCTGGAATGACCTAGATGACCTTCTCTGAACTTGCATAATGTGTCCATAAAATAACCCAGAACTTACCATGATTCAGAGGAGACTTTATCTTTTCTTAGCTCAGATTCAGTAGTATACAGTGGTACCTCAAGATACGAACCACTCATCTTACGAACAACTCGTGATACGAACCCGGGGTTCAGAAAAATTTTGCCTCTTCTTACGAACTTTTTTCGAGTTACGAACTGGTGTTCAAAGACTGCTGGGAAGCCGCGCGGCTGTTTTAAAAGGTGACAGCCGGGCGGCGGGGCTTCCCAGAAGCCTCCCGAACGCCGGTTCGTAACTCGAACAAAGTTCGTAAGAAGAGGCAAAATTTTTCTGAACCCCGGGTTCGGTTCGGGAGGTTGCTGGGAAGCCCCCCAACCCGGCTGTCACCTTTTAAAACAGCCACGCAGCTTCCCAGCTGTCTCCCGAAGCCGAACGCGGAAGTTCGGCTTTGGCGTTCGGCTTCAGGAGACAGCTGGGAAGCCGCGCGGCTGTTTTAAAAGGTGACAGCCGGACTGGGGGGCTTCCCAGCACCCCCCAAAACCCCGAACCTGGGTTCGGGGGGGTGCTGGGAAGCCCCCCAGGCCGGCTGTCATCTTTTAAAACAGCCGCGCAGCTTCCCAGCAGTCGCCGAAAGCCGTTTTTTTGCGGGGGGGGGGTTTGGTTGCACGGATTAATTGACTTTACATTGTTTCCTATGGGAAACAATGTTTCGTCTTACGAACCTTTCGTCTTACGAACCTCCTCCTTGCACCAATTAAGTTCGTATCATGAGGTATTACTGTACTCTGAAAAAATGAACAGAAAGGAGGAAAGAGGGTCAATGGAAGAAATTCTAGAACCCCAAATTAATGGCAGAAATACATTGATCAATAGGTCTATGGAGATTCTCAGTCATCCAGGTCATGGTTGTCCCAGAGAAGCTTTTTTTCAAGAGGCAACTGGACTTTCTGTTTTTTCTTTGAAGACATTTTGCTTCTCATCCAAGACGTTTCTTCAGCTCTGACTGGATGGTGGGGAATGCAAGGATCTATACTCCTTGCAGATAGCTGGTCATTTCAAGTTCCACAGAAAACGGCTCCACACCCATTTGCACCACTTAGGTGACCCCTGCTGACACAGGTAAACCTCCAGGTGACCTTAATGACTCGGAAAAAGATTGCAAATTACCAGCTGCAATCTAGAACTAAGGAGAAAATTCCTAACCGTGAGAACAATTAACCAATGGAACAAATTTCCTTTGAAAATTGTAGGTGTTCCATCTCTGGGGGCTTTTAAGAAAAAACTGAGCAGTCATCTATCAGAAACAGTATAGGTCTCCTGCAAGAGCAGGGGATTGGACTAGATGACCTTTAAGATCCCTTCCAACTCCATTACGGAGTTACTGTCAAATGTCTCAATAGTCTGTCTGTCTGTCTGTCTGTCTGTCTGTCTGTCTGTCTATCATCTATCTATCTATCTAATCTATCTATCTATCTATCTATCTATCTTTCTATTTGGATGAATGTGGCAAATTGTCTTCTTTCCCTGCAATTCCTCACATCTGCTGTAGAATGCCTACATTAAGGATTGAGGTCTCTGTTGACTGGAAGAATTGATGGTGGCTTGGAGGTGGAGATTTAAAAGAAAGGAAGATTCAACAGATGTTCTGTTAGAGTTTGCACAGCAAAATAAATCAGAAGCTTCACAAATGACTGCATTTTGCTGATTCAAAGAAACTTTTATAATCATAACAAAAGATTTACAATACCATGTGTTTCTTCACAGACCTCATGGCAAGACATGTTTTCACAACAAAATACAACAAAGAACTCAAGAGCAAGGGGACACAATCTGAAGTTATTTGGGGGAAAGATCAAAAGCAACATGAGAAAATATTATTTTACTGAAAGAGTAGTAGATCCTTGGAACAAACTTACAGCAGACTTGGTTGGTAAATCCACAGTAACTGAATTTAAACATGCCTGGGATAAACATATATCCATCCTAGGATAAAAATATAGGAAATAGTATACAGGCAGACTAGATGGACCATGAGGTCTTTTTCTGCCATCAGTCTTCTATGTTTCTATGTTTCTAACTGATTAAACCATGCCCTTTTTCTTCCTCAGTTTCTGGACATGCTCAGTCAACACTTTACTTTGATTGGCTGACTGAGTCACCAGACAAGATTCATTGACTAACCGTGTTCTGATTGGCTCTCCCAGTCAGGAACGAATCTAAACATTTTCCAACCTCCCAGACTAACAGAAGCATTCTGAGTTGTCAGGACAATCCAGTTAACAGGATAAGAATTCTGTATCCAATCTTGTTTTTGGAAAGATGCTGATGAGCTGACTATGCTGATAGAAAAGATTGGCATCAAATAAAATGTGAAGACCTTATAGATTTTGTGCCAAGCAGATTACCTCTTTTTATATTGTACAAAGTTAATTCTCTCGGCTAGGAACATTTTCCCTAATAATGATTCTTCACAGGGCTGTACACCTGAATCATCTCCTACCCTACTATAATGCCTAAAGCATTATTTTTCTACTGCCATTAGAAAGAATTAAATTCAGCCTTAATGCAAGACCTACTAATAGTCCTCTTTTTCTAAGGGGAGGCTGTTAGTTGTTGACATTTTTGAAGCTTAATTTTAAAATGGCATTTTCTCCCAAAGAGGCAAAACAAGGAATAATAACATTGGTTAAATACTTTGTGCTCAACAATTTCCTTTTAGTTTTATATAAGAGTTTCTGTCAAGTGTCCTTACATCACAAAAACAGTCAGCTACTTACTTCTGTGGATAGCAAGGTTATCATGAACCTAGTCTAAGAAATTATTCTCATCTGACTTTAATAATGGTAATATGGCCTTTAAGACCTCAGCACCATATTTATCTGGATAAACAGTTTTAGAAAAATGTGCTGCACCAATACCTCTAATGTATGAAATGTAGAAAAATAGCACAATATAAAAGTAGGTATCGACCATTTGAGGTATCATTTTCCTACAATAACATTCAAATAAAGTTTCTTCTCACTTCTATTTCCCGTGGCCCTAATGGAAGCATCAGCAAAATATACCTTTTTCTAAATGTATCTGCCTTACAAAACCAAGCTTTTTTTTAAAGGTATCATTTCAACACTTCATTCCAATAACAGACTAAGAGTTCAGCAGCAGTTCTTTAACTCAAATATACTTGAGTTTGCAAATTAAAGGAAGTATCACTGATGTATAAATTGTATGCATGTACAAATTGCAATGAGGCAGGGCACAGAAGTATAGATAACCAAACAAACATTATAATAATAACTCAAACAAACATTATAATAATAACTCCGTTTAATCATGTTTGAAACTCTAGTGAATACTGAAATCTACCAATTCTGTAATCACTTATGCTGGATCGAGAAATAATGATCTTCTATTTCTTGTCAATAGAAAAATTCTGCTGTGTGTTGAGTCCTTTTTGGATCAGAACTCCAAAGACCTGAAGCTCCAGGTGACTTCAAAAAGAATCTTTAGACTTCTAAAGAAATGAACATTTTAATTTTCCAATCATCTTAAAGTTCATTCTTATATTCACCTATCCAATTGTCAGCAGCCTGAAAATATAATAAGACCACTCCTGGAATACTGCATCCACATGTTTACAGGCCTCACTGAAGCTTCTGGACTTCCAGTAAGCCCACTGGGCCATTTTTTTGCTCTCCCAAAAGTTGCCCTCCCAACTTTTCTGAAGTTCGGAGGTTCATTCTGGTAGTCCCATTGGGTCAGTTTTTCACCATCCACAGCTTCCGGAGGCTTTCCTGAAGCCTGTGGAGGATGAAAATGGCCTCCCCCAGCCCTCCTGAAGGCCAAAAATCAATTGGCCAGTGCACACATGCCCACTTGAACTGACAGAGGGCAATGCCTCACGTGCCCTCAAATATGGCTCCGTATGCCACCTGTGGCACACACGCCATAGGTTTGTAATCATGGGTATAGGGTTTTCTGCTTGAGTAGGGATTGAACCAATGGTGGAATTCAGCTGGTTCGCACAGCTTACCCTGTCATTGTTGATCAGTTGCTTCACAAAAAAGTTTTGATTGGCACTGGGTCTCTACAGCCTCAGGCAGAGAAGAGAAGGGCTACTTTGCCTCTCCTCCTAAAATGTTCTTTAAAATACAGAGTTTCCCAGCATTCCTTTAGTAACTTCCAACATGCAAACTGTGGTTACTCATCCCAAAATGAATCCTCTTTACCTGGAGCTTCAAATTTTGCTGTTTGCGAGGAAGATGTGTAGCTAAAAGTCAGTGTACATTTAGTGTACATTTGACTTTGGGGATATTTCTTCACAACCAAACAAAACTGTATCTTCTGTGCAGTTCACACCCCTTGCTCGTGGGATCTGGATGTCACAAATGAAAGCCCATGTTTTGTAATTAACCCCTGCACCCCATTTTGATTGGCAGAGTGCTGCAGGAGGATGAGTCTGTCATGCTGCATGCCCCACCCAGCCAGTCATTGGGGCATTAGTACGTACATGTCTTTTCGTTACAAAACTGGCAGAAAAAAGTAAATTTAGACCTACAGAGTTGCAAATTCTTATTTATCTTAAAGAAAGGAGGAGGGAGAGGGGGGGAGAGAGAGAGAGGTAACACAGGTGATCCCATCACTTCTCTGGAGTAATATTTGGATATTTGGATATCTATTTGAATATCTGTGGACTCCATCTGCTTCTAGCAAAGGAAACTCTTCACATCACATTCTTCAGAGAAGGAATAGAGAGATTTCTCTAGATCAGTGTTTCCCAACCTTGGCAACTTGAAGATATTTGGACTTCAACTCCCAGAATTCCCTAGCCAGCGAATGCTGGCTGGGGAATTCTGGGAGTTAAGTCCAGATATCTTCAAGTTGCCAAGGTTGGGAAACACTGCTCTAGATGAGGGGTGTCAAACTGGCGGCCCACAGATCTGATGCATCACACATAGGGCCATCCCCACCGCAGCTCTGTGACGGGATAAAGTCATGAAATGTCAAATGATGGCAACGTGATGCTTGAATTTGACACCCATGCTCTAGATCAGTGTTTCCCAACCTTGGCAACTTGAAGATATTTGGACTTCAACCCCCAGAATTACCCAGCCAGCGAATGCTGGCTAGGGAATTCTGGGAGTTGAAGACCAGATATCTTCAAGTTGCCAAGGTTGGGAAACACTGCTCTAGGTCACTGTCAAGTTGTTTTTAAATGCTACTTCTACAGCAACACTTCTTTCACTTAAGCCAGATGAAGGTATCAAAATTTCCAGTTTCCAAAAAATGTTAAATTATTTATTTTCTAATGCAATTCTGCCCAGTAGATCTAAATCATACATGGATTGTCAAATCTTATTACTTTATATGATGTGTTAATATAGCTATTTAAATTCACTAATTGAAGAATGACAAAATTAATTACAATCAACTAATGTTGCACATTTTCTGCCAGTTTTATTTAAAGTACTTGGAAAGAAGTAAGAGCAGATTGCGATCTGACTCATATCCTTTTTTCTGGACCAATTCCACAGAAAACAATGTTCATCCAAATATAAGATTAATTACACATGAACTTAAATAGCAATATGTTATTTTATTTTAACTCATTGCTACTAGGTTGGATGCATGTATTTCACGTTCTAAGGCATCCAGCAATAATCTCTGCATCGTTTTATTAGAAAGCATTTCTATGATTATGATTAATATTATGAATGTTTAATGATATATTTGTACCATAGTGTAACATCTTAACATGAAAGATTGAGACATTAAGAAAGACAAGATTCTGAAATCGAAAAATATTTTGCAATCTTCCACCTCCTCGAAACATTTTATACTTAAAATTGAAAACAAACCTCAAATTTTTTTGCATACCAAAATCACTTGTGTTCCTTTCTTCTATCATTCACCTAAAGGCTTGTTCTTCCCAAGATGCTCAACCACTTTTTTCACAAGTATATCATTTCAGATCGTAGGCTGATGTGACTAAATATTTCTCCATAATGAAGAAATGCTTGTTAGAAAAAAAGCTAGAGCTAGAACTGTTCTACCTGGCATCTAGTGTCCTAGGCAGAGGTTGATTTTTAAGATAGAGAAACATTTCATCAAGTAAGTCTGATCAAAGCTAAAATAGTACATATCAGATGCAGGTTTATCTTTATCAGTCAGAATCAGGTTGAAGGATGCTCTGCTTTTACCTTCATTATGAAGATTGGCGTTTTAATGCTAGGTTTCTCAACACAACCATATCATGTAGTAGCAACTAACAGTTCTGTTCTAGGTAATTACAATTTATTTAATACATATCTCACTTGACTTCCAGAAACTCTCCATGTAGATGTTCTTGTGGTGGCTACACTTCAAAAAGCACTTTGAAAGAACATGTGGTCATGATGCTAATGGTTATAGGATGCATAATTTCTGGAGCAGCCATCCCATGGAGGAAAAGAGGCCATCTCTGTTTCTTTAAAAGCAGTGATGACTATGACTATGGCATCAAGGGAAGAGGGAACATTATTCCATTTTTAATTTTGTCAGTAGTCCTTTGCCACAATGCTATTTCAATTAGCAAAGTTTAGCATGTGAAATAAGAATTCCAGTGTAATTGTGTAAAATCCACCATAATGCCCCAAAAGTGTTCTGCTCTTTGGAGAAAATATAAAATGCTCACAATTGAATATGCTAACACAAATTTAAGATCTATATACAGACAGTCTTGATTGGAAGATACCAGCAAATAAAGTTCAGTAGATATTTAAAAGAAGCTATGTAAAACATTTTATGCATATGCGTTTTAATAAGAATTTTCCAAATTTGTAAAACAATATGCAAAGCACAGCTTATCTTTGGTCAATCATATATCTCAGTATATTGTAATAAAGTTCTTTAAAAAGGGATCACAGGTGCAAAATAACATATGTTGAAAAAAAGGGCATATCTATATATGCCTATCTGTTTTTAAAAGTACTAAAAATATGCCTAAATTAGTACTAAAAAGTACTAATAAATAATAATAATAATAATAATAATAATAATAATAATGCCAAATAACGAAGAGAAAACAATCACAAACCTAATCAAAAAAGAGACACCCCCCAAAAAACAAGATCAAGAACAGGACAATGGTACCACCATCCTCCCTTACATCAAGGGCACCACAGACAAAATTAGTAAAATTCTGCACAAACATAACATCAAAACTTCATTTTGCACCAACCAAAAAATATCTAATATCTTAAGGAGCCCCAAAGATAAAATCAAATTGGAATACCAAGGAATCTATGAAATCCCTTGCAAAACATGTGCAGCCACATACATTGGACAAACCAACCGAAGAGTAAGTGCACGCCTTGCAGAACATGTGAATGCAGTTAAAAAAGAAGAAAAGATTTCCTCCCTTGTCCAGCACATTAAAAAAACAGGTCACGAAATTGACTTTAAAAAAACTAAATTACTTCACAAAACAGAGAATTTATATAGAAGAATTGCTCTAGAAGCCATAGAAATTGAGAGGAGACCCCTTTGCATAAATAAAAGAGATGACACGTCCCGCCTACCAGAAATTTGGAAACCAGCCTTAAACAAAAAAAACACTTCATAAAAATCACCATGTCAATCCTTCTAATAATTATGATTTTGGAATTTGGAAATTTGGAAACCAGCCTTAAACAAAAAACACTTCATAAAAATCACCATGTCAATCCTTCTAATAATTATGAATTTGGAATTTTGAAATTTGGAAACCAGCCTTAAACAAAAAACACTTCATAAAAATCACCATGTCAATCCTTCTAATAATTATGATTACACCAACCAATCAGATCACTGAAACATAATCACCCAATCTATTTGCTACATTCAAACCAAATCTCCACCCCCACACTATATACACTAGGAAGAAATGACAGTTGCAAACATTCCATTTTACAACAGCACGAAGCTTGGAAACTTCAGCCTGATGATGGTGAATGTGATTTCACCGAAACGTCGCATAAACATGCAAAATATTACACAGGGCGAAACCCGAACTCAGAACAATCTACATACATATACCCGTGAAAATTTACGAAAACAAATATATATATATATATATATATATATATATATATATATATATATATATATATGTAGATTGTTCTGAGTTCGGGTTTTGCCCTGTGTAATATTTTGCATGTTTATGCGACGTTTCGGTGGAATCACATCCACCATCATCAGGCTGAAGTTTCCAAGCTTCGTGCTGTTGTAAAATGGAATGTTTGCAACTGTCATTTCTTCCTAGTGTATAGTGTGGGGGTGGAGATTTGGTTTGAATGTAGCAAATAGATTGGGTGATTATGTTTCAGTGATCTGATTGGTTGGTGTAATCATAATTATTAGAAGGATTGACATGGTGATTTTTATGAAGTGTTTTTTGTTTAAGGCTGGTTTTCAAATTTCAAAAGTCCAAATTCATAATTATTAGAAGGATTGATATGGTGATTTTTATGAAGTGTTTTTTTTGTTTAAGGCTGGTTTCCAAATTTCTGGTAGGCGGGACGTGTCATCTCTTTTATTCATGCAAAGGGGGCTCCTTTCAATTTCTATGGCTTCTAGAGCAATTCTTCTATATAAATTCTCTGTTTTGTGAAGTAATTTAGTTTTTTCAAAGTCAATTTCGTGCCCTGTTTTTTTAATGTGCTGGACAAGGGAGGAAGTCTTATCTTCTTTTTTAACTGCATTCACATGTTCTGCAAGGCGTGCACTTACTCTTCGGTTGGTTTGTCCAATGTATGTGGCTGCACATGTTTTGCAAGGGATTTCATAGATTCCTTGGTATTCCAATTGGATTTTATCTTTGGGGCTCCTTAGGATATTAGATATTTTTTGGTTGGTGCAAAATGAAGTTTTGATGTTATGTTTGTGCAGGATTTTACTAATTTTGTCTGTGGTGCCCTTGATGTAAGGGAGGATGGTGGTACCATTGTCCTGTTCTTGATCTTGTTTTTTGGGGGGTGTCTCTTTTTTGATTAGATTTGTGATTGTTTTCTCTTCGAATCCATTAGAAATTAATACATCTTTGAGTTTGTTCAATTCAGTTTTTAAGTGCTCATGGTCAGCTAAGCGTTTGGTTCTGGTGATGAGAGTTTTGGCCACTGAGGTGATTTGTGCGGGGTGGTGGTGTGAGTGTGCATTTAGATAACGGTTGGTATGGGTTTTCTTTTGGTAGATAGTGTGTCCTAGTTTGTCCTTGTTCATTATAGATGAAGTATGTATTGGTCAGGCAGTGGTTGGTAAGGTCTAGGATATATTTGGGGGGTTTGTGTTTGTCCTGGATAGCTGTCAAGGCTTCTTTAATAGGTATTTGTGTGAAAAGGGACACGACATCAAAACTTACAAGTAGGTCATCGGGTTGTAGGTTTTGTTTTTTGATTATTTGTATAAAGTGGAATGAATTTTGAACATATGAGGTAATAGTTTCTGTATATGGTTGAAGGTATTTGGCTAAAAATTTGGCAAGGTTTTGTAGAGGGGAGCCTATAGAACTGACTATTGGTCTGAGAGGTATTCCTTCCTTGTGTATTTTTGGAAGGCCATAGAATTTTGGACATATGGAAGATTTTTCTCTGGGGATGATTTTTTGCTGGATTTCTTCGCTGATGGGAGAGGCCTTGATTTTGGATTTGGTAGTTTTTTCTAGGTATGTGGTAGGACCTGTGCTTAGGAGTTTGTAGGCTGGGTTTTGTAGTAGAGTTGTCATTTTTTCTTTGTATTCTGCTGTATTCATCACTATTGTGGAGTTTCCTTTGTCGGCTGGGAGGATGGTTATATGATTGTCTTTCTTCAAATTGATAAGTGCATCTCTTTCCTCCTTTTGTATGTTGCTTTTAGGAGGTTTACTAGAGCAGAGAATATTAGTGACTTTAAGTCTGATTTTGTTGGCTGTATCTGGGTTGATTTTATTTAGATTTGTTTCAATTCCACATATGATGTTTTCAGTTGGGATACGTTTTGGAGTTATTGCAAAATTGAATCCTTTTGAAAGAATATTGGTTTCTGTAGTGGTGAGTATCCTGTCTGATATGTTATGTACTGTTTTGGTCATAAGTTGTTGTGGAGGGCTGGGTTTCTGCTGTATTTCTAGTTTTTGGAGTTTTTTATTATGTGTGTCTGTCTTATATTGGGTTTCTGTTTCTGCTCTCCAGATTGATATTTGTTTGAATTTATCCCAGAGTATAGGGTGTAATTGGTTGCTGATTTTAAGGTGAAGAGAGAGTAGACTTTTGTTGATTTCATCAAGTATGAATCTTTTTTTGTGGAGTTCATTTCTGATTAGGGCTAATTCAGTTCTTTTTAGGATCCTCTCAATGGTTGGGGTTTTTGGGTGGAATTTTAGTTGGAAGTATTTGGGAATTATTCTTTTGTCCCTGCAGTTGCGTAGGAATGTGAGATCACATAAGATGGAGGCTTTTCTGACTTCAAGTTTTTCATAGGTCCTAGTCAGTAGGAAAGTGTCCTCCCCGTAGAGGTAAGATATTTGTTTTCATAAATTTTCACGGGTATATGTATGTAGATTGTTCTGAGTTCGGGTTTTGCCCTGTGTAATATTTTGCATGTTTATGCGACGTCTATAAAAAACCCAATGGCAGCCTAGGACACACTATCTACCAAAAGAAAACCCATACCAACCGTTATCTAAATGCACACTCACACCACCACCCCGCACAAATCACCTCAGTGGCCAAAACTCTCATCACCAGAACCAAACGCTTAGCTGACCATGAGCACTTAAAAACTAAATTGAACAAACTCAAAGATGTATTAATTTCTAATGGATTCGAAGAGAAAACAATCACAAATCTAATCAAAAAAGAGACACCCCCCAAAAAACAAGATCAAGAACAGGACAATGGTACCACCATCCTCCCTTACATCAAGGGCACCACAGACAAAATTAGTAAAATCCTGCACAAACATAACATCAAAACTTCATTTTGCACCAACCAAAAAATATCTAATATCCTAAGGAGCCCCAAAGATAAAATCCAATTGGAATACCAAGGAATCTATGAAATCCCTTGCAAAACATGTGCAGCCACATACATTGGACAAACCAACCGAAGAGTAAGTGCACGCCTTGCAGAACATGTGAATGCAGTTAAAAAAGAAGATAAGACTTCCTCCCTTGTCCAGCACATTAAAAAAACAGGGCACGAAATTGACTTTGAAAAAACTAAATTACTTCACAAAACAGAGAATTTATATAGAAGAATTGCTCTAGAAGCCATAGAAATTGAAAGGAGCCCCCTTTGCATGAATAAAAGAGATGACACGTCCCGCCTACCAGAAATTTGGAAACCAGCCTTAAACAAAAAAAACACTTCATAAAAATCACCATATCAATCCTTCTAATAATTATGAATTTGGACTTTTGAAATTTGAAAACCAGCCTTAAACAAAAAACACTTCATAAAAATCACCATGTCAATCCTTCTAATAAATATGATTACACCAACCAATCAGATCACTGAAACATAATCACCCAATCTATTTGCTACATTCAAACCAAATCTCCACCCCCACACTATACACTAGGAAGAAATGACAGTTGCAAACATTCCATTTTACAACAGCACGAAGCTTGGAAACTTCAGCCTGATGATGGTGGATGTGATTCCACCGAAACGTCGCATAAACATGCAAAATATTACACAGGGCAAAACCCAAACTCATACATATACCCGTGAAAATTTACGAAAACAAATATATATATATATACCGGTATATATATATATATATGTGTGTGTGTGTGTGTGTGTGTGTGTGTGTTTTAGTAGATTTTCACGGGTACAGGTATGACAGTCTTGGTATATTCGAGTTTCTTCCCATGTAGGATTTGGAAATTTCTGGCAACGTTTCGCTGAGGTCCCACTCATCATCTTCAGGCTGGTGTTTCTGTCCTTGTTCTAAGGCGAACACTGTGACACCTAAGCTGCCTTCCTTCTATAAATACTGGTGGCTGGGTGTGGTTTGATGGCTCAGCAATTGCCTGCTGTGTAGAAACTTCCTGGTGAGTCAGTGGGGTAACATCTGGGGTCGTTGATGTAGCTGAAGTATGCTGATTAGTTAATGGTTGTTGATTAGGCGTGATATCCTGGGTAGTTGGAGCTTGCAGGCTACTTGATTGTTTTGCAATATGTGTTCTGAGTCTAGTTTCTGTTTTTATGGCTGGGTTACATTTGTATATATATATACACACATACATGCATACACATACATACACACACACACACACACACACACACTTACAGTATATTCATTTTGTTATATTTTTCTGTACATTCATTGTGTATTGATTTTACTTATAGTATTCAACAACAACAATTGTGCCACCATGCAGTTTTTGATGGATGTCCTGACAGCACAGCAAAAAAAACCCTTCCTTCGAGGGGAAAAAATACAATCCTATTTCAGCTGGCAAGTTTTACTATTGCCACTTTTGGGGGCGGGAGGGCAGGAAGCAACAACCAAGAAGCAGAAGCACTGTATTTAATGGTAAATACAAAATCTAATCACAAGGGTCACATTTTTCACTGCCTTACCTCAGGGGGTTCCAGGTGTTTCAGAGCAAGGCCTGCACTTGGTTTCTGGGTGTTAACGATATGTCCCATGGCATTTTCAACTTCAGTATCAGTGTTTTAGAATAATGGGATTTTGAAAGTGGTTGTGATGTTGTGGATTAAGCCTTAGTCTTAAGGCTGTTTCAATTTCTTTTATTTCCTGGGTATTCCACCTCACATTAAGGATGTGATGGGAAATATGTGGCCTACATATATTATTGAATTCTAATTCCCATCATGCCTAGCCAGTGATCAGCAATGGAATTGTAAACTAGAAACCTACTTTCTCCACTCTGAATTAATGACTAGAGTAACCATAGTTGCACAATATATTTGTGGCTATGAATACATACATACAGAAGGGCTGGGGCATCCAATCTTTTTCTGTTTTTCCTCCCAGAATACCTGGACGGATACTGTCTCCTATATGAAGAACAAAATGTGATTTGGTGGCTAAAATATCGAGACCAACATTGAAGTCTACTTTCAGTTATATAGAGAGTGGGTTTGGTGCAATCGTATTCAGCCCAACCTGCCACGGAGAGTTGCTTTAACAACTAAAAGAACAAAAATAGGAGAACAGAGTACAAGGTATCCTACTCTAATGCAAGGAGAAGAGGTGGGATATAAATCAAATTAATATTGGACTTCTAGTTGCAACCATACTGAGAACAGCTGGAAAATAGCAGGATCTTCTTAGTGCCATGAAAATCCAGCTGGTAACTGCTGCCAGGAGACTATTCGGGGTCACAGCCGTCTTGTAGGGATGGTGAAAGAAGGAGAGGTGCTTCACTGACCATGAGCAAACCACAAATTCCTCATTAGTTCTGAAGCAAGCTTTCCCTGAACAGCAACAGGAGCCAGGACAATCGAGAACCAAGATTGTGCAGGAGCGGTGTATGGACAGAACATTTTACCAACTTTTACTTTAACGACTTGCAATAACAAGAAGAATATAAAAAGAAAACTCCTAAGATTAAAATAGTAGCGAATTGAAACATGGGGAGTGGGGGAGAATTAATTTAATTTATTTGACTTAGAATCAGAAACAAAAAGGCAGAAAAGACCCAAGAGAAGCTATAAAAATACACACAGTTTGGAAAAGAGCTCAAATAATGTATAAGAGAAAGAGAAGTACTACTACTGGAGAAAGAGAAGTACTCAATACTACAACAACAGCATCTGTTGAATTGCTTGACCTTGACTCTGATGTTAGAAGATGACTGGGAAAATTCAAGAGTATTCAATAGTGTGTATGTATGTGAGTGGGGGGGAGTGTCTTTACTTTTGAATAATTACAAAATGAACTAATTTGCAAATAACTAAATTTTATTAAAATTGACTATTGGATTATAGATTGGAAAGACTGAAAGAATTTAGTGGATTAAACTGGACTAATTTATTATTATTATTATTATTATTATTATTATTATTATTATTATTATTATTATTATTATATTTTATGCCGCCACTCTCCACAGACTCAGACTTGGACTTGGACTTATAATATTACTTAATAGAATATTTTAAAAGGCAAAAGAAGGAAAGATCAGAAGAAAAGATAAAATAATGAAATAAAACTTTAAAATTTAGACAATTGGGAGATACATAATTGAATGATTATAAGGCTGTGTAATTATAAAATAAAATGTGGTGTTTTGGAGGTATAACTATAGGATGGATGTAATTTGATTAAACAGAAGCTTCTTAAATACATATTGGAATAATAGATATATACTTTTCATAAACTGTATTAAATCACTATAAAATGGAACCAGAGATTATGAAGAAATACTGTGCATGTAAAAAATGTGTATGAATCATTAAGAGATGATAAAGAGACAGAGATTGTTCAAAGACACAGAAATGAATGTAGAAGCTACTCAAGCTACTCCATGAAAAATGAATCTAAGAGTCATTCTCTATTTCTCAAGAAATCACAATATTTCAAACCTCACAAATCTAGTCTCACATTGAAATATTTGCTTCTAGATTGCACTAAATCTTTGTAACTCAAAACATCCATAAATTAAGAATCTGTATACAATACAGAAGAAAGCAGAGGTTGGGGGGGGGGAGCCCAATAAGACAATAATGCAGAACTATTTAAGTTTTCAGTTTTAATCTTTGCATCCCTTAATCTTTATGTACCTGAGGAATCTGATATTTTTAATTGCTTCAAGAGTCTTGGAAAATTCTGTCAAAATTAAAGTTAAGCATTTTAATTATTCAGAAGAATGTTCAATGAACTGGTTAGTTGAGTCTCACTGCATTGCATCAAGATTAATACTTTGGTTTCTTGATATCAAGCTATCTGAACATCACAAATCCCACCTCTAACTTCCGGGGGCTAACATAGGATAAAAAATGCTCCCAAACAATACATCAATTTAATCACAGAAAATAATGAAAATATAAATCATGCCCAAGACCTTGGGTGGGCAGCAGGCAGGACGGGGTGGAACACAGTTCCACCGGTGGAAATGAAGCTGCATGCCCAGCTCCAACTGACCAGTGGCAGTCACTTCCAGGATTACAGGTCTCGTCTGGGCTCTCCTTTTTTCCCCTGCTGCTGCGTCTGTGCTCCTCGCTTTTTTCCTCTTTCCTCCTTCCTGGCCTTGGACGAGCTTCCCTCTCTCATGCCCAGTTCCCATCCAGCCTCACGCAGCCACCTCCTGAGACCAGGAAGGAGTAAAGAGGAAAAAAGCAAGGAGTGTGCAGCAGCAGCAGCAGGGAAAAAAAGAAGAGCTGAGCCAAGCCGAGCTGAGACGTGCTAAAGCGGTCTGGGCTGTGGTCTTTTTCCCCCTTGCAAAGCCCTCACTCTGCCTGCAGCTGAGATGAAAAGGCATTGTGCAGAAATAATAACCTTGTAACTCTCCCTCAGCTTTCCGATATTTTTAAATCCCCCCTCCCATTCTCCTCCTCCTCCTCAGAAAGTGGCAGGGAGACCAGCACCAGCAGAAGTTGCTAGGGGCCCTTTTCCTCCCCTCTCTTTTCTCAACAGCTGTTCGGCCCCCATTTGCCTAACTACCCTTCCCGAGGCAAGGGGCAACCCAAGAAAGAGAGCGCAGGAAATGCAAAGCAAATTGCCACCCCAGCAAGCGACATTAGTGAAGTTGTAAGTTGAGGACTTAACAGTTCGCTTGAACAATGATGATCGTTCAAGCCACTCCCACCTGGTCACATGGCCGGCAAGCCACTCCTACCCAGTCACATGACCATCAAACCACACCCATAAAATAAGCCACACCCACAGTGTGGCAGTAAAAAGTTTGGCTGTCCATCACTGCCAAGACCCATAAACCACTTCAACACAAAGGGTATTTTACATGTCACCAAAAACCAAGCCAGCTTCCTCCCCATCATAAAGGCTAAATTCGTTCGGAGCAATTTTTCTAATGTTTGAAACATGCAGTTATTTCACAGCAACATCCATGCAAAATGAATCTAAGAGTCATTCTCTATCTCTTAAAAAAATCACAATATTTCAAACCTCACAAATCTAGTCTCACATTATTGAAAGATTCTCTTGTCCTGCAGATTGATTTGTTAGCTCATATGGGTTTGGATCTGATTCAAAATACCTTTTCTTTCAATCAAAAGTCTAGTGGCACCTTTAGGTGCCTAAAAGGATGGTCTAAAACTTTGGTCCATTGGTCATAATGTCTTCATTCAATCTCCAGTCTGTCTGCTTCACACCATTACATTGTGTTGTTCTACATCTGTAGTACAACAGTAGATACTGCTGGTCAGGATGGTCACATTTATGCCCTGATAATGGCGAGAATGTAGGCAAGTTGTAACTATTGTGATCATAGATTTTTGCAAGCACTGTAGAGATAAGAAAGCTTTAAAAATTGTTTGGGGGAAGATGCTTAAACACAACAGAAAAGAGTTGGTACAACATGTGATAATTCTTTCTCTCTCATATTACCTTCAACTCTGTTAAAAACTATCATCTATCTCCAGCCTTTGAAACAACTACAAAGAAATCTGTAAATGGAAATGCTGACAGCCTCTTTATACAAGCTCTATGAATAGTGCTGCGACCGTGATAGAAAACTATTGATTGTTGCCACTGTCCTCTCCAATTGACCAGGTCCTGAAAATCTCTGATAACACTCATCATTAGTTGTCAGTATTTGGTACTTTGGGAGAATATAAATGAGCACAGAACCGCTATACCTGTTCCAATTGTCAGACAGAACAAATACTGGGAATCTTTCCTATTGATTTGTAGATAATATTTTCTGTATCTTGAAAACTGTCAAGAGCTTGAAATTCTTGAGTACAGAAAAGAGTGTTTTTCTTATTAGGTTCTAAAAATTCAGAAAGCAAACAGGTTGGAAAAGTCATCAGATTACCCTAGCAACTTTTCTTTAATTAGAAACAGATAACAAAATGGACTTGATACTTTGCTTAATAAGCTAAGATATTATTCCTTGCCTGCAGGTATTTCTGGCAAGTATGGTATTTACTCCTGCCAACTATGTCCCAGTGCATTTTAGTCACCTAACATGCCATGCATAGGAGAGAAAGGGCATCCCTAGACAATGTATCGTGGAGACTGCTGGGGCATAATTTTCAATCCACAGGCATTTTTAACATTTAAGAAATCCTAGAATAATAATTAGAATAATTAGAGGACATGTGGAGATGTCAAGCTGTTTAGGGAAAATTACAATGTAGTCATTAAGAGGCTTAATGGTAACAGGCAACAGTAGTAGAGTTGGATGGGAACTTGGAGGTCATCTAGTCCAACCCCCTGATCACTCAGGAGAACAGTACTAGGGATTTGAACCACCAAACTTCCAGTCTTTCTGATCGACAAGCTCAGTGTCTTAATCACCGAACCACCTAGTCTAATGGTGTTGAATAGTCTTGAAGAATCTTAGGTTCAAATCCTTGCTCAATCAAAGCCAAAAACCCTCTGGATGACTTTTGACAAGACAGCCACTCTCTGACCAAATTGCCTCCTAGAATTTTTGTTCTGAGGGTCAGGTTTGGGGAAACTGCCACTGGAGTGGACCCATCTTGAACTCTGAGGACAAAAGCAGGACAGAAACAGAATAATAAACAAGCAAATAGAACTATGAAGTCATGACTTATTCAGTTCCAGACATGCACAAGACATTTGTAGTATCCCAATGACCAACCTATTCCACCAATGATTCTCTTCTGGCTGCAGAGAAACATAGTGATTAAATTGGTAGTCATTAGACTGCCAAGAACTAAGTACTTGGGCAGGGATCAGGGGAAAGGCCCTAGACAAGCATTAGTGGTGTTGTCTAGCTATTTAGAGCTCATCTACTGTCAAATAGGGAAGGGATAAATTGAACTTTTCAAAGCGGGTATCATCCTCTGCTTTCAAGGGCTGCTAGTTAATGATCCTCTAATTAAGGATCTCCATTGTTTCAAAGACTGCTCAGTCCCAGTTCAATTTAAACATAAATGTATTAACCACTGGAAAGCAGCCAGATCAAATAATGTAGGTTATTTGATTTACAAATGCCTATTTACAATATTATAAAGCTGTTACCCAAGCCTCCTGTCTTAATCTTAGGGCTGGATCCAATGCTAGAAGTGTTTGTGATAGAATCTGCAGAGGTATCCTGTTGTATCTGCCCTGCTTTACATCAGAATAGCCAGTTTGGTAAATTACTTGATTTTAACCATGTAAGGATTTGTGTACCAAGTAAGTTTTGAATGGAATTCAGGAAGCAAACAACAGCAGAAAATAATATCTTCTGGGGAAACTATAATTCAGGACTGTCATTCAGGAACACTAAACCAGGAATGAGTTATAATAATCCAACCTTGAAGTTATCAAGCATGCATTGCATACACAATGCCAACTCTCTCTCCTCCAAATAAGGACACTCTGGTTTATAAGCCAAATCTTATAAAGCTCCATATCACAGATGCTACTTTGTTTCTCTAATATCAAAGTTAGACCCTGCAAATCCACCTTGGCCAGTGATGGTGAACCTTTTCGGCACTGAGTGCCAAAAAGAATGTTTGGAAACATTGTGTGCGCACGTGCTTGTCAGGGCCCCATTCCAGAAAAGCTGAACATCTGGGTTCTAGTACGCATGCATGCCCAACAATCAATTGGCTGGTGCACATGTGCAGGCTGGTTTTCCGTACTGCCACACAAGCAAAGTGATCGCACTTGGGAAAAGCCAAACTTTCAGGTTCTGTTGTGCATGTGCACCCAATAATCAGCTGGCCGGCACGCAGGCGCACACCTGTTTTTGCCACTGCCACACATGTGGACAACTGATCATCATGCATGCACGTGTGCCAAAAGTCTGGAAGACAAACAGGCAAGGCCACGTGTGCCATAGGTTTGCCATCATGGATCTAGATCATGAACATGCTTTTTAAAGGAAGATATAGCTCCATTCAGAAAAGTCTCACACTTGAATACTGAAGCCCATCTCTTAGAATCAAGGGTGAATCATCCAAATTTAATTTCAGCTTGTTCTTCCACACATACTTGGTTACTCTGGAGGCGGGCAAAGATTGAATGATTAATTATAATTAATGTAATATTTTTTACCAAGTTCAGATCAAGTGGATGATTTAAAGCAATTAATGACATGTTTTCAAACTCCAGTTGGAATTTAATTTAATCCCAAAAATAATTTTTTCATATTTATTCATGCCTAACCAATCTGGCAGCTGACAAAAAAAATGAAACATTGTTATGTCGGACATTCCCAACAAATCCTGTTATATGAAGCTCTTCATAACATGATCAATGATATTTCAGAAATCAGGATTCTGATAGCATCTTTTCAAAATAATGAATTTTGTTAAAGTATACAGTATAAGCTTTCCTAAATTGCAGCTCACTTCATTGAATGTTTAGTGTCAACCTGAATTTATATCATACTTTATTATTTACTCTTGATCCAAGTTTCACAAATAATACTGTTTAAAATTAAATCCTTAAAAAACATCAGAATAATTTCCCAGATCCATGGTATTTATAGACTTTATAGAGCTATAGTCATATTTTTGGTAATAACAATTCAGATTCTGTAGCTTATTTGACAATAATGGAGAAACCAAGGAGAATTTATGCTGTTATCAGTGAAATAAGTATATGTTTACATCAATGGACTGACATTTTGCTGACAATAGTTGTGAGTGATAAAAAGGATGATGTCGCTAAATAGTTTTCTTTATTGCTGCACTGGCTATGTGTCATAACAGTTTTCAATAGTGTGATGTTCTTACAGTTAAATGAGGGCATTAATTAGGCTTAAGTGGCAATTCCTCCAACTGGCACCATAGAGTCCTTATAGATCTACATCTGGAACTGTTTCAAGTTATAAAATTTGTTCACTCTCTACAAAAAGTCCCACAGTGTGATGGGCTTTATTTTGGATATTGAGTATACCAGTGATGGCAAACCTTGTTTTCCCCAGGTGCCGAAGGAGCATGGGCGCATGCTATTGCACATGCATGAGTGCCCACACTCATAATCCAATGCCCAGAGAGGGCAAAAACAGCTTCCCCTCCCTCCAGAGGCCCTCTGCAGGCTGGAAACAGCCTGTTTTCCAACTTCTGATGGGCCCAGTAGGCTCGTGTTTCACCCTCCCCAGGATTCAAAGGGTACCCTGGAGCCAGGGGAGATAAAAATGCCCTCCCCCATCCCCCTGGAGGCTCTTTGGAAACCAAAAACTCCCTCCCAGAGCCTCTGTGTGATCCAAAAATCAATTGGCCAGCACACGCATGTGGGAGCTGAGCTAGGACAACAGAGATATGACTCTGCACGCCAATCTGTGGCACCCATGCCATAGGTTCACCATCTTTGGACTAGACTCTCCTGGAAATGGTAAAAGCTTTGTAACATTAAAACTGCTTAGTGCAACATGATACACTAACCTTCATCTTTCCTTCTTCTCAGCAGTGGGTTCTAAATCCTGTCACTACTGGTTCACGCACAATGCCTCTACGCATGTGCAGAAGCATCCTAGAGCCTTCCGCTGCCACTGCTACCTGTTCGCATAACCGGGCTGAACCAGGAGCAGCCCACCACAGCTTCTTTTCCCTTCTCCCTTTTACTAGCCTAGCTTCTGTCTACCATCTATTCTGCTGGCGTGTTTCAACCGCCCGTAATTACAGGGTAATTAGTCCAGGAAGACACACACCACACGATAAAAGGAAAACCCAAAAGTTTTTATAACAGAAAAACAGAAACAGCTCCCTTTTTAAATGTCAAAGGGATTTTCTGGTACACATAAGGCACAGGTTAAATGCAATCCAATTGCTCACCCAATAACTGGGAAATTGAGTCCAATTCTAAAGTCCAGAGAGTCCACACACAATCTTGAACAGCAAAAAAACCACGATCTTGATCAAACAATGAATCAGATAAACTGCCATGAGGCTAAAACACCAAGCTGCACTTTTATCTGTAGCACTAATTACAGCAGCCCCACCCAACCACAGGTGGCCTCATTTTCTCTTGTAATAATCCTTCAGTTGTTGTCTCCTATGCATCACTCTACGCATGTATGGATGTGTCATTAATTCTTGTTCAGAATCCAGGGATGATACAGATGATTGATCTCCTCCTGGGCTGTCTGCCAAACTCCCCTCTTCCCAGTCACTCATGCTTCCTTGGTCAGAGGAGGCTTCGTTGGCAGATTCCATTGGGAGCAAAACAGGCCTGTGGCATGTGGATGTTTCCCCCACCTCCACCTCCACATTCCTTGGGGCAGGAGCTGGGGCAGAGCTAACCACAACACCATCCTTCTGGAAATTTACTATGAAAAAGTGTATTCTTCCTCTAGCAAAAGAATCCTTGTGGGACTAGCTAGATCAAATGGCCAAATACATGGCAGTCTTGAGCTGCAACATTCTCTCACCTCTTTGTTCCTAACAGAAATTCTATGTTTCCTATCTCCACTGGAGCACATAACTAAAACTACACATACTAGGGAAAGGGGTAGCTTTATTTTAGCAGCTTATGATTTTGCAGCTTTCACACATACTTTAACATGGTTGAAAACAACAATGAAATAAAGGTTTTGATAACATTAACAAATAGAAGCTAAAATAGTAGTGCAGTGATTAACACCCCCCCCCCCCAAAACAACAATCAGTCCATTCATTCATTAAAATGTGAGTATAGCATCCATCAATTGGCATTATAAACTGAGAAGAGATTTCACCTTGTGGATAAACAACTGCTTAAAACAGGACAGATTATCAGATTATCCAGGAGGCCTGCCATCATTTGGTTGCCACAGAGAAAAGGGCAACATTCCAGCAGCCAAATGATCACACAGATTAGAAGACCAGCAGAAAGCAAAGCAGACATCAGGTGTTTATATGTAAAATATCAAAACCATCCTGAGAAAATTGTTTCTCGCTGCAGGAAAATCACTAAGCCCAGAATGTAAAATTGCTTAACTAAAACCTTGACAGCAGCATTAAGATCCTCAGGGGTCACAAAATAGACAGCATGACAGGCATAGCAGCAAGATCAAGGTTACCTCCTCCTCCACTTATCTGTGTAGAGTATCAATACATGTATAAAAAGCGTAGGGCTTGGGTTGTGGTGCCATGACAATTATATTGACACAAACATCCCAAACAATGGCTTTACAGCAGCTATACAACATCATCTCTGTAGCTGTTTGCATCATAATGGATTTTAAGAGGGTTTGTGTCAGGCGTAGCCCAAGAACAAAATGGAACAATTCAGCCAGAATTTGTTATCTTCCTTTGCTTATATGTGGCACACAGAATCTTAAAAGACATAGAAACATAGAAACATAGAAGTCTGACGCCAGAAAAAGACCTCATGGTCCATCTAGTCTGCCCTTATACTATTTTCTGTATTTTATCTTAGGATGGATATATGTTTATCCCAGGCATGTTTAAATTCAGTTACTGTGGATTTATCTACCACATCTGCTGGAAGTTTGTTCCAAGGATCTACTACTCTTTCAGTAAAATAATATTTTCTCATGTTGCTTTTGATCTTTCCCCCAACTAACTTCAGATTGTGTCCCCTTGTTCTTGTGTTCACTTTCCTATTAAAAACACTTCCCTCCTGGACCTTATTTAACCCTTTAATATATTTAAATGTTTCGATCATGTCCCCCCTTTTCCTTCTGTCCTCCAGACTAAAGCTTTACTACTCCTAGCATAACAGGGATACCCTGGGAAATTCTAAGGAGTGTTTTTTCTTCCTCTCTTTCTCTGTGTCTTCTCCAGCTCTAGGCTGGGCTGCCTCTTGTCTCCCTCCCTTTTGTGCTTCTTATCTTCCTCCTTCCTGGGAAACTGACACTTCACTGTAGTCTATTACTCTGGGTCTACTCCATGGGTACTATATCTCACAGTTAGAGGTTGAAGGGGTATATGGGGCATATGAACATCTCTCATAATAGGAATCTAACTTGACCTAACTTAACACTAATTTGGTTAGTGAAACAAATTTTATAAGGATTCTTTTTTAAAAAAGATTTATTTTCTGAGAATATGTTAGCAGAGTGTTTTAGGCCTGGGTGTGATGCTTTAGTCAGGACCCATTCCAATCAGGATGATATTTCAAATATGGCTGATATTTTGTTCTTTATATACTAACATGAAGAAAGAGGATATGACATCATATCCTAGAGATTTAAACACAGAAGTATCTTTAAACACTGTGACCTACTAACGAAGTCAAACAACACATTATAAAATACAATATATTTTGAAATGTTGTTAATTGCTTACATGATGCACACTAATCTGACAAAATACTTTATGAGGATAAGCAAAATTTAACTCCTAGCTTGCAACCTTCTATTAGGAGGAGGCTAAAAGAGGCATGTTTTCTGTGTGTGGGGGGCTAAAAAAAAGGCTGAAACTGAAATCAGCAAACAATAGGGTGAGTGATAGACAATGAGAAGACACAGAGTAATTATATAACTCTCCTTAGAGAGCTATGATCATAATTGTGTCCAGTATTGTGATTGTATGTTGTTGTGGTTTTAAGTTAAGGCATCACGTGACCAGATCCATTTTTTCAGCGTTTTTGCTGAACTTGTTAATTGAAGACCATGATGATTTTACCAAATACCAAATGGGTATTTGTTGCCAAAAACCAGAAGTACAGTAAATACTAGAAACTGGGGGGGGGGGGGTTTGTCAAAAATCATGGTCACGTGACTGCAGGATACCGCAAACAACTGAAAAAGTAAGCCATTTGCCAAGCATCTAAAATGTGATTATATGACTGCAGGGGCAGTGCAGCCACCAAAGCTTTGAAAATAGAGCCAAGTAAATAGCTTTGGAGGGGCGGAGTCAATCATAACTTTCAACAATCGCTAAGTAAAAATGTGCTGAAGTTTCAATGCCATTGGATTTGGATCTGCAGTGCGGAAAAGATTTTAAATGACCTTACCTTGATGCCAAGTTACTAAGGCTTTCAAATTCAAGGGTAACATTATTTAGACGGAAAACTGGCAGTCTAATCTGCATTCCACTTTAAATTAACATGAAATGTTTTAAAACTTAATTCTATAGCTGTGATACAAATTGAGAGCTAGATTTATTATAATCCTCCATGCTGAAAAGTACAGGACAGCCAGTGCTTCCTTTGCCCTCCCCCCAAAAGTAAGCAGTATTAAAAATCCTTTTCAAGCTCAGCAAGATCAAATGTTTCTTTAATGTAACAAGAATGTTTTTACTATAATGCGATGTTAACATTTGCAGAATCTTCAAACTATGGCCCTACATTCTGCACACTGTAGTTTTGACAAATTAAGAAGGAATGGCAATAAATCCCTACATCTGATGGATATATTATGGACAGATATTTGGGGGTTCAACTGATTTGTGAGGTTGACATAAGATGCTGGGATTCACTGCCCCAGTGTTATCCTCGTTTAGGGCAGAGATTAAAAAGAGCTGCTTGCCAGCAAGGCTGCTTAAATGGAAATGATGTGAGTATGGCTATATACTCTTCACCAAACACGAATTATTGACTGTGCTGACTGGGGAGAAGGCTGAGTTAGGTGGTAGGGGGATCAAGTTAGGATTAAGAAAACAAATGCAAATATCAGGATATATGAAACCTCAAGGAATCTGTTGAGAAGAACCTCCATTAGGAGTGATAAACCAAGAGTTTACAACTTTCTGTCTTTCTCAGGAAAGTAGTCAAAGCTAGTGGCAGAACCACATTATAAGCTTCATGTTATGTATTGAATGTATATAGTTGTGTTAAGCCCTCTAAGTGAAACTAACCTTTAGAAGATCCTAACTGTTGCTCTTAAACTTAAAACAAAATGTTTCCAGACATCCAGATATCTGATAATTTTTTGTTTCATTTTGTTTTTAAAAGCAAATGATAATTGGACAGCCACCAGGAGTTGTAATGAAATTGACAACATGCACAATTGATAAATTAATCAATAAAGGCTGTTTTCTTTCTGCTTCGTTAGAAACAGAATTGCCACAGATCTTGTTTGAAGTACTGTAAAGAAACCTATCGTTCTCATAATGTTAAATGTTCCCCATGAAAACTCAGGTGAGCAGCTATATTAAGAATTGTGAGAAACGGTGTTATGATTTTATTTATGTATTCATTCATCATATTTAAATAGCCCTCCACCTCACAGTCATGACAAAAAACCTTACAGATTACATATATCCTCAGTTATCACAAGTGCACTGCAAGGCATTCATGCCTATGGAAAAAGGGGGAAAAATGAAAGTAACAAAAGAACCAGATGAAAGAAAGAGAAAGAGGGGGGGGAGGGAAGGAAGGAAGGAAGGAAGGAGAGAAAGAAAGAAAGAAAGAAAGAAAGAAAGAAAGATAGATAGATAGATAGATAGATAGATAGATAGATAGATAGATAGATAGATAGATAGAAAGGGAAGGAAGGAAGAAAGGAAGCAGATGGATATGCACATGGGTCTATTCTATTGCCTCCTATTTAATTATATTTGTTTGTTTGTTTAATTAGATTTATAAGCAGCCCAACTCATGACAGACTCAGGTCTTATTGATTTTTTAATCAGAATCCATTAATCTCAAAGTTTAAAAAAGTCAAAGATGCTGAATGGGCTACATGCTGCTGAATTGAAGAGGGGGAAGACTTATCATGAATTCCTTTTCTGAAGGAAAAAGACTTGTGTCCTCTGCCCAACAGAGCGTTTACCCCAAAATCCAATACATTCAGTCCCTTGGACTGCAGACTTTAGAAAAATGTTGTCTGATTTGGCCTACAGTGAATGAACAAAACTGTGTGAACTGTAAATAAAAAAGATCCCAAATAACCTGCAGGGATGTTCAGCAAGATTATCAGAAGT
Organism: Erythrolamprus reginae; assembly: GCF_031021105.1. NCBI lineage: Eukaryota > Metazoa > Chordata > Lepidosauria > Squamata > Dipsadidae > Erythrolamprus > Erythrolamprus reginae. Next base: position 116,043,480 of record NC_091951.1, on the reverse strand, counting down.
GAAGTCTGTCACATCAATAACTTCTAGGTGAATTGTAGTAAGGAATTTTGATTTAAAAAGATTGACCTGTAAATTGAAAACATGGAAGGAAACAAACATACATACACAATAATAATTATCATAAACAGGTTATTTACACTTGGAAAGCATGCACTAGAATTTCAGGTGCCCTGCTATGACTGTTAATAAATTCCTCATGGATTCCAGTTCCTGATGGATTCCACTTTTCACAATAGTTCAGCTGCAAAGACATTCAAGAGCTGTCATCTCATAACTGTGGATGGAATATTCTTATAATGGAGTTTGTGTGACAAGGGCCATTCAAAGAATTGGAAAAGCTGATCTCCACTCAAGGTGAATTATAACTAGTTTTAAAATTCAGAGAATATCACCTACTGAATTAGCTAGGATAAATTAATACATTGAAGCACAATAAATTGGCCCAACTATGTTCCTGTGGCCAATATATATTCATAGGACCGTGCTTCCTGATACTTGGCAATAGATTTTCTTTGAATGTGTGAGCTAAATCAGTATTGATGCATGTATACAATGAAGGGCTACCAATTTTTTTAATACCACACTGTGGACGTGGTTTATGCAGGATGCCCTGCATTTTCTTTCAACTTTCAGTGCAAATTGGGTGCTCTTGGGTGGAACTCCATATTTGCTACCCCACTGCATTCCCCCACATCTGGGTAGCATCTGGGCAGCAACCCATCCCTGAAAATATAGCACCCAGAAAAGAGAGTAACATGTGCAGTATGGAGTACTTCTTTTGTTTCAAACCTTGTCATGTTTATACCTTATATTACCCATATTGTTTGTTTGTTTGTTTATTTATTTACTTGTTTGTTTGTTTGTTTGTTACAATACACAATAATACACAATGAGGGTTATAGAGGATAATCAGGTAGAATGTATTAAAGGGGGAATAGAGGAGAAAATAAAGGAGTGAAATATAACTATGAGAGAATAGCAGAAAAAGATATAGGGATAGAAGGGAAGATATAGGAGATATAGGAGAGACTATAGGACAGGGGACGGTAGGCACTTTGGTGCACTTATGCACTTTTGTAGAATAAGATACAACTTTCTTTCCTCCCCCCCCCCCCCCGCAAAACCCCCCCGATGGTGGAAACTTTGGTGCACATTATACACTGAATGCAGCCATTTTTGCCCTACCAAAAGCCCGCCCTTTATTCCATTTTTGCAAAAAAAAACGGGGTTTAGGAAGCCTGCAAAGTACTCCAGGAGGCTGGGTGAAGGCAAAAAGGCCCCACTTTTGTGGAAAATGGGTGGAAAATGGATCACTTTTCACAAAAACAGCGGTATTTTTGCTTTTCCCCAGCCCCCAAGAGCACATGTGTCACTGCATATGTGTTGGGCACACAAATGCCCATGCCGGCATCTGGGGGCTGCTAAAATGTCCTATCAGATCGCCGATCCCATTCGTACCGGGTGGGGCCCATTATTGGACATAACTCAAGCTATAAACATGAAATAGACACAAGCAAATATGCAGGAAAAATATAACAACTGCTTTAGAATTACCAGAGCACAAAAAAATGATTTTGTGAACTGATGGACAGTCTCTCTTGCTTGTATCATTATAAAATGCATTCAACCTTCAGCATGGCCAAAATTTAATCCGTAGCATGACACATCTAATCTTCTTAGCAAGGCCATTTTAGAACCTTCTTACACAGTGCTGTGTTTGGCATTTTTTGAAATAATCTTGTATGATTCGTCAGTCAACCATACAACAATATCATTTCATTATTACTGCCCACTGCAGAAAAGTAGCAGATGTTTGGCCACAATATGTTGATCCTGTTAGAAAGGAAGAAAAGGAGGCCAAGTTAGCACTTTAATTTTTCCTACATGAAATACACAGGCAAATATATAGGAAAATATAACACATATATACACTAAAGCCAAGAAGGGAGACATTTTGAAACGTAAAGGGGGGGAGAGATGATGAGGCACTGTGACTTGTTTTAATTGAGTTACATTCTTCTAGTGAAACCACGCATATCTAGTCTCAATCAGGTGACTTTACCTTATAGAAGTCATCCACTATAATGTTAATCTCCACATCTTCTGCATTACAATATCAACATTAAATACCTGAAAAGTAATTCATAATCATTCCCGTTCAACTTTTAATTTGGCATATAATTTTAGGTTATCCATGTAAAAAGAATATAACTTTTTCACCTTGCTTTGAAAATCATTAGCCATGTTTTCCCTTACTAGCATCCTTGTCATCTGGATCATTACAAAACTGAATAATAAAGATGATAAAGAATAATTCTGAAATACTCCCTTTTTTATTTTTACTTCATGTAACCCATCCTCTTTAAGCATTTGTTTACCATGTTTTCATGGCCATTTCTACAAAACTTTGAATATTTTGATTGACCCCAAACATTTCTATACATTCTGTAGTCCTATTAGTGGAAGGGAATCAAGTGCATTCTTGTACTCAATCCAAACCATACTTAAATTCACTCAACCTTACTTTGATTTTATAACGATTGCTTCATCAATAAGTACTGATCTTTTAACTCCTCATACATTTCTGTCATTACCCTTTTGCTCAACTGAAGACCTTTTTCTGCAGACAAATGTATTATTCCAGTAAGAATTTTGAACAAACTGTACACTGCCCAAACAAGAAAAAGGGCTGAGAAAATATCTACAGACTCCTCACAACCTGGATATAAACTGTTTAAACTCTCATCAGGACACTAAAATATATAAATCCAATAAATCTAATCTAATCTAATCTAATCTAATCTAATCAGGACACTGCTATAAAGCCTTGCATGCCAAAGCAACTAGACACAAAGACAGCCCTCCCCGCACCAAGCTATCACTCTGCTAAACACATAATTCCCACAGCACTGTCTTGTTTGCTTGCTTGCTTGCTTGCTTACAGATTGATTGATTGATTGATTGATCGATCGATCAGTCTATTTATTTGTTTGTTTGTTTGTTTATTAGATTTCTATGCCACCGTTCTCGAAGCGACTCAGGATGGCCTACAACATTGTAAATGCAAACAATGTATGTGAGAAATCCAATTATTTTAAAAGGACAAAATTAATAAAAATCTAAAACCCCTTATACTGTCATCCACATTCATCCAATTCAATCATTCATATCGGCTAGGGACAATCTCGTGGCTCAAGTTCCCCGTGCCCGCCGGCAGAGGTAGGTCTTCAGAGCTTTAGGAAAGACCAGGAGGGAGTAGGTGGTACGTATCTCCAGAGGGAGTTCATTCCAGTTCATTTCCAGTGGCCTAAAGATAGCTAATCATGTAGTAGGACTGTATTACTAATACCTTTCTTAGCTTTCCTATTACATAAACCTCCCACCCCCAATAAATTTTATTTGTTTTTGGTATTTCAACATCTCATTTCGTGAGCAATTCTTACTTTTCCATACTTGATTTTCCACTTGTGTATTATCATCAAGTACTGTATCTTTCTGTAGCCCAATCTAATTTGAAAATAATTTGGTAAGGGGTATCAGTGGATCATTTAAAGTAGATAGAAATTCTTTCAGTTGTAATAGATCTAATGACCATTTCATGAAAAATCTGCTAAAAGCCTTTTGTTGTTCTCCCAAGACTTGTATAATCTTTTGCAAACAGGAATTCTTTGAATACCTCAAGTCGTTTGTTTGATTGATTGATTGATTGATTGATTGATTGATTGATTGATTGATTGATTTCTATGCCACCCTTCTGCTGAGACTCAGGATGGCTTAGATATGCTAGTAAGAAACCCTAAGCCTGTAATGGCGAACCTGTGGCACCCATGTCCAAATTGGCATACAAAGCCATGTCACCCGACACATGCAGCCTCGGTTGTTTGTCTTTCAGGTTTCTGGCACACATAATAATAATAATAATAATAATAATAATAATAATAATAATAATAATAATAATAATAATAATAATTTATTGGACTTGTATGCCGCCCCTCTCCGAAGACTCGGGGCGGCTCACAACAATAATAAAACAATATAGCAGTAAAACAAATCCAATATTTAAAAACATATATAAAACCCCAGCAATTAAAACCATACAACACATACATACCAAACATAAAATATAAAAGCCTGAGGAGGATGTCTCAGTTCCCCCATGCCTGGCGATATAGGTGGGTCTTAAGTAATTTGCGAAAGACAAAAAGGGTGGGGGCCGTTCTAATCTCTGGGGGGAGTTGATTCCACAGGGCCGGTGCCGCCACAGAGAAGGCTCTTCCCCTGGGGCCCGCCAAACGACATTGTTTGGTCGACGGGACCCGGAGAAGGCCATGTGCATGTGACAATCAAGTGTCCTTTGTGTGCATGGCAATGCCAAAAACCAGTGCGCAATGTGCACCGCCCAGCTGATTGTCAGGTGTTCATGTGTGCCAGAACCTGGAAGTTCAGCTTTAACAGAGCTAATTGTTGGGCACACATGCACACTAGAACTGGGAGGAGCCTGACAAGCGCATGCATGCACACACGACGTTTCTGCCCAACCTTTTCGGCACTTGGTGTCAAAAAAGTTTTCCATCACTGCCCTAAACCATATAGATGAAAGGCTTAGGCTACAGTCAAGCTTAGAGTTATTTGCTTTGTGGCGTGGGGCTTTGTTATTATTGATTGAATTCTTATTCCATGTGGCTATAACAGAAATATGTGATTATCCATGTGTTTTTTCTCTACTTTTAGAGTTAGGTTTATTTGAAGGAGGTTCAGCTAGCGATTTGTGAGACTTTCTATTTGTATTACTCTGTTCTTCCCCTGAGCAACCCAAAATAAAGTTTCATAAATATAGGCACACCTTAGAGATACCGAGGGTTTGGTTCCAGACTATTGCAATAAAGCGAATATTGCAATAATAGTCTCACAATATTACACGAATCATAGAGGTTTTTTGTTTCCCAATGCATATAAAAGTAATGTTTATATTATACTGTAGTCTATTAAGTGTGCAATATCATTATGTCCAAAAAAAGTACATACCTTAATTAAAAAATACTTTATTGCTAAAAAATGCTAATCATCTTCTGAGCTCTCAGCAAGGCATGCCTGTAATTAGCATTAGAGATTACTCCATAAGAAGATAAATGTGATTTAAGACTCAACAGCTAACATAAATTGTGGCTGTCTCTTCCTCCATCTCCCTCCAACCTGGCAAGAGCAACCAAGCTAGATAATTCACTTGACATTTGATGCCCAGAACTCACGGTTTGGGTTTGTGGACCCAAGAAATAATTGATCTGATCTGAAATGATATGAACATTGATATTTTAAAAAAATATTCAGCACTGCATTGGATAGAATGTTTGATTTTGATTTGATTTTATTGGATTTGTATGCCGCCCCTCTCCGTAGACTCGGGGCAGCTAACAACAGTAGTAAACAACATATGACAATCCAATATTAAAACAGTTAAAAACCCTTATTGTAAAACCAAACATATATACAGACATACCATGCATAAAATTGTAAAGGCCTAGGGGGAAAGAGTATCTCAATTCCCCCATGCTTGGCAGCAGAGGTAGGTTTTAAGAAGCTTACGAAAGGCAAGGAGGGTGGGGGCAATTCTAATCTCTGGGGGGAGTTGGTTCCAGAGGGCCAGGGCCGCCACAGAGAAGGCTCTTCCCCTTGGACCCACCAAGCGACATTGTTTAGTTGACGGGACCCTGAGAAGACCCACTCTGTGGGACCTAACTGGTCGCTGGGATTCGTGCAGCAGAAGGTGGTCCCTGAGATAGTCTGGTCCGGTGCCATGAAGGACTTTATAGGTCATAACCAACACTTTGAATTGTGACTGGAAACTGATCGGCAACCAATGTAGACTGCGGAGTGTTGGTGTAGCATGGGCATGTACATATTCTGGGACATCTGTTAAAATCCCTTTGGTTTGCATACTACCCAACACCATCCAAGCTCAGCCACCAAAGAAAGCTTCCAAAGCAAGGATAATGATGGAGATGAACACAATTTTGACAGCTTTGACTTTATGATAGGCTTTTGTCAGCATATCACTCAACATCATTGGATCATGCAAGGAGAGCCACCAAGGAAACTACCATTGGGAAGAGGAGGAGGAGGAGAAGGAGGAGGAGGAGATGGGCAAGTGGAACATAGCTCCAAGGTCATCTATAGATAAGTCTACAGACACAATGAGGATCATTGCCATACCTCATTTCCCTAAACTTTGCTGGAAGAGACAGCAATGTCTGGCTCATTTATAGCAAAGATGTAGCTGTTATTAAAGTAAAATGATGGAGAAGAAAAATGTTGTCCTTCACCTCCTACAATAAAATGTCTTGGGCTGGTCCTCCTCATTCTCAGGGCTACCGGCCCCTAGAGGAACTTCTAAGGACTGTAGGAAAAACAGCATGATAGGAAAGCCCCTATGGTTTATTCACACAAAGAAACTTAGCATCCCATCATTATTCTAACACAGCAGTGATAGCCATCTCTGGAACAAAACTGTTGCACTGATCAATTCTATTTTGTTTCAAAGAGTATGAAAGACTTAAAACCTCACTGGAGTTTTGATCTCTCATAGTTCTAAGTCAAATGGTTCTCCAAAGATATTAGAAAGAGAAGGTTTTTGATAAATCTTTAAATTGTGTTTTCCTTCAAGTTTTTATATAGAGGTTTATATACAGCAGACTAATTGTAATACATTGAAAATTCTTTTTATATCTTGCAAGGCCTTTTATTGTTCATTTATGCAGCTGTTTCCCCATTCCTTTGACTATTGATACAATAACTCTACATTGTAATGTTCAGTCATCTTTCTTTTTTTTATTGTTCTTTGCTGCTAAAACAGGCTCTAGAAAATATAGACATATATTAGTTGTTGGTTTTCAAAAGCAGGTGAGGAAGGCAGTTGCACCCTCATATAGTATGCATTAAAAAGCAAGAAAGGGGGAATAGCTTAAGGTGAAAGGGAATGCTATAAGAAATGTTTGAACATAAAGCAGGCAGAAAACACACAACTTCCAGTCGTTCAAATGACTCTTGAAAATACGGAATAGAATAGAACAGAACTCTCATTAAGAACCAGTCAATTTAAACTGTAAGGATAAAAGCAACAAGGTTACAGTCATATAGTCATTTGTGGGAGGAGATGAGGAATGGGAACAAGTGCAGACTTAGTGAGTAGTTTGACAATGTTGAGGGAACAGATTCACCAATGGAGCTTTACAGAAAAATCTACTCTAATAGTGTCCTTACTGCTGCTTATCTGCTTATCTTCTTCTTATCTGCTGCTTATCTTCTTTTTCTCAAGCTTCTTAGGAGATCTGGGTCTTTGCATCATCTATCCAAAATGCGATATTTTGTGTCTGGTTATTTCTGCCTTGAATGAAAAATCTGGCATGATCACGCCATATTTCATTTTGTTCTTTTTCTTAGTTGTCCACAGAATTCTCAAAAAAGATAAAAAATGTGAATATTTTTTTCCTATTCTGCTTCTTGAAAATCCAACTTTTGCTTCCTTACAAGCAAAGGGGAAAAAGTTATCATATAAAACTTTGTAGGTATAGACACATTGCAACAGCTGAATATCTTTTACAATGCTATTCTTCCAAAAGCTCATCCAATGTGTATTTCTGGACTTCTGGACTTCTTTACTGTTGATGGTCAATCCTAAATGTCTTAAGCCAATGATAGTGAACCTTTTTTGGCTCAGTTGCCAAAAGGGTATGTGTGCATGCATGATAGCGCAAGTGTGCATGCCCACACCCATAATGCAATGCCCTCCTGCATGCATGCGCACATAACTCCCTGTGCTACCCCCTGTGCATGTGTTCAGAGCTCATTGAAATCTCTGGACTTCCGATAGGCCTGTTGGGTTGTGTTTCCCCTTTCTCAGGCTTCTGGAAAGCCTTCGGAGCATTGTGAAAAATGGACCCAGTGAGCTTACCAGAAGTTCAGTAATGAACTTCCAGAAACAGTCCAACTGGAAGTTTGTTTCGGAACTTCCAATAGGCCTGTTGGGTCAATTTTTCATAATCTACAGGCTACGGACGTTTTCCTGAAGCCTGAGGAAGCCACCCTCCAGAAGGCCAAAAATCAGATGGCCAACATGCATATGAACCCTGGAGCTGACATAAAGCAACGCCTCATGTGCCACCTGTGACACGCATGCCATTAAGTTCGCTCTTCATTAACAATTGCAAAGTCAGCTGCTGTACCATTTGTCCTATAGCCTTCTTCATAGTTAATCTTAGCCAATTTTTTCACTGTGCTCCTTGATTCTCATTACCAAAATTTGCAGCTCATTTTTTAATTTCAGCTATCAGAGTACTGTCATTGGCATAGCATGATTATTGATGTTTTGCTTCCAGCTTTAAAGCCATGCTGATATTCTATCAATCTAATCTCCCTCAAAATATATATTCAGCATATACAGTGGGTTATAATTAATAAATGGAGAGAGAGTATACAGACTTATCTCATTCCTTTGCATAGGAATGTTGTGTTTATACTGTAACTTCCTGATTTATTTATAGATTTTGAATGAAAACAACAAGAATCTCCCATTCTCCTAAGAAAAATCCCATAGTCTGATGTGATCAACAGCATTGAATATCTTTCTGTAATCAATGAAGCGCATTCTAATTTCTTGTTGATACGCTTTGGCGTATCGTAAAATAGCAATAGCACTTTATTGATTTGATTTGATTTGATTTGATTTGATTTGAATGTTGCCCCTCTCCGCAGACTCGGGGCGGCTCATAGCAACAATAACACAATGTACAACAAATCTAATAATTTAAAAAATACTAAAAACCCTATTATTAAAAGCAAACATACACACAAACATACCATGCATAAACTGTATGGGCCTGGGGGATATGTCTCAATTCCCCCATGCCTGACAGCAGAGGTGGGTTTTAAGGAGTTTACGAAAGGCAAGGAGGGTGGGGGCAGTTCTAATCTCCAGGGGGAGCTGGTTCCAAAGGTTTGGGGCTTCCACAGAGAAGGCTCTTCCCCTGGGTCCTGCCAAACAACATTGTTTAGTCGACAGGATCCGGAGAAGGCCAACTCTGTGGGACCTAACCAGTCGCTGGGATTCGTGCGGCCGAAGGCGGTCCCGGAGATATTCTGGTCCGATGCCATGACTTATACGTGCTTTATGGGCCTCTAATCTGCTCATAGAGTCAGCATATTGCCCCCAACAATCTGGGCCCTCATTTTACCAATTTCAGAAGGATGGAAGGCTGAGTCAACCTTGAGCTACTGAGATTCAATCTGCCAAATTGCATGCAGCTGAAGTAGCCTGCAGTACTGTACTCTAACCACTGTGCCACAGCAGTTCGTTAATACAGCATGTGCCCAGCAAAGTGGGAGCTTTGTAAATCCATGGTTGATATGTTGTGTGTGTATGCACACATACACACACACATACAATCTGTATCTAGTAAGACTCACCAATAGGAAAATTAAAATTTTCTTAACTGGCTTAGAGTCAGGTTGATATGGGCACAATATAAAAGATGCTTGAACCCATGGGAGTTTGGGGGATTTATAAGCAGCTTACTTCTAATGAAAACCAACTTCATTAGTAGGGTGCAAACAGCGAACAACAGATAAGCAATCAGTTGCAATGTGAAATAGTTATGCCACATGTGCAAAGGTTTTAGGCCTTTCCCATTTACTGAGAATTGTGTCACTAGCCAAATATGGATTACCCAATACAATAATAATAATAATAATAATAATAATAATAATAATAATAATAATAATAAATTTATTGTCATTGTCAAAACAACAAATTGTCATTGGCAACGAAAGTCGTGTGACACCCAGAGACCAGTCCCACCATACATAAAATTAGACTAGGTAAATTTAAAAATAGAATAAAAATAGAATAAAATGTCCCACCCAGTACAAATTCCCCACCCTAAACCACTCAACCTTGTGTCAAGTGACAACAACTGTGTCATTAGAAAGATCTTGTGTGAAACTAACAATATAAGTTTGCTTGTATATTTATGGGGTCCTTTTATCTGGAAACATTCCTGAACATGATCTTGCATGTCTGTCAAAGACTCTGCAGACTCGTAATAAAGTTTTGGAGATTTTAAAACTATGTCTTGACTTAGTGGCAGAGAAGAGAGAGAAATGCTAGAGTTTTTTTTTCTCCAGGTATTTCTGTCATACAGCCAGGGGTGGGCTGCTGCCCGGATAGGGGGAAATGCAGTGGAGTAGCAAAAATGGAGCTCAACCCCAAAGCACCCAATTTGGATGAAAGATATTGAAAGAAAATGCAGGGTGTCCTGCATAAGTCGCGTCCACAGTGTGGAAGTAAAAAATTTGGTAGCCCTTCACTGCATACAGCTTAAGTGGTAAGTGTAGATATGGCCTTGGCTTCCTCCTTCTTCATGATATTTCTTTTTCTTCTCTTTATTCAAATTCTTCTAGTCCTTCTTTTTTTTTATTTTGAAAGTCAACTGAGGGGCATACAAAACTAGGCCAAAGTTTGTTTTCTTCTTTCCTCCCTTCCTTCCTCCCTTCCTTCCAACTTCTTTCTGAAAACTAATTTCTATTATGGTGGCAAGACATATGTGCCATTATGTAGCAGCCATGGTTGTTGCCTCTCCACAATGCTCCCTCCTCTGTTCCTCTCACACTATCTTATCTTTCACGATTTGTGGGTCAAAAACCATTGTACTGCACCCCAAAATAGCTGTAGATTAGCATGTTGAGTTAGTCCATTATTTAAAACGTATGTTTTATCACTTGATGATCACTTCTCCTAAATGTTTTCAAGACTATTAAGACTATAGTTCTTACATAAAATGTTATTTTAACATTAAAAGTTAACTAATTATTATGCAGAGCATTTTAGCAGCTACACATGTTCAAGTAACCTTTAGCTGAGTGGTAATTATAAATAGCTTTCTCTACTGGGGGAAAATGGAACCAAATTAACCAGCTTTTTAGTGTCTATCAGGAATTGAAGCAAGCATAAACAATAGAAAAAGTAAAGACATATTTTGAATATTAAAACTTTTTTACAAGTAGTAAAGCTACAATAATAAAAACAAGCAGTGAAAAATTCCATCCCATTTCTGAATTTCTAGTAGTAGCATAAAATTGTACAGAGCTAGTAAGGTCTTTTTTAATGTCTTCACAGTAAGGTCTTTCATCATCTGTCACAAACATCTGTCTTGCAGATTACTGACCAAGATGGTAGAAATAATAATAGTACTGCAGGAGATGATCCAATACCTTACAATGATCTTTCTTTCTTTCTTTCTTTCTTTCTTTCTTTCTTTCTTTCTTTCTTTCCTTCCTTCCTCCTTCCTTCCTTCCTTCTCACAACTCATCTTGATCAAGGAAAATCTATAGATGCAATTTATATTTACTTCTTCAAAGCCTTTGATTCAGTGGTACATGACAAACTACTCCTTAAACTCAAATACTATGGCATTGCAGGATCCTTCCATAGCTGGATTACAGCATTCCTGTCAAACAGACAACAAGTGGTTAAAATAGGAAGCACCATATCAACCCCTGTCCCTGTAAAAAGTGAAGTCCCCCAAGGTAGCATACTTGGACCAACAATTTTATTCTCTACATCAATGACCTTTGCGATCCCATTACAAGCAACTGTGATCTCTTCACATATGATGTAAAACTCTTCAACACCACCAATAACACAAGTACTCTCCAAAAAGATCTGTTTCTGATTGATCTAACACATGGCAACTCAAAATCTCAACCAGTAAATGTTCTGTCTTACACATCGGCAAAAAGAATCAGAATTCCAAATACAAACTGAATAAACAAATTATCACAGATAACCCCCACTCGGTTAAAGACCTCGGAGTACTAATAACAAAAGACCTAAGTGCCAAATCCCACTGCAACAACATCGCCAAGAAGGCTTCAAGAGTTGTTAATCTAATCCTACGTAGCTTCTGCTCTGGCAATCTCACACTACTTATCAGAGCTTACAAAACTTTCACCAGACCCATCCTAGAATACAGCTTATCTGTTTGGAACCCATATCGCATCTCAGACATTAACACCCTCGAAAATGTCCAAAGATACTTCACCAGAAGAGCCTTTCACTTCTCCACTCGAAACAGAATACCCTATGAAACTAGACTGACAATCCTGGGTCTTGAAAGCTTAGAACTACGACGTCTCAAACATGATCTAAGTATCACCCACAAGATGCTGCAACGTTCTGCCTGTCAACGACTACTTCAGCTTCAGCTTCAACTGCAACAACACAAGATCACAGAACAGATTCAAACTTAATATTAACCACTCTAAACGTGACTGTAAAAAATACAACTCTTTAGTAATAGAGACGTTAAAGTATGGGACTCATTACCAGACTCCGTAATATCATCCCCTAACCCCTAACATTTTTCCCTTAGACTGTCCACCGTTGACCTATCCAGATTCCTAAGAGGTCAGTAGGGGCATGTATAAGTGCACTAAAGTGCCTTCCGACCCCTGTCCTATTGTCTCTCCTATATCTCATATATCTTGTCTTCTATACCTATATCTTTTCTTCTATTCTCCAATTGATATATTTTTATTCCTATACTCTCCCCTCTTTTTTTCCTCTAACATATTTTACTTGAAGGTATCCTCTATTACCTTCATTGTGTATTATTGTGTATTGGAGTAAATAAATAGATAGATAGATAGATAGATAGATAGATAGATAGATAGATAGATAGATAGATAGATAGATAGATAGACAGACAGACAGACAGACAGACAGACAGACAGACAGACAGACAGACAGACAGACAGACAGACAGACAGACAGACAGACAGACAGACAGACAGACAAATATTTAGCTCGTTTAGTACCATACCATGATAGAAAGAATAATTTAGAAGGCCACTTACAGCTAGAAAAACTGTCCAATATAAATATAACAAGAGAAAGTACACTTTCATAATCAAAAGTGTGGCTTTAAATGAATATGCATTTAGGTGGAATTGAAATATTATGTATCTTTTCTATATTTTGTCAAACATATCAGACATAATTGAGGTGCTCTGTCAGTGGAACCAGAATGCCTTAATTAGTTAGCTCTTAATTATTCAAGTTAATTGCTTTAGTTTAGTTAGCTCTTAATTATTTAATAATATATACTGCTCAAAAAATAAAGGGAACACTTAAATAACACATCCTAGATCTGATTGAATTAAATATTGTCACTGAATACTTTGTTCTGTACGAAGTTGAATGTGCACAACAGCATGTGAAATTGATTATCAATCAGTGTTGCTTCCTAAGTGGACAGTTTGATTCCACAGAAGTTTGATTTATTTGGAGTTATATTGTGTTGTTTAAGTGTTCCTTTTATTTTTTTAAGCAGTGTCTATAAGTGATCCCTTAGATGGGCCTCTAGTCCTCAAAGTTTATTATTCAAGCTGAAATATTCTTGCCAGTTGTCCATTGCCAACAATAGATACTATTATGCCCTATTTGCTTACAATGTCCAGGAGATTTTGGGAAATGACATAATTCCACTAAATTAACTCCAAAATTCATCTTTATCCCATATTTCAGTTCAGCATGATCAATATACATTCTAGACTATTTCGGCTGGGAGATCATAAAGTTATGTCAGAGATGCTTGAATGTCACTGGATTTTGATCTTCACACTCGAACAACTCTTCAGGGCTTGAGCTTGCTAGCTGGCCTTTACTCCAAGTCCTCTGGCACATGGAAGTTGGATTTTAATATCTTGTTTTGTTTGTTTTTAATTACAGAGGTTGTTTAATGAAAGTATAAACCAATGATGCATAGGTTCACCTGATTGCCTTAGATAAGTTAAGTGCTGAATAATGCGTGTCCATGCCCAAGGTCAAACCTTCTTATCGAGAAGCTATAATTTATTTCAAAAAGTCAACAATATAAACTTGGAGGTCAAAAAACACTGAAAACATTTAACCAGCAATCATTTATTATCCTTAGATCAGCATTTGATAATCCCAGGTCAGGTTCATTAATATATTTTGGCATTTATTAATAACTGTAAGAACAGTGAGAGAGCATTTGTGCGTAAAGCTACCACTTAAAATCTAGTGAACTTGTGTTCATCCATTTTCAGCAGAACATTAATCATCATCATCATCATCATCATCATCATCATCATCATAACAACAACAACAGCAATAATACTAATGCTAATGCTAATAATAATGCTAATAATGCTAATGCTAATAACAACAACAACAACAACAACAGAATAATAATAATAATAATAATAATAATAATAATAATAATAATTCAGTTCCAGTATCACAAACGCACAGCTTACGGGGAACGGTGCAGAGCATACAAAACATTCACCATACCAATCCTTGAATACAGCTCATTTATCTGGAACCCCCATTGCATATCGGACATGAATATGTTAGAAAGTGTCCAGAGATACTTTACTAAAAAAGCCCTTCACTCCTCACAACAGAATTCCTTACGCAACCAGACTTGAAATCCTGGGCTCAGAAAGCTTAGAAATACATAACCTTCAGCACAACCTAAGCATAGTTCTTAAAATTATCTGCTACAATGTCCTATCTATCAACAACTACTTTTTCAGCTTCTACCACAACAATACACGAGCGCACAACAGATACAAACTAAAAGTGAACCGCTCCAAACTTGATTATAGAAAATACTTTCGCAACAGAGTGGTTAATGCTGGAACTCATTACCTGACTCTGTGATTTCATCACCAAACTCCCAAAAGTTTACCGTTAAACTGTCCACTGTTGACCTCACCTGATTCCTAAGAGGTCAGTAAGGGGCACAAGCATTCCTACTGTCCCTGTCCAATTGTTCCCTGTTATCAGTACATATCTTATGTATATAAACAATGTTATATCTATGTATATTATAAATACATACTTGACAAAATAAATAAATAAATAAATAAACAAACAATTTGCAGTGTCTAATAGCCTAGATCTTTTATCTGCTTAAAGTATAAATGCTACATTTTTGCTATTCCCCTCAACCTGTAAAGGAAATGTAAAGAAATGTAATCCTTAGAAAGCACAATAATTCCTGTTACTTAGTCCTCATATCTATCTCGGAGTGAGATCAATATTATCCAAATTACCTACTCATGATTTAATGAGACACAGACCTGATGGAAAAAGAAATGGGTATTATTAAAAACGCTCCCTTTAGCATTAGCTGAAAATTAGTGATACTTCTGTTTAATTGTATTATCCATATATGCATCCTCATAAGCCATGCTAAGAAATTAAGTAATGTCTAAATGAAAATACTGAAGGTGCTAATTTTGTCACTGTGAACAGAATTTATAGCAGCCTGATAGACTTTTTTCTTTTCCATAGCATCCAGCTTGAAAACCTAATGAACTATGAATCATGCATAGTTTTCACTGAGTAAAATGCATTTCAAAAATGTGATATCAAGAGTAAATTAAAAGGTGCACATTGGAGGATATCATCTGAATATTTATTGGAAAGTTTTATTTTTCAAGTATCTTATCATGAAAGATATTTCTTCTTCTTTTTTTACTTCGGGAATCAGGAAGACTTAAGACAGCTGCCTGAAAAGTAAATATGTCAATTTTTTTGCAGTAAGAAGCAGAAGAATAAGGATCAAAAATATGTTGAAAATTAAGAATACAAGAATCTACAATGCTCAATTGGCATTGATCTTCAATCCTTCCACCTTTGATTTTATATTCATGACTGTATGTTATAATCCAGATCTGGGTCAAAAGCTTGAATAAGTATAATTATATGCCTCAGACAGGTCAGAAAATCCTATAGAGGAAATAAGCCTATAGCTGGGAGAGCAACCCCCATTGCCATTTTCTACTCTAAATTTTAAGAAGTCTTAAAAGGATAAAATAAATTTCCCCTTGTTTTGGGGATTCCTCTAAACCAGTGTTTCTCAACCTTAGCCACTTTAAGATGGCTGGGGAACTCTGAGAGTTGAAACGCACATGTCTTAAAGTGGTCGAGCTCCAGAAACATTGCTCTAAATCTTTAAGCCAGCTAAATGCTGAGAGGAAGACGCCACCACCCAATCACACTCTAAATCCCTCTCTGAAATGTTTATACATTTTTAAGAGATAAAAGTTAAAAATCTAAAAAATAAAAAAAAATGGTTTATGTGCTCAGGATTTTACCACCACGAAATCAATTCATTTAGCCCAATTGGGCCAAACTTTTTAATGTATTCTTTTCAACACTACTAGTGAGAAATCATAGAAGGACATGGCTTTGAAGAAATCAAAGGACTGGATTAATTGTGAAGAACTGTCTGACCTGATCCTGGAACTTATAGATTTTCCTTCATTGTACCAGGAATTATTGTAACATTAATCATGGAAGTTGTGTTGTATGCTTTATTTGTATTTGTTCTGGTTTCTGGAAGAACTTTAGCTATTAAAAATAACTCTTACTAAATGCAGTATTTCATAAACAAAGAAACTCCATTTTTATTCTCTTCACTTCCGTATTCAAAATGCAATTCAGGCAAGCACATTCCTTTTCTCCCGTTATCTCTCTTAATTACATTCAACATACATTCCTCCCAGCCTCCTCCATCTCCCAAGATTTATGTACTCACAGCATGATTCAAAAAGAGCAGGAATGACTGTAAAATAACACAGAATGAACTTACTCGCTCCGGAGCTGAATGGAAACACATTTCATTTTAGCACTACAACATTGAAACTCCACCCTTCTTCCCCACTGGCCCCCTGACATACCAAATACATCACTCCAGTATTTAACCCATTCTTTTTCCTAACACCTGTTCCTTGTGTTTTTGTACCCTTCTGAATTGAGGATTAACCCAGTGAATGTCTGTTTCTTCCTCGCTAGATTCTGAACTCATAGCAACATCCTGTGGCTGGCCTCTCACCTGTTCTAATACCTGTAACCCAGGGCCTCCACTAATTCATAAACACTATCTGTATCAGAGTCCTCAAGCTCTTCATCATCCTCCAACAGACCATGAGTATGTACAACAGTATTGAGCTGAAATATCCCTAAATGTTTTGAAGGTTTACTAGAAGACAAAGTCAATTATAATGTCTCTGATTTGGATTCTGGTCGGACAAAATCCATTATGGCAAGTCTCAGGCCATATCGAGGATTCATTTGATTTAATAGAGCTGGAAGCTGAGGGATCCTCTATAGGCTGAATTCTGCTACCTGCAAGCTAGATCTAGGCCCCTCCTGAGTTATATGGATATGTATGAGAGTGTGAGTAGTTGGCTGTAGAAGAAAGTTAGTGCCTGCCTGTGGAGAATGAAGAGCCACGTGCTTTAAAGAAAGTGGTAGCGTTCCTTTTCCTGAAGAGGCCTTTCCTGGTCTACACAGCTTTTGATAACTTTCACCTAGTTCAAATCTCTCTTCTTCACAGTGTTTGTAAGAAGACAAGATGCAACAGATTTTCTTAGATGGAAGAGATTTTCTTGAGTCTTTCCAGTTAGGCTTCAGAAATTATTGGACATCAAAAATGTTGATTGCTGTAGTCAATTATCTCCAGTAAGGTCTTGAGGAGTAGGAATATGCACTGAAGATCTCCGGTGGGTAAAGACAATCTCTTGATCAATTCATGTTACTTTTTTCATACTCAGAAAATGTTCCTTTCCCAGTACTACAGCTCCAATGCTATGATGGGAAAGAATCGCAAGTACTTTCACAGGAACAATGGAGAAGGAAAGTATCAAGGTCCTTCGGAGTCAAAGCACTTACTCTTTCATTCTTTATTTTCCAAAGTCCATTAAAAAAATCCAGTGGTGCATAAGATGTTGGTTTTTGTGGTACAAATGGTAAGGATGCACAAAGACAGTTAATTACTAAGGTTAATTTATTTAGATTTTGCCTTACGTTCAAGTTTTCCTGTACTAATTTTTCTCCACACAACCATCAGAGAAGGTGGGACTGAGACATTGAGAAATTGGCACAGTCACCTCATGAGTAACTCTGAGTGGAAAACCATTCAACTATACCGATAGTACAAAAGACAAGAGATCCCTGCTTGCCTTCTCTTATACGAATGGAAACAATGGATAGAAATTAATCAAGGGGAGAAGAGCCCTAGAATTAAGGACAAATTCCCTAACAATGAGAACAATTAACCAATGGAATAGCTTGCCTTCAGAAGTTGTGAGTGCTTCATCACTGAAGGCTTTTAAGAGTCAAGACAGCCAGGTGTCTAGAATGGTATAGAGCAGTGGTGCTTAAATCTGGCCCACGGGGCCAGCCTGGTAATAGCAAAGGACCAACTTGTGGTCCCTTTGGCAGCCAAAATAAGTTGTGAGGGGTGCATGCAGCCCCCTATGCCCCATTTTTAGCCTGTACAACCTCCTGCAGAATCCTGCTGGGGGTGGCCTGTACCCCATTTTGGCCTAAAGAGTGTTGTAGGAAGCATCCACCCCATCTCCCCCTGTGGCCAACCCAGGGTGGTGAACTACAATGCCCTCGAAGAAATCCAGTTTAACACCCCTGGTATAGAGTCTCCTGCTTGCACACTGGGTTAAATTAGAAGACTTCCAAGGTCCCTTTCCAGCTCTGTTATGCATTGCATTACCTTATTATTTGGAATACATTGTTATCTTTATTCCGTAATGCACTAATATAGTCTATCTCTATTACCTTCTCCTATTAAAATTCTAAATCTAACCAAGCATATTAGATCCCCGCTGAAAACTTGAGATTTCCAGTTAGGCATCAGAGATTATTGGACCTAAAAGTACTAGGAATAAATATATTTTTTTAAAGAAATAAGAAGCAGCTTCCTCTTCTATGGCATGGCATGCAAGGAGCAAATATAATAGTTATAGTGCTTAAACTCAGACCTACAAAGGTTCAAAAACAAATTCCCTCTATAGAAATACTTCAAGCTTGTTACAGGTCAAACCTGGGTTTTAATAAGGTGATCTAATGGCTTATTATTTAAATTTAGTGGGACAGAAAGGAGCTGAACAATTTCAAAGTCACATCTTCCATTCCAAGTAAATCTTCAAACAATTGATGGCCAGGAACACGACCCTGATCTACTTGTCATTGTTTGCCTTCTGAATCACCCATCCAGTGTGTTGTAACATTCATCACAGACTGATTTGAAGAGATGTTGTTGCAAACAAAGCACTCAAATTAGGATGTGGCTCATAGAAGGACTATTTTTACATATGCATATCACAAATGTACGTTGCATTTTTTTTGCCTGATAATACTTTTTCCTCTTAATTCTAACTTATGTTAAATAAGTTTTAAATTAACATCCATTTCTACTGCATATTAATAGTAACAGTAAAAAAAGCTAGGTTTATTATGACACTCTACTAAATACATACATTATTTCTAGTACTTAGGTTAGAACAGTGATGGCGAACCTATGCCACGGGTGCTACAGGTGGCACGTGGAGCCAAATCTGCTGGCTCATGAGCCATTGCTCTAGATCAGCTCCAACATGCATGTGTATGCCAGCCAGATGATTTTTGGCTCTCACAGGGGCCCTGGGAGGACGTTTTTGGCTTACAGAGAGCCTCTTGGAGGATAGGAGAGGGCATTTCTACCCTCTCCCAGCTCCAGGAAAACATTTGGAGCCTGGGGAGGATGAAACATGAGCCTACTGGGCCCAAAAAAAGTTGTGAAACAGGCAGTTTCCAGCCTCCAGAGAGCCACCAGGGGGGCAGGGGACACTGTTTTGCCCTCCCCAGGCATTGAATTATGAGTGTGGGCACTCATGCATGTGAAATAGCATGCACCCATGCTCCTTCGGCACCTGGGGAAAACAAGCTTTGCCATCACTGGTATACTCAATATCCAAAATGAAGCCCATCACACAGGACTCGTGCATGCATGATAGTGCACACTCACACTCTTTCGGCACCTGAGGAAAAAAAGGTTCGCCATCAGTGGGTTAGAACATTCCTTCAAAATTGGTCAAAACCAGCCATCTAATGCAATATAATCTAATATAATGCATAATAATTATGCTGTGTGTGATATATAATTATATCATCATTCATCATCATCAGTCATTCCGCCATTGTCTCTCCCCTGCAGGATGAAGGCCTCGTCTGCATGTTTCCAACCAATATGGTCCTGAGGTTTTTGCCAATTGGGTCAGCAAACCCTTTGTTTTCTTCAGTTGCATTTTTTTTCAATCTTCACATTAAACTGACCCATTTCTTCTTGGATATGTTTTCTTTTGGTCTTTTCTTAAGTTCAGCATACTCCAGTTTATTAGTGAAACTTCTGATATTCTTCATTGTCCATCATTTTTTTCATTAAATCAATAGTTTCATCAGAGATTTTTGTCTGCACCAAGTGGGTTTTTTAGGTGCTATAAATATAGCAGATTCAAGGATGTTTTTGACTATTTGTTCATATTCATCTCTTCCAAGTCTTGCAATAGAGCAAATTGAACAGATTAAGTTCAAAATCACTGTTCTCTTCTAATAGTTTATCACCATTTTTGTTCTTTGTGATGTCTTTATTATTTTCATATGTTCGTTTAACAGTTTATCTTCACTTTTGCTGGTACCATTCTATGTTCACTTCCAATATTAAAACGACTGATGACAGTACAATTGACAGAATATGGCTTTATCACTTGATATCATGTGGTCAATTTCGCTTGTGCCCCTGGATGGACTCTTCCATGTCCTTTTCCTGCTAGCTTTTTTCTTGTAAAATGAGTTAATGATGTAAAGTTCCTGTCCTTCAGCACAATTAGTCTGTCACCCCTATTATCTCATTCACTACTTCCATAGGACCAGTCCTTTTTCTCCAGATATCGTTCCTCCTATTCTTGCATTAATATTTTGTATGGCATTCTTTGTTGCATTAAAGGCAGGCCACATCATTGTAAGACTCTTCAACCTCATCGTTATTATAGTTTACTGTGGGCACATAAGCTTGGATGATTTGATGCTTGTATTTTTTGTTCGATTGAATGATGCATTGGGCTACTTTGTCTGATATATTCAAATTTTACTACAGAGTCTTTCAGCTTTTGGTTGATGAGAAAACTAACTTTGGCACATTGTCCATGTTGTTACCTCCGGTGTAGAATAAATGTCCTATGAAGTTCAACTAGTTTTTCACCTTTTTGTCATGCTTCACATAATCCAATAATATCCCAATGCATATTTTTTTTAGTTCAATCAGCAGTACTTCTAGTCAAGTATCCATTTTCATTGTTCAAATATTGACTGTTTTTATGTTCAAAGTCCAAAGGCAGCCTGACTTAACCCCATGATTCTTACCCCTCTCTGCCTTCAAGCAAGTCTTCCCACTGCCATGGGTAGTTGCCCTAAGGCAGTGATGGTGAACCTATGGCATGGGTGCCACAGGTGGCATGCAGAGCCATATCTGCTGGCCCGTGAGCCATTGCCCTAGCTCAGCTCCAACATGCATGTGTGTACCAGCCAGCTGATTTTTGGCACACACACAGTTATGGCATGGGTATTCATGCACATGTGATAGCACGTGTGCATGCTCTTTTGGCACCCAAGGGAAAAAAGGTTCACCATTTATTTAATTGGACTAAAATAAATAAAATAAATAAAATAAATAAAATAAATAAATTAAATAAAAACCATCACTGCCCTAAGGCTTTCAGGTCAATTTTTGAGGTTATACTGGAACATGGAAGGAATAATCTGCTATGCTGGTCAGTGTTCCCTCTAATTTTTTTTGGGGGGGGGGGGGCGGAAAAGTATAGTGTCTGAGCGGCAGTCCCTTTGGGACTGGGTGGCACATAATAAATAAATAAATAAACAAACAAATAAATAAACAAACAAATAAATAAATAAATAAATAAATAAAACAAACAAACAAACAAATAAATAAATAAATTAAACAAACAAACAAACAAACAAACAAAAACAAACAAACAAACAAAAAACCCACCCTGTTTTGCCTCAGAGAATTTTAAAATAAAATACTGTACTGTGTGTCTATAACAGTGAGCTCATAATAGGGCAACTCTATCAATATTAAAATGCCACTTAAATAGTTGAGCTAGTTTCAAACTAGATTTTGATTTTCTTTCTCTCTTCCTTACTCCCATTCTTTTTCTTTCTCTTTTCCTTCCTCTCTTTTTTCTATCTGTTTCTCTCTCTTCCTCTCTTCCTCTCTTCCTCTCTCTCTCCTTCCCTCTCACTCTTTTCCTCTCGGCTTCTGGGCAGGTTTGGAAAACTCCTGAGTTGATGATGATTTTTAAGTGAGCGATTGCTCACTGCTCAGCTTAGAGGGAACTATGATGCTGGTCCAATGCAGGCTGGCAGATGTGATCAGTGTTAGTCTGAAGTATTCATCATGGCTTGTTCACTATGGGAGACCCTCCTGAACATATACATATCTAATAACATAACCCACTATTTAATTTACTCACACAAGCCCCTTTTCCTCAAGGCTTTGATCATAGAAGGAAATATAATTATATAATGTTATATAATATTGATAATCTAATTAATGTGAATGAGGGCAAGAACCATTTAGAAAGAGTTGTCATAATTGGTTGCCTAGTTGATTCACATTATCTGTCAGGCACAAATCTTTGTAACCTCAGAAACCAAATTATTAAGTAATTTTTTTTGAGCCCCATTTGATTATTCATCTTTTACACTATTATTCAATCAGAAGTAGCAGGCAAGAAAACTCCACTTTTGAGAATATATACTCTATTTCATCACTGCTAAAATATTTTAAAGACATTTTGTCAAGTGCTTTCCAAAACATTTAACCCCTACATTTTAAAATTCGTGCAACTAGTATTTTTCCTTTTTCAAGAAATATATTAAAAAGCTCATAATTCTCTAAAGATTTCTTTGATTTCATGAAGTGATGGAGATTTAATTTTTGTTTTTCTTAAACCAGCAGTGTGGTTTCATTTGTATCACCTTCTTCTATCAATGGAAGGGTGAATCAAAACATGTTCAATATCCAGTGTATTCTTCTCTTGTGTTCATTGTGTTGTGTTGTCAAACAGAGGCTGCTCAGTAAACACTCATAATTGACTGGTAGCTCCAACTCTTGTAATTGCCCTCTTTGTTGATTTGGGAAAACTGCAGTCCCCATTGCTTTGAAGAATCAAGATCACCGTCTGAATCAACACTACCACATTTAGTGGAGAGAAAAAAAAGGAAAATTACAGCACTATAATTGGGTGCTAGAGGTGGCTGGTTTGTAAGCCATGATGAAAGTTTTGCTGATAACAACAACTACCAGAAAGGCAATATCAGAAGCTACCAAATCACTTAGGGTTAGTATTATCACACAATCAGCCCATTATGGAGATAAAATTGGAGTTCTATGCTGTTTTTCTGCACAAGAGGTCTATGGAAGTATGTTTTATTATATATATATATATTTTATTCAGACAGTTAACAGCCTGCCTATGCACCAAAATTGTTCAAAGACCATCACCCTTGTTTACAAATGCCAGCAAAATAACTATCATATAGTGTGATTTATTTGAAATTTGGAAATAGACCTCTTCCATTTGGTCCAAAACCACCAAATGCTGTTATGCCTTCTGTGCATGAATCTGTAGCAGGCATTAAACATAGCCTTTTCCTGCAGAAGTATATGAAAACACAATGCATTATTTCTTTGTAGCTTGCTTTGTAAATTTTTAACACTGTAGACAACTATCCCCTAACAAACTATTCCCAAAGGCAGATAACAATATCCATTTGTTAGATGGCATTTTGCTGCCACAGTTAATGCTTTTCCTAAAATATACTTTAACCACCATAGGTCTCTGGCCGAATAGAGATAAAATAGGTAGAAGATAATTCTCATTTCAATTTCTTCCACAACTTTCTTTCAAAAAGGTAGAATTATAGAATGTAAGAACGAAAAGAACACCTTCTCCGGTGTTAAAATAGTTATGAAGAAGTACTCAAATGTCACTGCCAGAATGGCAATTGAAAGAGGACTAGACAAGCTTGAACTTTTAACAATGAGCATATATTCTAGAAGGTGAGATTCTCCACCAAAAAAAAAAAAATACTCTGAAGCTGGGAAAGTTCTAGTAAGGATTCTGTTAAGTTCTCGTACTGAAGAGGCAGAAGACAGGTGTGTGACTGACAGCTCTTCATTGCAAGCAGTGTGAATCCAGCAAAAGGCCAGCCTGGCAAGCTCTCTTTAAATAGAGGGCTACTGGTTGGCTGAACCAATTAGCATTCTTTATTTTCCCACCCTGCAAAATGGACCTTAGTATAAGCAATTTGCTTGAATTCAAATGCTTAATACATAATACCCCTCCCCATTTGGTTTAGTCCATCACATTTACATACATAGCCATGCAGGGCGTTGGAGAACCCTAGTTGATCTGTGCAGCTCGGTTTTGGCGTTGGCTTTGAGGTGGAGAGGATGGGCTTTTTCTCTCTGGCTCCACCTGTAGAACCTCCTGGAGGGCCTTGGACATGGTCAGTGGCTCGACTGGAACTGACTCGAAGTTGTTGATGGGTGCCGACTCTGGCTCTTCATATAAGTGCACTGGCTCCCTCAGATCCACGTTAGCTGTAGGGACATCATCCTTAGAGCCTGGTCGGCAGTTAGCATTTAGCAGATGATGGCTATGCAATTGGTCGATATGACGCCATTTTCTACTATCTGCTAATACCACCCAGTATGATTTTGTGCCTGTTACTTCTAGGATCTCTGCAGGTAGCCATAGGGATCCTCTGGGAAGGTTTCATTAAACTGGATTAGGAAACCTTCCTCAGAAAGGACGTTCTTTACAGCCCTAAATGCAGTGCTCTAGACTGGTCCCCAAACCCATGGGACTTTTTTTGACAGTAGTTTGTGGTGGCTTTGTTAGTGAGAAAAATACTGTAGATGTTCAACAAATCCAGCAAAGCCTGAAGGTCTGTTCAGTTGGTAGGGAGAGGGGATTCCCTAGTTACCCTGACTTTGTCCCTAGTGGGGTGTATGCTAGATCCATTAATTCAGTAGTCCATAAATTTGACCTCCAGTACCCCAATCTGGCAGTTGCTAATTTTAGCCCTGAGTCTTGTAGCTCTAAACATTGTCAGAACTTCCCTGAGCCTTTCCCTTAATTGAAGCTTGTCTTTGGCCATTATTAGCACACCGTTGAAATAAGGGACAAAACCCTGTAACTTTGTAAAGAACCTTATCATTATTGCATGGAAAAAACCCAGGGGCAACACTGACGCCGAATTGGGGCCTATTGCATTTGCATGCCCCGCGGTGCATAACAATTGTTTGTGCTTCTCATGGTCAACTGATAATTTTACAAAAATGGCACCTGGGCCTAGCGTGTGCAGCAAATGCTATATTACAGGTATTGGGTATGTACTGTTGAAGATCCTTATTGAGTGTGCATTTGTAGTCAGCACATATTTGAATCGATCTGTCACTGTTCATTGGTATTACAATGAACAGGCTTTAATATTCCCTGGCTTATAAGTTGTATAGTTCCTGGTCGATCGTTGGTTTTAAAGTAAAGGGGACTCAACGAGGCTTATGTCTAATGGGAGGTATCTGTGGATCTAGACTAAATGAAATTGTATTGCCCACGTACTTGCCAAGTCTTGGGTTGAAAATGTCTCAAAACTCATGCAGCAGGTCATCATAGTCTGTGAAGGTGGTGTTGATCTTGGTAGTGGTAGAGTTGATTCTGGGCACCCCCATTCCTAGCACACCGAACCAATCTAGGTCAAGTAGGTTTGCAAGCTGGTCACAGATGATGGTTAGTGGCAGGCTTGCTTTGTGGTGGCCAAACTTGACATTTGAGCTTACCAAAACCCATCCGATTATCCTGGTAATCATTGGTGCAAAGTGGTTATGTTCATAGTTGCTTCTGGCGAAGGCCTGGAATTGCCCTTTTCATAGCTGACCATAAAATGATAGATATAGATGAGCCTGTGTCTATTTCCATTTCACAGGGGGAGCCTTCGAAGAGTACTATGATGATAAGCTTCTTGTTGTTCTGAGTGCTTGCCTAGCCCATCCTGGTTTGGTATACCCTGGACGTCTGATGGTAATCTAATTGTTGTGCTGGTCTTCCCCCCTCTAATCTGGGCTGTTCTCTGGAGGGAAAATGTGGTGGTAGTAGTATGCTCAGCAGGCTCTCGCAATGTGGCCTGGTTTGTTACATCTGTGGCAAGAGGCATACTGGAACTGGCAGGATACTCATGGATGCGGTCCCCCACACTGAAGCATGGTCTCAGCTTGTGCACCTCAATTCCCTGGTGCTGGTCAGTCCTGAAGATTTCCCCATCTTTGCTGTCATTGGGGTCATCATGGCACTGGGTTTCATAGATTTCAGGAGTCCCCCTTCCTTGGGATGGGTATACTCCATTGATGCAGTGAGTCTGCAGCCTTGTTTGAAGCCTCTGTAGTTCTGGCCTCTTCTAATGCTGTCTGGAGAGTCACATTAGCCTTAGCCAAGAATCTGCATTGTAGTCTGGTGTCTTGGACTCCGCAGATAAGTTGGTCAAACAAGATATCATCTTGATCGTAAAAATCATAGTGCATAGCCACTTTTCGGAGATGGTAGGGGAAGGATATTGTAAAATCCACATTCCCTCCCCACTCCAGGGGAAGAATACTGCAAAATCCACATTCCCACTCTACTCTGGGGCCAGCCTGAGGTGGTGTTTTCCAGTTCTCTGAACTATTCAAAGTTTCCGCTACTGATTCTCCAGAACCTGGCAGAATCTGCTGGATTTCACGCCTGGTTTTAGCACAGTTTTCAGTTGAAGATGAATATCCAGACTGTATTAACAAAAGTTTAGCAGTTCCTCTTCTCACAAAAATGTTCCAAAAACTGAAATACCCACAGAATATCCGGAACCACCTTCTACAGCACGAATCCCAGCGGCCGATAAGGTCCCACAGAGTTGGCCTTCTCCGGTTTTTTAGTTGTTTTTATTAACTGGATTGTTCATGTTGTTTTACCACTGTTGTTAGCCGCC
The DNA here is from genome assembly GCF_031021105.1 of Erythrolamprus reginae. Lineage (NCBI taxonomy): Eukaryota > Metazoa > Chordata > Lepidosauria > Squamata > Dipsadidae > Erythrolamprus > Erythrolamprus reginae. The sequence continues at coordinate 116,016,509 of NC_091951.1, read as the reverse complement.
CCGAGTCTGCGGAGAGGAGCGGCATACAAATCCAATAAATAATAATAAATAATAATAATAATAATAATAATAATAATAATAATAATAATAATAATAATATATTCAGGAAAAATGGAGAGGCAGTTATCCCTGCTTATTTATCAGAATGTGTGTGATTATAATAATCATATTTCAAAGAACATATCTCCTCATTCTCATATAGTGCTGAATATATGCAAAAATAGACCTTCATAGAGCAAGTGAATCATCATTTCTCTTTAAAAATTTGAAATTGTGTCCTGAGCTTTAGATTAAAATAGTCCCTAGGGAGCTTTGAGTGGTATTTGGCTGTGTATGTGTTTATGTGTCATTACTTAGCCAAGCAGCAGTTTTATTAGCTACAGTACAAAACATTGACTCAACTAGCACTTGTATAAAGAACTCATACCCCTTGCATTGAGCATAGTGGCCAATAACAATTTAAAAGGATAATACAGCTCCATGTGAAATGAGCTAGGCAATTAGATATATTTAAGGATCGTAAAGACATCTTAAAGTCCTTACCTACTCCTTTCATGACTCTTCTGCTGTTTGCCAAAAAGGTTTCTGTCCTTACAAGTTTTTTTTCAACTAAATATTCAAGATTGAATAGAGATATAAGATATAAAATAATATTCCATGTTAAAACCAAGCTCTTCACTAATAAAATATGATTTTACACAAGGGGTAAATAAACTGTTTTATTTTCAGGCACTCACCCAATTTCCATCATTCAACACATATTCATAATTTTGGTCAATATACCATTCCCTGGCAGCTGTTAAAATGGTTTGATTAGTTCTACAGCATTTCTAAGAAAAATGTGAACTCGTGTGCAAAAAGTACTTTTAAAGCTACATGACTTGCAAAATAGATATTATGCAAATCACCGTCTATTACTGTTTTAGACTATAGAATAGAACAGAACAAAACAGAACAGAACAGGAGTGGATTGGGGTGAGGAATGGAGTGGAGTGGAATGGAATGGAATGGAATGGAATGGAATGGAATAGAATAGAATAGAACAGAATAGAATACAGAGTAGGGAGGGACCTTGGAGATCTTCTAGTCCAACCCCCTGCTTAGGCAGGAAACCCTACACCACTTCAGACAAATGGTTATCCAACATCTTCTTTAAAACTTCCAGTGTTCTGTCAGGAAATTTCTCTATAATTCCCGTCTTTCCCTTCTAGTATATATACAACAGCTGTGTCAGATATAATTCCAGGTCTTGACAACATAATGGTATCAAATTATCCTAGCACTCTCATATGAAGAAAATATATAAATATCCATCCTTTGGGGATAGAGGGTCCTTGAAACTATAATTTGCATGTGTAAAAGATTGGAGTTCTAAGACAACTTTTTTCTCTCTCTCATTACTGTAGAATATGGGAATGCAGAACACACTTTGTTGGTTGGGGATTCTGTTATCTGAAAGTCCTGAAATTTGTGGGTAGTCCTAGTCTAACGTCCCTTGATATCCAGAGTGGACTCTCAATCAATGTTCAGATCAAAGAAGTAGAAGTAGACTTGGCAAGGAGTTCACAACTATAGACATGCTATATAGGATTTAGCAGCATTCTGAACAGAATCAGAACACTAATAGCTGTGTTAGCAATTTTCAAAGAAAGTCTTGGCATTTTATATGATAATTTGATAGTATTTGCATTTAAATAAAGAAATAAATATGCTATGCCCATATCATAACAATTCCTGAACACGGATGGAATATTTCTTTCTCTTGACCAAAATAAGCTGAATAATTACCAGAATGTATTATCTATGGTTTGAAGATGAATTAAACTAATTATGAAAAAAAATTAACATCTCACTATGAGATCCTGACAGGAAGAACTATAGGATTTTCTCTGTAATTAATGATTGTATGAACTCATGAACTCATCTTCATTTAAAAGACTTTCACTGGCATAAGATGAGGGATGGTAATCACCTCATTATCTAATAATTTCACAGTTCTTTAAACTCACATTTGACCATACATTTTAGAAAGCATTTATTTATATATTTAAGGAAAAAAGGATCTTACAAAAGTCTTTTTTGAAGGAAACAGACACCCAGAGCAAAACATCTTAATTTACTGGGCTATCTGAACCAGGCTAAGATGTAAACCAGTTCTTATAATACATTGGTGGACTGGAACCCAATTAACTGAAATTAGTGGGGGGAACAGAGGGAGGTTCGAGTGAGTGACCTCTGGATTCAAGGATGTGAAAGGAAAATATTCCCAGTAGGAATAGTTCTTCTAGCTTCCTCAAAGGCAGATTTCTGCTCAAAAATAGGATTCCCTACTTTTTTTCCTGAACCCTCTTGTTCCCATCTCCAAATCCTTTGGGGACAAGTTTTCAGTTCTTGAAATCAGATTTAGAGGATATACCTAGTCATCTTTCATACATAAACTACATTGACTACCAAACCTATGAGATACTTCCCCCATACATATGAATTCCTTGAAGTGAATTTCTAAGAAAACATTCCCAGCAAACTGAAATGCCCTTGAATGGTAAGAGAGAGTAAACTTCATCAAGACTTGTGGATCAGTAAACCAAATTGTTTCTAATCATTGGCCATATCTCAAAAATAGTATAGCATGCTGCACTTTCTCACGCCTTCCTTCCTTCCTTCCTTCCTTCCTTTCCTTCCTTCCCTTCTCAGTCCCCCCTCCCTACCCCACCTACTCCTACTTCTACTTCTCAATCATATCCCATTTTCACAGACTTTTTTTCCAGAACTGCTTTACCATTGCCTTCTTCTAGTGACTGCTCTAGGTCACTCAATTGGCCTTTTGACTAAGGTGGAACTAGAATTCATGGGTTTCTAACCTGATGCCTTAACCACTACACCAGACTGACTCTGACTGACCTAATAGGAAGGGATAAATAATATAACATAAATGAGTTTGTTCAAAATATCCCCATGTCACATTCTGATTTCCATTGGATCTGTCTTTTTCTTTTTTTTCCTTGGCCTTTTTTTGCCTTGTAGTGTAATGGGCCAAAGGCATGCAAGCCTTGGTTTTGCTTTTGCACATAACTATTCAGCAAGGTGCCAAGCTTTTCTAGGTCTGGTTTATACTGTTTTTTGTATGCATGCAAATATAATTATGTTGCATCTAGTTGAGTTAGGTATTGGCCACAGCATGGTCTGCAACATATGAAAAATTACAATAGGTTTTTCTTAACAAGAAAGTGATTCCCAATGAATTTGGCACAACTTACTTTTAAATAATCTTTTAGGAGCACATGAGTAAATATTTCAGTGCTACAATATGTTCATGTTGGACGACAGTCTTAACTTTTACTGTATTTAGCTAATTAAGAGAAAGGAAAATAAATGAAAATGCTTTATTCATTTGTTATTGAGCTGGTTTTTTTAAAAAAAATGAGCATGTGCCTGTATCAGAGGCAATGAGAACAAATTTAGCCATTTAAAATGCCATTTACTTCACTTATCCCCTATTTTTAGGCATCATTTCTCATATAAATGAGAACCTAAAAGGCTCAGAGAATGTTAATGACCCTCAGCACTATAGTAATGGAATGTGGTTTCCCATTTCTCTGTGAAAAAGAATATGTCAGCCTTATGGGAGGCTGTGGAAGAGCTGAACAAATAAAAAGCAATGAAGAAAGGGTCCTCATCTAGAAGCAATGTGCCACTATGGAAGAATAAAAAGAATTAAACAACCCACAGTTGCCAGAACTATGAACCTCCTTTAAATATTCTACCAAGCAAAATGAATCAAGAAAACACATTAGCAATAGCACTTACTGTAGATTTATATACCGCTTCACAGTGCTTTACAGCCTTCTCTAAGCAGTTTACAGCAGTGTTTCCCAACCTTGGCAACTTGAAGAGATCTGGACTTCAACTCCCAGAATTCCCCAGCCAGCGAATGCTGGCTGGGGAATTCTGGGAGTTGAAGTCCAGATCTCTTCAAGTTGCCAAGGTTGGGAAACACTGGTTTACAGAGTCAACATACAGCCCCCAACAATCTGGGTCCTTATTTTACCCAACTCGGAAGGATGGAAGACTGAGTCACCCTTGAGCCTGATGAGATTTGAACTACCAAATTGCAGTCAGCCAGCATTCAGGAGCACTAGCCTGTATAACTGCACTCAAACCATTGCGCCACTGAAGGCTCATAATGTACAAAGAAGATAGTGTACAAGGAAATAAATGTCTTGGTCTGGGATCCTACTAAAAGTAAATCTCTTTGGAGCATCACATATGTTTCTCTTCCCAGATTTTTGTATAATTCTAAACCCCTCTTGCTTTGCACCTGTTCCTGTTCAATAACAAGGAAACCAATAATATAAGGTTTTCTATCAGGAGGTCTGTGTAATCTTTGCTGAATATTGTTAAAGTAGGGAAAAGGTTATTATTATTTATTTATTTATTGGACTTATATGCCGCCCCTCTCTGTGGATTTAGTAAAAAATACAATCAATAAAACATTCTGGGCCAATTAATAGGATAACAACTTTAAAAAATTTCTTAAAACTAAACATTTAAAATGAAAAAGAATTCTCTTCCTTGCATTTATTTTGCCATGCAGAATATGTAGTAAAGCTTTTGAACTTTTTTTACTTGATTAGATAATATCCTAAAAGTTTAGATGGTGCCCCTTTATTCCAATTTTATTCTGGGTAAAGAGTGGGTAAAGAGTGAGCTAAATTATTACAAAATGTATTAATTCAAATAATCTTTCATTATATCTTTATAGAGAGATTTTTCTTAGGAGCACAAATATTTAGAGGAGATAGAAATTCCGCTTCAAATGAAAAATACAAGTATATAGAACATAGAATAATAGTTAGGAGGAACCTCTAAGGCCTATTAGCCCAACCCCTTGCACCAGGAGATCCTGTATAATTTCATATAAATAGCTATCCAGCCTCTTTTTGAAAACCTCTGATGATAGGGCATCCACAACTTCTGAAGGCAAGTTTTATTCCATGGATTAATTGATGTCACCATTAGGAATTTTTACTTTCATTCTAGGTTGCTTCTTTCTTGGTTAATTTCCGATCATTGCTTCTCATCTGGCCTATTGGTTCTTTGGGAAATAGTTTGACGTGAGTTGTACATGGGTGTAGTAATTTGCGGGATTTGGTTTATGGGTTTCTTTCAAGTGATCATGTTAGAATTGTTTGAAAAAGTTTATCAGAGGTTATATTTTCATTTATTCATTAGGTTTGTTATAAACATACTTTTCATAACAGTGATAAACTTAGAGTTTCCAGAATTTACAAGTGGCACTTAGATAATCTTTGAAACCTGTAGCAATATACTTGGCCAGAAATGGAAAATGCACCCTTTTGGATGACAAGTTAAATGTAAATGTTAAATGTAAACTTCGCGAAACGGCTATACCACGGTTTTTCAAAAAATATTAATTAAAAAATACTCCGCGGCTTTTTTTCTATACCATGTTTTTTCACACCCGATGATGTCTTTCTCTCTCTTTCTCCCTCTCTCTCTCCTTTCTATCTCGCTCTGTCTGTTGCTCTCTCTCTCTGTGAGAATGCCTGCCCTGCCTCTCCTGCAGCCCCCTCGCTGACAGCTGGGACGAAAGCGCTCTCAGCTAAGGGACTGCGAGAGGGGTGGGGCGGGCATTCTCAAAGCGCTCAGAGCGGCTAGCGGCCGAATGAGGAGGACGAGAAGCCGTAGCCACCAGTGCTGCTGCAGGAGGACCCTTGCTCCAAGAAAGCCAGTGAGAGGGGCGGATCAGGCGGGCGGGCGGTAGCGGCGAGGGGGCCGGAGGCACTGGAGGGGCGGCCGACATTCAAAACAATCTTTGCTGGCCTCCGCACTTTCATTGCTCCCCGCCCCCAACTTCAAGCCCGGCTCCTTGCGCGGCCTTGGAAAAGGGTGCGCGGGGGTAGTTTTTGGCTGTCCATAGCCAAAAATGGTGTTTTTACTTCCGCATCCCTACTTTGTGGAAATTCGACTTTTGCGGGCAGTCTTGGAATGCAACCCCCGTGAAAATTGAGGGATCACTGTATACAGTTCAAAATTTTAACTTTTCTTGTCTTAATGACTGTTACTCCCATGAAAAAGATCAAGTTTAAAACTGTCAATTGAACAATGGAAAGTAAGAGAAGGAGGATTAAAAGGAAAATGAGCTTTCCCCAACTTTTTAAAACAATCAAGCTCTAAACCAGGTGGTGGTTGTGGATTTTAGTCTGAACCACATTATCTGGGGAATCATTGGCTTTTCATTTTGGTCTGGATGTCCAGCTGGTGGTCTTAATTTGGTCACAGTGCAGAAGGCAGCATTCTTAGTAGTGACAATCATCTTGTGGAGTAAAAGCTTCCAGTGCCAATTAGGTAGGCTTCCATTGTTTACATCTTACCTTTTCTTGATTTTCCTATCTTCTTTTTCCTGACCATTATTCCAATGATTGTTATTTTTTACTTATTTGAATTTTACTTATTGGAATTGTTTTAAAAGTTTCTATTTTAATGTTTCCCTGTTTTTATTGCATTCATTGTAATTTTATATAAAGGGTTTTGTGGGGAGGATTACTGAAAATAGCACTGAAATATTTGGAATAAATGTTTTTCATGCACCTATTAATATGGTACAAAGTTGCATGCCTTCTAGCTTTTTTGCTTCACAGGATTTCTATTTTAATATCACAATCTCAGTAAATAATTTCTAGTGTGCTGCTTTTTTTTAAGGTGATAGAATCTATTCTTTTGGAAAGAAAGTATATTCTGGACTGTATATGTGAATATAGACAAATACCTCGTCTTACAAACGCCTCATCATACAAACTTTTCGAGATACAAACCCAGGGTTTAAGATTTTTTTGCCTCTTCTTACAAACTATTTTAACCTTATAAACCCACCGCCGCCGCTGGGATGCCCCGCCTCCGGACTTCCATTGCCAGTGAAGCACCCATTTTTGCGATGCTGGGATTCCCCTGCCTGTAGCATCGCAAAAACACAGAAGTCTGGAGGTGGGGTTTTCTATGGAGGGGAGCCTCAGGGGAATCCCAGCAGCGCAAAAACGGGTGCTTCGGCTTGCAAAAGGGGTGAATTTTGGGCTTGCACGCATTAATAGCTTTTCCATTGATTCCTATGGGAAACATTGTTTCGTCTTACAAACTTTTCACCTTAAGAACCTCATCCCGGAACCAATTAAGTTTGTAAGATAAGGTATCACTGTACTTACTTATTCATGCTTGTTTTTTTTAATTCAATTTTTAAAGTTGTCCATATCAGACAATGACTCTGGGTGTCTTACAGAAGCATCTGCAGAAGCAAAAAAGGGCAAAAATTGTCAAAATCTTGCCCACGCCAGTGACTTCTCATGAGATTTCACTTTGGGCGCATGCACAGAAGCAAAATCTCGCACAGGGGCATGCACACATGTGTTGGGCATGCATGTGGCTGACCCAGCCTCTGGAACCCATTCAAAAGTCCTAATGGATTGCCGATCCCATTCATACAGTAAAACATCCATATTAAATATGCATAAGAACAAGGTATTTGGCCAGTTAGCAAAACAGCTAGAAAATGGAGCCCTTAACATCCCAGGTGCAGGAATATAGCCAAATTTTTAGAGGCTTATGAAAGGCTAACAGAATTGGGGCTATTCTAATCTCCGAAGGAAAAATGTCACGTAGAGCAGGATCCACTGCAGAAAAAGCTTTTCTTCTGTTGCCCACCCAGCAACATTCTGTGGCTGATGGCATCTGTACAGGGATGGGCTACTCCCCAGACAGGGAGGAATGCAGTGGGATAGTGAAAATGGAGTTCTACCCCAGAGCATGTTGAAAGAAAATGCAGGGCATCCTGCATAAGCTATGCCCACAGTGCAGGAGTAAAAATTTTGGTAGCCCTTCACTGGATCTGTAGCATGACGATTCTGCTTGATCTGGATAGCCAAGTGGAGCATTTTGAGGAAAGGTGATCCTTCAGGTATGTTAAGGTCAACTGCCAAAGTAATAATATTGTTGAATCTGCTTATGTTTTTTTAGGATCTGAAGAAATATTTATCAAATGAAAACTAATACAAATGCTTTTTCTCTTCATGTTTTTCTTCTCAATGTGAGAAGGACAGAATCAGAGGGGAGACAGATCACGTGTACTACTGGAAATTTACAAAGTACTTTAAGCTATTTCCAGCACAAATTTCTTCAATGGGTCAAGTTATCTTAGAAAGATAAGTTGATAACCAGGGAAAAGAAGGATTAGAGATGACAGTATTCCAGTATCTGAGAAGTTGCCATAAAAAGAAGGGGGGGGGGTCAATATATGTATCCAACTTTTTCGTACTGGTGCTCTGAATGTGCATTGTGACATTTTGCGCATGCTTGCGAGCATAGTATACGCATATCTCTTAGCAAAATTTTGCTTCTGCACATGCACAGAGGGATGATTTTACACCTGTGCATGCTCAGAGAGCCAAAAAAATCACCAAAAATTAAGGGGGGAGAGACGGTGGTGTGCAGGGACTGGTATAGACAGCACCGGAGCCATTGCACCAAAATTGCATCATCAGCAGGCCACTACCGGAGCAGTGCATCAGTAGGAACTCCCCTCTGGTACCAAAGCACTTGTAGACAGGACAAGAAAAAATGGATGGAAACTAATCAAGGAGAGATGCAAGCTGGAACCAAGGAAAAACTTGTTAACATTGAGGGCAATTACTGGAACAGCTTGGCATCAGAAGTTGTGGATACTTTATCACTGGGGGGTTTTAAAGAAGAGACTGGAAAATCGTTTCTCTGAAATGGTATAGGATTTATGAGTGATGGGCTCCTATGGGTACGGTCAGGTACGCAGTACTGGTAGCAAAATTTTGATATTTTTTTTTCTTTTATTTCCCTTCTGGGCTCTGGGTATGTTTTTCCTATCGCAATAAATGAGATTGTATGTGTATAATTTCAGAAGAGCTGTGTGTGCATGTGTTACATACATTTATATAGTAGATAATAATTGGGTGGGCTACTGCCTAGACGGGAGGGAAACGCAGTGGGGTAGCAAAAATGGAGCTCGACCCAGAGCACTGGGGAAATTTGAACTGAAAGATGTTGAAACAAAATGCATAAGCCACGCCCACGGTGTGGTAGCAAAAATTTTGGTAGCCCATCACTGGGATCTATGTTTGAGAGGGAGGGACTACAAGATCTTCAAGGTCCCTTCCAGCTCTATTCTGATTGATATTGAGTTCCATACATTAGTATCATTGGTATTAATAGGTTTCACATATCATAGCAATCAGTGGCAGTTTTCTCTTACCTTTCCTACTGGTGTGCATTGTGATATTTCGCATGTGCGAGTGTAGCAAGTGTGCATGTATGTCCGCTTGCATGATTTCACTTCTATGCATGCTCAGAGAGCCGAAAAATTGCAAAAAGTTACCAAAAAAGAGATGGTGGCATACACGGACTGGCAAAGACTGCCCCTCGCACCAAAATTGCATCAGCAGCGGGCCAATACCAGAGCATAAACACCGGACCAGACTGGTACGAACCCACCTCTGATAGGAGTGAGATATGAGATAGTGAGATAGAAGTTCTAAGTTGGGGGTGGATCAAATTGATTTGGCTTTGTCAGTCAAGAATGTTTAATTACATGGGATTTTTTTCCTCACACACTTCTTTTAGTGGGTCTTTAGCTCAAATACTTTCTCACTGTGCAGCACAATGGTACTTCTTTATTTCTTTTGCAAAGGAGCTAAAATTTATATAAAGCACAATTGTACTTAACCACATGGAAAGTCTTATTACATTCATTAAATATTCAGGGATGTCAAAACTCTACGTTTCAACTAAAAACTTAAAGGGCTTTTTTTAATGCAACACAGAAATTTATTATATACAGTAAGTGAAGGTTATTTCTTTTCTTTCACAATTTTATGGGGGGGGGGGAGAACGTACAGTGCAAGATAGAAGTGTGTTTATTATCAGAATTACACAGAACATCTGCCTCTGTGTCCCAGCCAACTTTGGGAATTTGTAAAACCAAGTCAATGCACAGAAAATGCATGTAATCATTTTCTACTTCATAATTTTACAGCCTAATCTGAAATAGCTTCTACTTTTAAACCAACAAAATTGGATCATATTTCAGAATGTATCACTAGATCTCTTTAGATATTTCAAAGCAGCCTAACTTCCATTACTGTTTATAGGGCAATGTTATCCTATAATAATCAAGCATTTTGGTACAGCTACTCTTCCACCCTTAATGCCCCTGTTTGTTATTATTTCTCCACCATTATTCTCGCTGCCAATAGCTACTGTAGCCATGTTTAAGATAACTCATTCGCTGCTGGGAAAGAAAAAGCCAGAAAAATATCTCTCAGACCATTACAAGGACTATTCTTCTATCTACCAGATGAAGTCTCACAAATTCATTCAGAATTGGACTTCATTTGGACAGATCCAGGAGAAGTGTCTAGGTTTTTTAGGATTATCACAGCATATTTGCACTGGGACTCCTGAGGAAGTAGACAGGAACTTCCAGACTGTGATCTCGGTGATCTGTTGGATTCAGATCACTCTTGGTAGATCAAGACTGGACAAAAGGTGATCTGAAATTGGATCCCCAAATCTGTTTCTTTGAGGATTCTTTCAAACTCGAAGGTGGCAGTGGTGCACTTCCTCTTCCAGAAGGTATTGCTGGACCCAACAATTCTGAACAATTTCCATTTATTATTTAACCTTCCCTTTTAATGGAACATCATGGAGAAGTAGCTGAGCTTCAGTTGGAGGAGATAGATTATATGGATTTGTTTCAGTTGGGTTTCAGACCAGGTTACAATAAAGAGACAGCATTGTTCATGCTGCAGCTGGTCTAGGATGAAATGGTGCAGACAATGATGGATGTGTCTTACTATGCCCATGCTCCTCATACTGCACTGATTACTATTATGGGTTCTATTCATAAGGCCTGATTATTTGAGAGAACATTTGTCTCCAGTTGTTTCTGTCTGTCTAGTAAGACTGGGCAGAATGGGCAGGTTTTGGTTCAATCAGTCAAACAATGTTATGAAGTGTGATGCAAGAAACACATCTTCTCTATTGTGGCACCTACCCTTTGGAATGATAGCTTTTTCCCTGATGATGTTCAGGAAGCTATTAAGGAAGTGGTTATTATCCCAGGCATCAGCACAGATGATGCTACATAATGATGAGTTTTGATATTAGGCATTAAAATAACAAATAAGAACTATAGATTCAAGTGAGCTCTCAAAATGAAGTCTAGTCAAGTCATTTTGCAGGAGAACCACTTCAATCTTCATACCAAAAAGCAAAAGCACGTATAGAATAGAATAGAATAGAATAGAGTAGAGTAGAGTAGAGTAGAGTAGAGTAGAATAGAATAGAATTTTATTGGCCGACTGTGATTGGACACACAAGGAATTTGTCTTGGTGCATATGCTCTCAGCGTAATAAAAGAAAAAGATACATTTGTCAAGAATCATGTGGTACAACGCTTAATGATTGTCATAGGGGTCAAATAAGCAATGAAGAAACAATCAATATTAATAAAAATCTTAGGATACAAGCAACAAGTTACAGTCATACAGTCCTAAGTAGGAGGAAAAGGAAGATAGGAATAATGAGTATGTGTATAATAGCTGCCTTGACATCATTTTTTCTGTACTCTTCTCTTCCTTTTCTATATTTGATATACTGTATAAGATGTGTTTCATAATAGAAAGATGTGCATATGAAAATATCAAACAAATGTAGAATCAGGATAGAAACAGAAAAGAGGAAAACATAAAAATGTCGATTTCACATATTTAGCCCTTTACCAAAGTTGTTTTAGGACTGGGATCGAGCCTTATGTAAATTTCCGTTCCAACTTCAAATTAGCATTTGCTTCCATTCTATATTGCAGAAAAGAAAATGTAAATTATATTAATAGAAATATTTACAAAGTACAATCTATTATAATATCTCACTGTAGCTGCATTGCACTCCCTGCTCTATCCCTGAGCTCAAAAAGAAAGAAATATCTTACTGAACTCTAAATTATAAAATTCCATTTTCTGCAATATTGCAGAAAAAAGTGGACATTGAAAAATTATCTAACTGGGAGCTTAGCAAGATAAAGCTATAAATCTTCCTGGCAGTTATTCACTTTTATTGTGAGGTGGTGCTTATGGGAGCTGCTGTTAACTAACAGATGCGGAAGTTTGGCATGGTAGCTTTGAGATTCCTAAGTCCATATATGTGCTGCGATTCTGCAGCATCCAGACTCTGGTATAGCAAAAAGGATGAGATTTAAAAACATTGCCAAAATCAATTGAGGACTCAGTCAAGAATTTAAGAGATGGGTCCCAGTCGCTCAACAATAGGCAATGGCAAGAACTACTTAGTAGGATTAATGCTAGACTGAAACAGCAGGGATGGCACTGCTGCAGAAATCAGAGGCCAGATGGTGAATTCTGCCCAGCGTTGTCATTCAAGATAAAGGAGATATTGCGAGATCACCCACTTGCACTCCCCAACGGCTGTTCCTCATGAGTAGACTGCACGAGCTGAGATTTTTGTGGCCAGCTCATAGACAAGATAGTTTATAGAAAGAAGGGCTATATTGTAACTTTAGAGCAAGAGGTAACTTTATAATTGAATTTATAACTTCTGTACAGAAGCCATTTCTTTGTACCTTTTTGCATTTGTTTTCCATTTTTCCTTTATTTCCCACCCGCTTTCTTGCACTTTTAGCTTTTAGCTTTCTTTTTCATCAGTTTGCATCGGTTTTTATCTTCCTTTTTAAAACTTTTAATAAATTAAAAGAAAAATAAAAGAAATTAATTAATTCAAAGACCTTCAGTTCTCCAAAATCTAATAGGTGATCCCCACCACCACCCCTAAAATTTTATGAAGCAGTAAATGAGAACATCTTTCATGTTCTTTTAAAACTGTATTAAGCTTAATTTTTTTTTAATGTTAAAACAGGTTTGGTCATGCTGTAGCTTTGCTTTGCTTTGCTTATCCAAGCCCCATGAAAAATCTCTATTTTTCAAAGAAGATACTGTTCATGTGTTCTTTTGAACTCATCCATCATGACAAAGCACAGTTCCAAAATATAATATTTAAATTCACCAAAGGAATTAAATATAGGGTTCTAACCTAAAAAGTCTAGAATAAGTTAAAACTAAATATGTTACAGAATTCAATTCAAACTGGGAACCTACACAAAAATTCACTATGTGGATCTGTACCAATAAAACAAATCAAAACCCCAAATTGGTGTTTTTATGGGAGAATCAGTTTGGTATAGTTGTTAGTTGGACTTTAAGGAAACAGGAAGAAAGATTCTTTTGAATTTGGGGGTTGAAAAAGATTCTGAAATGGATAATTAAGAAAACAAATGAATAGATTATTGAAGATAATATACTAACCCACAATTGTCTTTCAAGGAACGAAAGAAAAGGATCCAAATATCCTACTTTGAACATGCGATGCAAAGATCTAGCTCTCTGGACAAGTCTATAATACTGGGAATAGAGGAAAAAGAGGATGATCAACAGCTGGTCAACTGCATGATAGTCCAACACTGTAAGATACGAAGGATCTGTTTGGGAACAGACAGTCATAGAGAAAATGAATCTATGTGGTCAATAAGAGTCAACATTGATTTGATGGGATATTAATCATCCAGTGTTATACTGCAAAATTGTAATCTCTGTGACATTTCTAAAACCTGTGTTCATTCATTTGTATTTTATTTTTTTATTCACCTTTCTTCTCTTATTTTTATATTTGATGATATAGTTCTCACATGTTGGCGTTTTGGCATCATAACAGTTGCAATGGATGCCTCTAGAACAGGATTGTCAAACTCCAAGCCCATGGCCCAGATGTGTCACACACTGGGAACATCCACACCCAGTTTAGTGAAGGGGGTGGAAGTACTGATGTTCCATGTGATGCTGATGTGATGACATGAGTTTGACACCTCAGCTCTAAAACCTACTGCACTAGTATAGCTCATTAGTAGAATAAAAAATGGAAACGTGTATGAGCCAAAAAGATGGAGAACTGAAATATATGCACTTTGTCAATAAAATATAGAGTTTAAAATGAGCCACTGCTGCAACCACTTGTGAATTTGCATTACTTGAGTTGAAGTGCTTTTCACTTCTGTACAAACCAAAATACCAATCCACACAACAGAGAAAGTCTCGAGGGTTCTGTTGTATGGACAGGTTTCTAAAAGGAATTATGGCTCTTTCTTATTTTGTACTAATCTTAGATGTTGATTTCTGCCACATGTCTGACATGACTGACACCCATTACCAGCTTTGGTTATGGATGAAGACATCAGATTACAGACCATTCGATGCATCTTTGACAAAAGTACAGTGCATTTCTCAAGATAAATACAGTGCTTTCAGACTGTCTCTGACCTCTCAAAGAATGTGATTAGAATGATAGCTTATGTAATGTTTCAACAGACATGTTTGTTCTAAAGCAGGTGATTTAACATTTCCTTTTCTTTACTCAAGGTATATATTCATGCTTGATTCCCCATTTTATTAGCTTCTTTGTGGATTGCATATAAATATGTGTTGGTTTTCAAATAGATTTGTTAAATGCAGCATGTACACTTGTAGATTGCATTTATTAAGAATGCCAGGGGTTGTTTTTTTAGGGGGAAAAAGTGTGGCAAGGAATACTTATTCTCATTCTCGCTTGTATTCCCATGCAAAATATTCTTAAATTTGCATTTACCCATAGCTAAAAGTCTATTGTAGAATATTTTCCTATGTTTTTAATATTCAGTTATTATTGTTTTAGACTATTGGGTGATTACAGGAAAACTAAAGTCAATACTTTCCCGAAATATTCTCTTTTATGCTATCTACATGCTATGATTATACAACACCTCATTTCTGCATGTAACTCTGCATTGTGCTAACAGAAATGAAAATAATAGCCAAGAAAAATAAAAAGGAAAGGGAGGAGAGGGAAAGGAAAGGAAAGGAAAGGAAAGGAGATGGAAGACAGCACAGGAGTGGGGAGAGGAGGGGAGAGGAGAGAAGAGATCTGTGATTTCGAAAAAAATAACTTTCTGCTCAATCTAGTCCTCGTCCTTGACCATCACTGCAGGATAAAGGACAATATTATTCCAGCACACTTTTCCTACACTGGTTTGATTATTATTCAGTTGGTCAAAACTCTGATGAGTGGTAGGCAATAATGTCCTGGAGCCAGCACATTCTGACTTGTAAGGGCCAATTGTTAAATTTTCCAGAATTTGGCAAGCCATTTGATAGCAGTGCTCAGCCATGATGCCTAGCATGCCAATAAGCTGTTTGGCAGCTCTTGGTTTAGCAGTGACAATGGGGATGGCAGAGCTGGTTATTATACATTCTATTAGCATATCTTGCTAATAGAATTCATTCATAGTCCTTTCCAGTAACAATCATGAGCAACGTGGTTACAAGTTGTAAATTGCAATTTGAAATATTAGAAACATAGAAACATAGAAGTCTGACGGCAGAAAAAGACCCCATGGTCCATCTAGTCTGCCCTTATACTATTTTCTGTATTTTATCTTAGGATGGATATATGTTTATCCCAGGCATGTTTAAATTCAGTTACTGTGGATTTATCTACCACGTCTGCTGGAAGTTTGTTCCAAGGATCTACTACTCTTTCAGTAAAATAATATTTTCTCATGTTGCTTTTGATCTTTCCCCCAACTAACCTCAGAGCGTAAAAAAACTTGAATTAACAAGTAAAAGAAAACATAACTTGTGTGACAATAAAATAAAAGAGAAGGCTGTAAGAGATTGGAGTGAAGATGGTCTTATCTTATGGAATAAAAGCGATAAATACATGCAGGGAAGTAGGTTTAAGTTACCATATACTAAAAGAGCTTCAATCTTTCTCAGAACACATGAACTGGTATAATCTAGTACAGGTGTCTACTATCTTGGCAAATTTGAGACGAGTAGACTTCAATTCCCAGAATTCCTTAGCTAGCATGGGAAATTCTGGAACTTGAAGTCCATGCATCTTAAAGTTGTCGAATTTGGGAACCTCTGGTTAGAAAGTTGTGGTGTAAAGATGTAAATAAATGTAAAGGTGTGAAAGGTGTAAATAAGAGCAAGAATTCCTACATTAATGACAGTCCCATGATATACTTCAGTAAATGGTGACAATGTAAGAATCAAGGATGAATTTGAGGGAAATTGAGCAACTCTCCAAAAACCTTGATCTGGCTGTGTGGAGTTGTTATACAAAATTACACAAGTACATCAGTGGTGAAAAACTAAAGCAAGCAGATGAATTTGGTGCCATCTTGGTAACATAATATAAATATTCATACATTCCCCAAAATTTCAAGTAAAAATGAGCATTTAAAAATTACTTCATCAACTCTTTCCTGTAAATGTGTGGCTGAAGTTTATTTTTATCTTATTGTTCTGTGGTAGACTTGCAACGCAATGGTCTCCCCTCTGTGCATTTCTTCGTTAAAATAAATAAATCAATCAAATCTTCTCTCTCAGGATGAAAAGGGGAAAAATGCAAGCATTAATCATTTGTCTCAGTGCTTTTTTTTCTGGTTACCTGTTTCTGTCAAATTATAAGATCTCACCTTCAGGTGTTCCACATTTATGGCCAGGAGGTCCATTTGAGCAAGTTCAAAGTACGTTGGCCAAGTCTTTCCTATTCATCATGCTTTGACATGAAATCTCCTGATAGTATCTGCTCATTTGTCTGTGGGCTTTGAAGACGTTGTGAGTCTGAAAGGCAGAGGGAGAAAGGTTAATTGGTTTTGCTGACCATCTGTTTGTCTTGGGAATGAATGCGGAGCTTAATATGTAAGAAGTGGCATCTGCAAGAATTAAGTAAAACATTTCCACAGAGTTTAACTTATGGATTGTGTGCTTGGAGGAAGAGTCTATGTAACAAAACAAAACAAAAAATCATTTTTTACTTAGTTTTAAAGGTTTTGACCCTGGGGAGAAATAACCAGTAAGACTTTTCCTGGGAGTATCAAGAAGAAACGCAAACTTTTCCAGTCAATTTTTTTAAAAAATATGCTCATCATTTTATACTTCTTTTAATGAGAAAAAGGACATCACCCAGCTCTACAACTAATAGCAGCAACCAGGAATTGAACTTCTCAATCACCATGAAAAAAAGGCTTTTTCTGTACAAAGCAACTAGAGCATTTTTTCCCTTTTGTGGTTGAAAATCATTTTCGCAAAAAAAAACCAGTTTGCAATTTGTTACATTAGGGGAAGGAACTACTTCATGCAAAGTCTGGGGGAAGGGTGGCATACAAGATGTGTGAAATATATCCAACTAGAGCTAGCTGGGTGTACCTAATTATGGAGGAGGAGGAAGAAGGAGAGCACGGATTGTATGGTACCTATTTCCAACTAGAGCTAGCTGGGTCTACCTAATTATAGAGGAGGAGGAAGAAGAGGAAGGATTATTCCTAAACAATAATATGATTGTTTCATAAAAGTTTGTACCTGCAGAACAGCACTTGGCAGCTCTGTCTGTGTGTCAAATTAGCTTCAAACAGATATCTGTACCTTGCAGATACAACAATATAGAAAATGCATTTTTGCCAGTTCTATGGGCAAGGCTTGGTACCTTGGTGTGGCTTGGTGGGCATGGCTTTGTGGGCACGGCAGGGGATGGATACTGCAAAATCTCCATTCCCACCCGACTCCTGGGACCAGCCAGAGATGGTATTAGCTGGTTCTCTGAACTACTCAAAATTTCCACTACCGGTTCTCCAGAACCTGTCAGAACCTGCTGGATTCCAGCCCTGATTTTGCCTCAAGGGCTTGCAACCATGCAAAGTTTAAAAGGTTATAGCTTTGAGCCGAGGGTGTCCATAAAACAACAGGATAAAAGTTAATGGTGTCTAGAAGGAGAACATTTCACTGACCTTTTTTAAGTGTCAACAATAGGTCAACACTCCAATCAGGCTTGAACATCTTCAGAGGTTTTCTCAGTGATTATGCTTAATCATAATTAACATGTAAGAGGAAAACAACAAATTTGACACATTGTCATATACTTCACAGTTATTAGTTGTTTATACACTTTCAGTTAATAGGCAATCCCTCCCAAGTTATCCTTTAAAATCCAGAAGTGCTACTTTTGTTATGTTGCCAAAGATGAATTGTGAGGACCTGAAAACAAATCTGCTTCTCCATGTAGGTTCTAAGAAGCACAAACTAATAATAATAATTCTACGTTCTAGCAAAAACATATATTAAAAATATATAACAATTTTTTTTAAAAAAATCCTAACATACAATCCTAAAATTACCACAGTAATAGCATTAAATGGGAATCCATCCTCATAAGCAAAATTATAAACATTGGTACAAGAATGCAGCTAAAATAGTTGTTAGTACCGCAAACACAGCTATCAAGTATTGTCACACATCAGTGTTTGAGGAACAATGAAATCCAAATCCATCAACTGCCAAATATGTTAACATTAAACATTCAGGCAGCGGTGAAATCCAACAGGTTCTGGAGAACTAGTAGCGGAAATTTTGAGTAGCTCGGAGAACTGATAAATACCACCTTTAATTGACCCCAGAGTGGGGTGAGAATGAAGATTTTGCAATATCCTTCCTCTGGAGTGGGGAGGGAATGGAGATTTTGCAGTATCCTTCCTCTGGAATGGGGAGGGAATGGAGACTTTGCCGTATCCTTCCTCTGGAATGGGGAGGGAATGGAGACTTTGCAGTATCCTTCCTCTGGAATGGGGAGGGAATGGAGACTTTGCAGTATCCTTCCTCTGGAATGGGGAGGGAATGGAGACTTTGCAGTATCCTTCCTCTGGAATGGGGAGGGAATGGAGACTTTGCAGTATCCTTCCTCTGGAATGGGGAGGGAATGGAGACTTTGCAGTATCCTTCCTCTGGAATGGGGAGGGAATGTAGATTTTGCAGTATCCTTCCTCTGGAATGGGGAGGGAATGGAGACTTTGCAGTATCCTTCCTCTGGAATGGGGAGGGAATGGAGACTTTGCAGTATCCTTCCTCTGGAATGGGGAGGGAATGTAGATTTTGCAGTATCCTTTCTCTGGAATGGGGAGGGAATGGAAACTTTGCAGTATCCTTCCTCTGGAATGGGGAGGGAATGGAGACTTTGCAGTATCCTTCCTCTGGAATGGGGAGGGAATGGAGACTTTGCAGTATCCTTCCTCTGGAATGGGGAGGGAATGGAGACTTTGCAGTATCCTTCCTCTGGAATGGGGAGGGAATGGAGATTTTGCAGTATCCTTCCTCTGGAATGGGGAGGGAATGTAGATTTTGCAGTATCCTTCCTCTGGAATGGGGAGGGAATGGAGACTTTGCAGTATCCTTCCTCTGGAATGGGGAGGGAATGGAGACTTTGCAGTATCCTTCCTCTGGAATGGGGAGGGAATGGAGACTTTGCAGTATCCTTCCTCTGGAATGGGGAGGGAATGTAGATTTTGCAGTATCCTTCCTCTGGAATGGGGAGGGAATGGAGACTTTGCCGTATCCTTCCTCTGGAATGGGGAGGGAATGGAGACTTTGCAGTATCCTTCCTCTGGAATGGGGAGGGAATGGAGACTTTGCAGTATCCTTCCTCT
The DNA here is from genome assembly GCF_031021105.1 of Erythrolamprus reginae. Lineage (NCBI taxonomy): Eukaryota > Metazoa > Chordata > Lepidosauria > Squamata > Dipsadidae > Erythrolamprus > Erythrolamprus reginae. Next base: position 115,996,888 of record NC_091951.1, on the reverse strand, counting down.
GGAATGGGGAGGGAATGGAGACTTTGCAGTATCCTTCCTCTGGAATGGGGAGGGAATGTAGATTTTGCAGTATCCTTCCTCTGGAATGGGGAGGGAATGGAGACTTTGCAGTATCCTTCCTCTGGAATGGGGAGGGAATGGAGACTTTGCAGTATCCTTCCTCTGGAATGGGGAGGGAATGTAGATTTTGCAGTATCCTTCCTCTGGAATGGGGAGGGAATGGAAACTTTGCAGTATCCTTCCTCTGGAATGGGGAGGGAATGGAGACTTTGCAGTATCCTTCCTCTGGAATGGGGAGGGAATGGAGACTTTGCAGTATCCTTCCTCTGGAATGGGGAGGGAATGGAGACTTTGCAGTATCCTTCCTCTGGAATGGGGAGGGAATGGAGATTTTGCAGTATCCTTCCTCTGGAGTGGGGAGGGAATGGAGACTTTGCAGTATCCTTCTTCTGGAATGGGGAGGGAATGGAGATTTTGCAGTATCCTTCCTCTGGAATGGGGAGGGAATGGAGACTTTGCAGTATCCTTCCTCTGGAATGGGGAGGGAATGGAGACTTTGCAGTATCCTTCCTCTGGAATGGGGAGGGAATGGAGATTTTGCAGTATCCTTCCTCTGGAATGGGGAGGGAATGGAGACTTTGCAGTATCCTTCCTCTGGAATGGGGAGGGAATGGAGACTTTGCAGTATCCTTCCTCTGGAATGGGGAGGGAATGGAGACTTTGCAGTATCCTTCTTCTGGAATGGGGAGGGAATGGAGATTTTGCAGTATCCTTCCTCTGGAGTGGGGAGGGAATTGAGATTTTGCAGTATCCTTCCTCTGGAATGGGGAGGGAATGGAGACTTTGCAGTATCCTTCCTCTGGAATGGGGAGGGAATGGAGATTTTGCAGTATCCTTCTTCTGGAATGGGGAGGGAATGGAGACTTTGCAGTATCCTTCCTCTGGAATGGGGAGGGAATGGAGACTTTGCAGTATCCTTCCGCTGCATGCCCACCAGGCCACACACACAATACCAATAGTAAAAATATGTGAATTTCACCATTGCATTCAGGTATTCAAAAATATAGCGTAAATGTGAAATATCAACATACCAAAAGAATGTTTTGAGCATTAAGTCAATGTGGGGAAACATTTTTGACAGCCCTCTCAGTTTCAGCCATTGAAAATTGGTCTACCATTTTGCCTGCCCTACTTTATAGAATATTAATATATTAACAATGATACCTTGTTGTTTTGTTTCACTACATTGGTATCCTAATCAAACCACTGTTTACTAAATAGAGAGTACCATCAAGATGAAAATATCACCAGTATGCCTTCCATAACCCCAGGTTTGCATGTATCATCCAAACTAGTAAAACATAGGTCCCTCTAAAATACACTGAGGCGTTTTAGCAATACTAACTGTTGTTTGCATTATATTTCTAATGTACTACCAATTCTTCCAGGGAAGGTACAGTGGCTCAGTGGTTAAGTCACAGGGCTTGACACCTGGAAAAGTCTTCAGAGAGGGGCGGCATACAAATCTAATAAACAAACAAACAAACAAATAAACAAATAAATGATAAAAGCCGGCAGACCTGAGTGCATGCAATGGGGTGCATCTTTACTCCAGCTTCTGCCAAGCTAGCAGTTTGAAAGCATGCACATGTAAGTAGATAAATAGGTACCACTTTGGTGGGAATATAACAGTGTTATCATGCAGGCGACATTACCATGGAAATATGTTCAGGCAGTGCTGGCTCAATGGCCTTTAAACAGAGATGAGCACTGCCCCCTAGAGTCGGCAATGACTAGCGGAGTAAAATCTGCAGGGACTTCTCCCATACTACAACAAACCTTAGAAAAAGTTTGTATTACTTTCACGATTAAACACACTTAACCGTTTACTCTACTATGGATAATAGCATGCAGCCATAGGTAGCTGAATTGTATTTCACTGCACCTGAAAAGTGAAACAGCTGTTCATGAATTTCATATTACATATGATAAAAGGGATTTTTTTCTAAACTCATTTTTTGAGCCCTGTTCAGTTAATTGAATTGCTAGCCACACTTGTAAACATGTTAATGTACATGACATTGCAGGCAGGCCTATTGAAAATGGCTGTCAAGTTAAATCCTGGCTCAGTGGAAAAAATGAAAGGAAAGAATATAATCAGATTTGAAAGGATTTTCCTAGAGACTTGACAAACATAAAGAATTATAGGAAATATCAACTATCTATAAATGCAGAACTCATGTTGCAAATTAATGTGATTAATCTTCAGATGAAAGTATATTTTGATTAAAGATCGAGCTGCAGAATTCATTTGAAAATCACTAGGGTTTTTTTCCCCCTGAATTACTCTTATAGATATTCTAATCAAATCCTGTGCATTTCACATTGTTATTCTGAACGTATTTTGAACCCTCTACACATTATTTTCATAATTGTAGACTTCTGAAGTTTTAAGACTTTTTGCACTTAGTTTTTAACGGCAATATAAATAAATAGTATTAATCAAATTTCTTCTCATTTAATCGTATTTGTGCATAGACAAATATGTGAATAGTGGTAGTAGTAGGGGCGGCATACAAATAATAATAATAATAATAATAATAATAATAATAATAATAACAACAACAACAACAAGAACAATAACAATAACAATAACAATAACAATAACAATAACAATAATAATAATAATAATAATAATAATACTAATAATAATAATAATAATTTTTTGCTTTGTTATGTTTTTCATTTCCTTTTGCTAAATTCTGGAACACTGAAATTTAGCAAAGATGCAGATCAAAAGCTGGGAACTATTTTACTCCTCAACTTAGTGATTTATTTAGGGACTATTTAAAGCTATAATGGCTCTGAAAAAAAGTGACTTACAACCAGTCCTCACACTTGTGACCATTATAGCGACCCTTTGGTCACACAATGAAAATTTGGGTGTTTGGCAGCTGGCATGTATTTATGACAGTTGCAGCAGCCAAGGGCCCCTAATCATCATTTGTGAGTTTCCCAGCCAATTTCTGACAATGAAAGTCAATGAAAGAAGTCGGATTTGCATAATGACCACACAATCATTTAACAACAGAAGTGATTCGATTTATGACTGTGGCAAAACTGGTTGTACAATCAGGCACAACTCAATGGAAATTTTGGTACCTGGTTATAGTCATAAGTCAAGGAACTACTTGTATGTACTTTCCAATGGTGGGTTGCTCTCGGTTCAGCCCGGTTCTAAGAACCGGTAGTGCCGGTGGTGGGAGGCTCTGCCTACCTACCCAGGATATTTCTGCACATGTGCGCGGGTGAGCGCACACACAAACCAGTAGAAAAAGGGTTTTAGAACCCACTACTGGCACTTTCCTATTCTTATACATACAGCATATTTTCATATCTCCTGTTAAGAAGCAATTTTAACAGATTATTTGGAGGATAGTGAAAGAGGAGAAAAAAGTAATAATCTACCACCACCATCGTAAAACTTCCTTGGCAAGAAACTATGAAAAACTATTGATTTGTAACTAGTTCAGGGAAAAGAACCCTTATTTCTCCTTCTAACTAATCTTGCTTGAGATCACTGATGCAATTAATAAAGAGAAAATGGCAATCTTCTCTCCATAAGCTAGTTGACTTAATGATTTAATGGCCGGTGAGAAAAATGGGGCAAAATCCCCCTACAGGCCATATTTTTTTCTAGACAAGGACAGTGCGTGTCTCACGGCTTTCAAGTTCCCTACTCCACTGCAGTACACTAAAGTCTGACAAAACACTTCACAATCCTCTATTCATATAGCACAATGGTGAAAGTTGCCACTACTGTAGAACTGCAAAGGTTGGTTTCTTTGAATGCAGGAATCTTTTACATACCTAAGCTAGGGACACCATTTTCTATCATAGTCGCAGCATATAAATTCATTTAGGAAGGGCTGTCATGTTTTTATGTGACATTGCAACAGAAATTGTATGTACTTACAATATCTTTAACTTCAAAATATTTTAACTGGGTCCACCAATCTAATTCACATCCTCTTATGGTGCTGATGAAGCAGTCGCACAGAACTACGTCACAAAATCTCAGATGTTGTACATGAATGGCATATGTACACCAGACTTCTCAAGAACTTCAGGTAACCGATCTTCAAGAAGTATACTTTCCTGTTGTTATTTTTATACAGTTATAAATTTAACCACCTGAACTGACCAACACTGAGCCAGACAGTTAACACTTGGGTTTGGTGTATTTGTGAATCTTTAATCTTCTCTGATTATCCAGAAGACATTTTCAAACCAATTTTAGATTGGGAGGAACATACCAAGAGCCACCATCTAAAAGTTCAGCCAATTAAAGAAGCCTATAAGTGTGAGAGGGTAAAATCGAACTCATCTTGATTTGAAAGTATAATTCAAATGAATCCATCACACATAAAGTTAAATAAAGCCCTACATGGCAGGGACCACCTCCTGCCGCATGAATCCCAGCATCCGATTAGGTCCCACAAAGTTGGCCTTCTCCAGGTCCCATCAACTAGACAATGTTGCTTATCAGGGCCTAGGGGAAGAGCCTTCTCTGTGGGGGGCCTGGCCCTCTGGAATCAGCTCCCCCCCACAGACATTCATGCTGCCCCCACCCTCCTCGCCTTCTGTAAGAATCTGAAAACCTATTTATGCTGTCAGGCTTAGGGTCACTAGACCCTAGCCTCTGGCCAACGTGTGTGTGGTATGTTTGTGGTGTCAATCTGAATGAATGATTTTAAATGTTTTAGTCTTAGAATGATTTTAGATTAGTTATTTATATTAATTGGAATTCCAATGTGTTATTGTATATTGTTCTTTTGATATGTTGTGAGCCGCCCCAAGTCCATGGAGAGGGGCGGCATACAAGTTCAATTAATGATAAATGAATGAATGAATGAATGAATAAATAAATAAATAAATAAATAAATAAATAAGGCTAAAGTGGCTATTCTCAATATATATAATCATTTTTACCTTTTGTTACCTCAATATTTGTGTATGCCGCAAAGTCCCTGTGGGGAACATGGTCTTCAGAGGGACTTAGGGCAACCCAGACGCGTGGGGTCACTCACAAATTCGAATCCTAGAAAGAAAACTTGGACACATTTCTCTCCGGGTGAAATGACACAGTTTTGGGCCATGCACTTCCTTTTATTGGGGGGAATATGCAAATTGGGTAAGGTTATACGTATATGTCAAGTGGCATACAAACATCCAATAACATAACTCTAAAATATGACACAACTTCCGAGTCCTTCCTATCTACATATGGCACCTTACTAGCTTCTACTGAACAAATGTCTCTTATGGCCAATTTCCTGGGCCCCTTTGTTGTGAATATGGTTATCTCCTGTTTACCACAAAGCAAGGTCTTTTATTGCTGCTTTCGTCCTGTTTACCCCAAGAAATGTAAATATGCATCCTTTTATCACATAGTTCTCATCCTGCTGACACATTCTTGTTATTCAAGGGGGGCTGCCATGAACCACTTTATGGCCAGTCACTTCCTCAAGCAGAGTTCACCAGACTTGTCCTTATGTGGTTTTTACGTTCAGTCCTATTCTGGCTAATGGAATAAAAGTGTATAAGACAGTTATGTTAGAAGTCCAGATATTAAATCCTATCCTAACATGATATGGCAGCCACAAATATTGAAGTCGTAATTATTCCAGTATTTGAGAGGCTACCACAAAGAGGACGGAGGTCAATTTATTTTCCAAAGCACCAGAGGGCAGGACAAGAAACAATGAATGAAAATTAATCGAGGAGAAAAGCAACCTGGATCTAAAGAGAAAATTCCTAACAGTGAGGACAATTACTGGAACAGCGGGCCATACGAAGTTGTGCTTCATCACTGGATTTTTTTTTTAAGAGACTGATAGTCACTTGTCTGAAATGGTGTAGAGTCTCTTGCTTCAGCAGTGGGGTTGGACTACAAGACCACAAAGGTCCCTTGTACCACATGATTCTTGACAAATGTACGCTGAGAGCATCTGCACCAAAGACAAATTCCTTGTGTGTCCAATCACTTGGCCAATAAAATTCTATTCTATTCTATTCTATTCTAATTGACTGATTAATTAGCAATTAACTTTTCAAAGGATCTGAAAACACACTTTAAGGCATTGGAGGGGAACATGCTGCCCTTAGTCCGTAAATCATTCAGTCTGTTTCTGTTTCCAAAAATATAGTTGTGTTTTTATTGTAACCCCTAGTTGAGGGATTCCATTCATAATCATATGGGTAAACACTGTATACAAAGACTTTGAACAAATCCTGAAAAATACCCAGGACTTATACAACAACCTAGGTTTCTAATGGAAGTGCTAAGTAGCCAAAACTGCTATAGTACTTTTTGAAGCATGTTTCCTATATCTTCTGAGCCGAATCTATTTTGTTTAGAAAGCCGGTTAAACTATGAAAATAGTTATTTATGTTTACTGGCCTTTATGATAAGTGAATCATCTGATGAGTAATCAAGCATGGGGACTCCAGAATCTGCAATCAAGATAAATCTTGCATAGACAAATCCAGAGCTCTGGGTGAACAAAGGTTTCCTTTGCCAAACAGTTACACACACATAAGAAACACATTAACAATAATTTCCAGGTATTAAAGTTAGATCTTTCGCATCAATGTGTTCCAATAGTACCAGTTATGACTTAGAAGTCCTATAATATTTAACACAGAGAACTATCTGTGTTTCAGTGATAATGGGCTAAAGCTGCTTAGCTTGCTATTCTGTAAGGCCTGCTACACAATGAGAAAAATCACCCATACATTCTTTTTGTTCTTTTGCCATTGAGTTAAAATTCCTCCACCACAACGAAGATTTTTTTAACCAATTGTTAAACAGGGATTGAACAGACTTGCCTGACATCTTTCAAGGCAGTTACAGAATTCAGCCAGGTAGCATCACTGAATAGCACTGTTAAGTAGAAAGTAGCATTGGAAATACTTTTATCCAGCAACTTAGGGATGTGAAATTGTCCGCTGTTCCTTTTTCTCTTTGAGAATTACAATGGTCTCTTATATTTTGCTGACTTAAGATTCTGGCAATCAAATTACTCACCACAGTGGCTGAACTTTCTCTTCTGGTTGGTTGTCTCCTCTTGTTAATCCCTGTTCAGAGGCACACAAATTCTGCCATTTTGTGAGAAAAGATGTGCCGCTCGAACTCTTTTACATCCAATATATCTGAGCTAATCAAATCACTGCCAGCCTTTTCTACTTCTTTGGAAAGCATCTGCCTTTGCCATTCATCACAAAGTCCAGCTAATTTAAGCAATCATACTGATCCATGGCCTTGAACACCCATCTGTGATATTTCATACTGTCAGATATTTCCTTGTAGTAATAGCTTTGCACACTGGACATTTAGGCCAGGGACACACAAATATATTTCAATAATTAGAGGCACCCTCATTGGATCAAAATTCCCTCCATTCCAGAAATGAATACAGCTATGTTAAAATGCAGTAATTTTTTGTGATGCCTATCTTTAAATTAGTTCTTCATGAAACAGTTGAATTTTTAACTGTAAAAACTTCATCAACTTTCAATGAAGATAAAATTACAAGCAGTGTATTTCCCTTACTTTTACTGGCTTCAGTAAAAAAATAGGATCTTATGTTTATAAAATATCAATAACCATTTAGGATCCTCTTCCTCTATTCTTTATCCCTTATTCTTATTGTCTATTCTTGTCCATTTCAAGTTCTTGATATCTGTACCCTATGTTCTATTACAAAATGAAAATGATGGTTCATACTTATATTCTGCTCCTCGTTCCTGACACTTTTGTTCCTTCTATTATCTTACCTTTCTTTCTTTCTTTGGTTTTGTATTCGTCAATTTACTTTCTCTGCAGAAAATTAATGGAATTGGATGCCTTATTTATTATAATGTTTATCATAACTCCTTATTTTTGACCTTTTTTTGGTAAAAACATTGCTGTAACTTCTTTTTCTGTCTGAATATTTTTGCATATTTTTGTCTCTGCTTAAGCAAAATATTTTTTTTTCATCATGTCACATTCCCATGACTGCTTGGATCTATTCACATTTTGTAATTTTGCCAATCGTCCCATCTTCATTCCTTTTCTTATGCAATTAATTGAATTTTTTTGAAAGCTTGTTCTTCTAATAATATGTGACTTTCACGTTGTAGTATTTTAAAAGAGCCCTTTATGTATATTTTCTCCCTTATTTGCTTAAGCTTATGGGATTGTAGGTGGACTTTTAGTCTCATTTTTCCCTCCGCCCAATGGTTTTAAAAAAATTAGGATGCCTAGATGTCATTGTTATTGTTCATTTTAATCTCTCTAGAATTGATCAGTAAAAAGAGATCTTTTGAAATTGATTGATGTTTGTATACTTATACACAACTTCCATAGTACTCATTGAGTACTCATTTGAATACATATGTAAGATGTAAATTGGTTAACTAAAGATACTATATACTTTTTAATTTTGTTATAGAGTGTAGATTAAGAACTCTTCTATACGGAATAAACTGGCAGTGATATCAAGCAAAATTATTATTATTATTATTATTATTATTATTATTATTATTATTATTATGTCAATACAACACAGCAAACGAGATCACTATGCTGGATTTCGTATTTCATCACCAGTCGGGCGCTTCCCAAGCACCTAGGACTGCGTGATGTAGCGGCGAATTATATTTGTCGATCCCAGTAAAGCGGCCTTTTGCAATTGACAGATGGAGATTTTGTTAATTCCAATGGTTTTCAAAAGTCCACTGAGATCCTTTGGCACTGCGTCCAGCATGCCAAGTACCATTGGGACCACTTTCACTGGTTGATGCCAGAGTTGTTGCAGCTCGATTTTACTAATTTCTCTAGCTGCTTCTCCTCAATTCTGCTGTCCCCTGGGATTGCAATGTCGATGATCCATGCTTTCTTTTTCTCCACAGTCTGGTGTGTTATGCTTCAGAATTCAGTCAGTCGGAAGTCGGAAGTCCCACAGTAGTTTTGCTTGCTCATTTTCAACCTCTTTTTCGGGCTTATGATCCCACCAGTTCTTTGCCACTGGTAAATAGTAGTTCTGGCACAAGTTCCAGTGGATCACATGTGCCACAGCATCGTGTCTATGCTTGTAGTCAGTCTATGCGATCTTTTTGCAGCAGCTGAGTATGTGATTGATTGTTTCATCTGTTTCTTTACAGAGTCTGCACTTTGGATCATCTGTTGATTTTTCAATTCTGGCTTTGGCAGCATTTGTTCTAATGGCCTGTTCTTGTGCCGCCAATATTAGTCCTTCTGTCTCCTTTTTGAGTGTTCCACTTGTAAGCCATGACCAGGTCTTTTCTTTATCCACTTTGCCTTCAATCTTCTCCAAGAACTGGCCATGCAATGCTTTGTTCTGCCAACTATCCATACGACATTGAGTTACAGTTTTTCTGTACTGGTCCTTAGTTTGCTTCACCTTGAGAAGCTTCCTATTGTTGACCTCCATCAACGCTGACTCTTTGCTCTCCTTCACATAGTCAGTTAATGCATGCTTCTCTTCTTCCACTGTCTGCTTCACTTGCAAAAGTCCTCTGCCGCCTATTTTCATTGGTAAATACAGTCTGTCAACATCACTGCGTGGGTGTAGTGTGTTATCATTATCATTATCATTATCATTATCATTATCATTATCATTATCATTATCATTATCATTATCATTATCATTATCATTATCATTATCATTATCATTATCATTATCATTATCATTATCATTATCATTATCATTATCATTATCATTATCATTATCATTATCATTATCATTATCATTATCATTATCATTATCATTATCATTATCATTATCATTATCATTATCATTATCAATTGGATTTGTATGCTGCCCCTCTCTGAGGACTTGGGGTGGCTCACAACATATATAAAAAACATAATAGTACATCTAAATCCAATTAATACAATTAAAAAACCCTTTCTCTCCCTTCATATTCCAAGGCTTTAAGATTTTTTAACTCTACCAGCCAGTGTTCCCTCTAATTTTTTGGGAGGGTGGGCAGAAAAGTATAGTGTCTGAGCGGCAGTCCCTTCGGGACTGGGCGGCACAGAAATAATAAATAAATAAACAAACAAATAAACAAATAAAAAACCCACCCTGTTTTGCCTTAGAGAATTTCAAAATAAAATACTGTACTGTGTGTCTATAACAGTGAGCTCATAATAGGGCAACTCTATCAATATCAAAATGCCACTTAAATAGTTGAGCTAGTTTCAAACTAGATTTTGATTTTCTTTCTCTCTTCCTTACTCCCATTCTTTTTCTTTCTCTTTTCCTTTATCTCTTTCTTCTATCTGTTTCTCTCTCTTCCTCTCTCTCTCCTTCCCTCTCACTCTTTCCCTATCGGCTTCTGGGCAGGTTTGGAAAACTCTGAGTTGATGATGATTTTTAAGTGAGCGATTGCTCACTGCTCAGCTTAGAGGGAACTATGCTACCAGCTCAGTTCTGTCCTAAGGCAAACTGAGAAAAATAGTCATGAAATACTGAAAGTTTAGGAATTAAAACAGGAGATTGAGGAAGACAGTTGTGCTTCATCCCTTTGAGCCAGAGGGTAGCAGAGAACCTGGGATGACACCAGACAGGGAGAACTTTCACACCATAGGCAATGCAGTGCCAATAAAATGCCATTATTGGCTCGAGATGGTAAGAATTTTGGTGGCATGTTGTTTGGTAAGCTTGGTAGGTGTTCGTATGAAAGCATACTCAGTATTTAAGGAGCCCAAACTACCTGTTTCTGAGATTTAAAATATTTATATGGCTGCCTTCTTAGAACACAATTCTAAAGAGCTCACAACAACAAGGGGAAAAAGGAAAGCAAGATGCCTGAGGCATCCTCCTTAGATCCCTAACTAATATAATCATAGGCTCCTAGCATAGGCTCACATCTCATCATTTCCCAGAACTTGGATGAAGAGCCAGCCAAGGCAAAAGGGTTGGGGACTACCAAGTCCAAGAATCAGGGGCCATTATGGAAAAGACCCCACTTTCTAGACATTTAAGGAAATGGGTATGAACTGCACCCACTTTATCCAAACTCAGACAACAGCAGTCAATACTGACAGACTCTTACTCCCTGGACCAATGGTAACTTCAAGGTGGTCTTCAAGGACAACTCCATGTGGAACATGTTATAATTGTCCAATTTAAGAAAAAGACACTTAGAAATAATGAAGCTTTGAGTGACCATGAGCAAAACTTCCACATCAGGAATGGGCACAAATGAAACATAAGATAAATCTATGCAGCAGTTCCTTTGACCATAACTACCATCTGTTTCTTGAGCTGCAATTCCAGGAAGATCCCCACTGTCAGATTGCACACTAACATTATCTGGAGAAGTGCAATCCTGCTGATGCTTCACAAAAACCAAAAACATTCTTCTTATGGATGAATCAGAATTGATTCTTTTCCATTCAGATTCATCCAGACCTCAAGCACTGATTTAGGACCCCAGTCTCATCACTTGATCAACTATAGTGGATATATATAATTCGATATCATCAGTATGCTGGTGGTACCACAACCCTATGCTATGCAATGATTCCAATTTTCCATAAAACCCCTTGTTGAAGTAATATTGGCACTGAATATTTTTGTTGTGATAGTCCAGTTAGGTTACTTTTCCTAAGAGGACGTCTTATCTTAAAATCACATTCTTCCTCTCAAGCCAAGCATTAGCAGGTGGTATATAGCATCCTGTCCAGGTCTATCACCATAAGTATCACCTGCCCTGCCCTTATCACTGCTAAGGAATGGATTATATTGCTTCTGTTTCATTTCTTGTTGTATGAAGAATATAAACTAAATATACTAAGTCTGCACTACTATTAATCTTCTCATTGTTCCCATCATCCATCTCCTCCCACAAATTACTGTATGACTGTACGTTTGTTGCTTGTATCATTACAATTTATATTGACTGGTTCCTAATACGATTTGCCCAATAAAATTCTATTCTATTCTATTCTATTCTAAACCTAACAGGGCTGAGATATATATATATATATATATATGAATGATGAGGCAGCAGCCATCGCGATCACCGGAACATAGAGACTTTAATAAAACCACTTAGCTTTTGTTAGCGTGCTGCTAACTTCGTCAGAGTTTTTAAAATGCCGTGGGAGACAAACATCTTTATAAAGCATTACTCAGTCTGCTCATTGCCCGCGTCACGGGGCCACACCCTTCCCTCCCCCCTGCGGTAAGCCTAATTGTGGGCTTAATCCTGCTGGCTGAAGGGAGATCTACCACTTTTGCTCGTGTTTGTTGCCTTTTTCCCTCCCCAAGGGAGGGGGTGGGATTGTGAGGCTTAATCCTGCTGGCTGTAGGGAGATCTACCGCTTTTACTCGTGTCTGTTGCCTTTTTCCCTCCCCAAGGGAGGGGGTGGAATTGTGAGGCTTAATCCTGCTGGTTGTAGGGAGATCTACCGCTTTTACTCGTGTCTGTTGCCTTTTTCCCTCCCCAAGGGATTGGGTGGAGTTGTGAGGCAATGCTTCGGAGGTGTTTGGTATTCCTTTCTTCCCCCCATTGTCGTTGTTACTTTCTATAGTGGTACATGTCTGCTCTTGCAATTTTTTTACCCATGTCCTCGTCCTAGGTCTACACTGTTCTAATCCCCCCTTGTCCTCTATGTTAGACTTAGATTGTGCCCCTCCACCTCTACCTCCGTATTGCTCCAGTATGTTCCCTTGTTTCTCATGGGGGGTTATCCCACCCTCATTTGGCTGGTTTCTATGTCTGGCCTGGGGAGACTAGGATAGATCTATTTCGGCCTTATTTTGGCCTCATCAGCTAGCCATACCCACTGGGATTTGAACCTGCAACCTTTGCCCTGTAAGGCAGAGAATTATCCTCTAGGCTACAGTATCCAATCCCTTCAGCTCTGCACCAGGGAAAGGTTACATATTTTTGTGTCGAATAAGCCTGGTGTATTGAAGGAACATCACAACTCCTTATTTGCCTCTCGGCTCAACCCAGGGCCATTTCCAAGGCAGTTAATTTTATTGAAAGCCGACAATTCTATCTGTATGTGTCACATGTTTTTTTGCTGAATTTGAAAATTAAGGGAGACTAGGATAGATCTATTTCGGCCTTATTTTGGCCTCATCAGCTTAGCCATACCCACTTGAAATATATATATTTCAAGGTACAATGAATTACACACAATGGAAACAATCACTAAACTGTTTTGAGTACATGTTTTGATGCTTCTTTTAAGATCTTTCTTTCTCTTTCAAAGGCTGAAAAATACTGGTTGTATTATAGCATTTCTGTGGTGACCATGACAACCTTGATTTCTACCCTCATATGCTTGGGAGCAGAGAGATTATGACCCACATCTCTCGGCAGATTCTACATCCTGATCCACTGTTGCTTTATCTGGAGAATCCAGTTGCTGTATAGACTTTTAAAGAGTCTCCCAAAATCCATTAATAATAATAATAATTATTATTATTATTATTATTATTAATAATAATAATAATAATAATATATTATTATTATTATAATATTAATATTATTATAATATTATTATTAATAATAATATTATTATTATTATTAATAATAATAATATTAATAATAATAATTTTATTATTATTATTATTATTATTATTATTATTATTATTATTATTTTAAATCCTTTTCTCTCTTTGTTTCTCCAAATAGACTAAATCCCAATCCCTTCCTAATGATATTATTGTGAATTGTTTTGTGGTGGCGGTTTTGAATTATAAACACAAGTACCTCATTAAAGGTTTATCTGATTGTTTTGCACCTGGATTGTGCTGTTATAATTAAGTGGTCATATCTGTCACCACAATTTATTTCTGCTTGCCCTGCAAATGCTTCCTTCTTGGAGTCACTAAATTATCCTTACTCAGTAACTGCTCATTATTTCAAACCCGTGTCTCCTGCTTTGCATTTCTCCACCTTGACAATATGCATTCCTAGGAGTCATAACTTCTGCTTACAAGGCTAGTGAATTTTACAGTTTTGCAGATGGATCACTCTTACCTTATCTGACCTATGGGCAAAGTTGTCATCTATCCTGGTTTTACATTTCTATCTAGGGTCATTTTTGCTTCTTCTAGAATTGCTAATCACTAGCATTCTCTCAATGTTCATCTTTATGTATTGCATTATAACAGTCTTCTATAAGGCTCAGGGACTCAAGCTATTTTGGCTACTGGATTTTGTCTCATGCATCTCACTTTTTGGCTTGCAGACCTAAGTGAAGGGTCGTCTCTTCAACCTTAAAGATGCTTCGGAGTATTTATAAAGCTACATCATAGTCTGTTGCTTGAATGCCTATGAAACTACACTGTCTCCTCAGTGTTACAATCTGTTATAATACACTACTCTGCTATTTTATGCTATTTTGTTTATGTCTTGAGGATATAATAATGTGAGATTCCCTTTGAAGATGCTTATCCTAGAGCAAGCAAATGTTTTATAATAGGTAAACAAATTCAGCAAAAAAATGCAAATCTATAAATTTTCCTAATTGCAAAAATGCTTAAAAATGCCATTATTCTAATATGTCCAACTGCTGAAAGTTTTTATTTTTATTAAGTAACATTGCCTGCCCACGTTCCACCTCAAAACTCAATAGCTGTCAACTGATTGTCTTTGAAGAATTACAAATAATTTAGGTAATCATAAAATAGCCAAAGGAAGGATAGCTTTACAACATCAGTAGAATATTCTCTCCATCTAAGATAATCACTAAATACAATGTATAATTAAGATACAAATATATTTCCCAAAAAGTTAGTCTGCATAAAAAATTTCCATTGATTTGTGGAAAAAAAGGAAGAGAAAGAATTTTGGGGTGCTAGTCAAAAATATGTTATTGTTTAATGTATTTCAGAAATTATTTTATTGAGGACTCAGTGCTAAAATATATTAGCATATACCTCTTGTGATACTTTTTCCCGTTTGGGGGATTTTTCATTCTCTGCCCTTCTTTCTTTTCCCTGTCACTTATTTTTCAATTGTTCTCTGTTATGGTTCCACATTCACCAAGTCCAACTTGCAATAAGGAGAATCTGGCATTCCACATATCCATTAGAGCTTCTTCCTAAAATTTTCACTTATCAATCCAAATAATCTGCAAAATTTTTTAAATTGTCTTTTCCTTCACTATTCAATGGGAATGAATTTGATTTAACAACTTTAGTTACCAATAGCTAATCCCCCCCAAAAGTAGCCTCTGTGATTGTGCAAATATAAGGGGCGTGCATAAGTGCACTAGTGTGCCTTCCATCCCCTGTCCAATTGTCTCTCCTATATTTTATATATCTTTTCTCCCATCCATATATCCTTCCTCTACTCTTCATTGATGTATTCTATTCTCATATCTCTTCTTCTATCCCTTCCCTGATATTTACTACTACACGTTTTTATTCTCCTTAACTTTCAATTTGTATTGAACAAAATAAATAACTAATAAATAAATAACTAATAAATAAATAAATAAATAAAAAATAAGAAATAAAATAAATAAAATAAATAAAATAAATAAAATAAATAAAATAAATAAAATAAATAAAATAAATAAAATAAATAAAATAAATAAAATAAATAAAATAAATAAAATAAATAAAATAAATAAAATAAAATAAATAAAATAAAATAAATAAAATAAAATAAATAAAATAAAATAAAATAAAATAAAATAAAATAAAATAAAATAAAATAAAATAAAATAAAATAAAATAAAATAAAATAAAATAAAATAAAATAAAATAAAATAAAATAAAATAAAATAAAATAAAATAAAATAAATAAATAAATAAATAAATAAATAAAATAAAATAAATAAAATAAATAAAATAAATAAATAGATAGATAGATAGATAGATAGATAGATAGATAAATAGATAAATAAATAAATAAATAAATAAAATAAATAAAATAAATAAAATAAATAAAATAAATAAAATAAATAAAATAAATAAAATAAATAAATAAAATAAATAAAATAAATAAAATAAATAAAATAAATAAAATAAATAAAATAAATAAATTAATTAATAGTTCTGTGCATGTGCAGAAGTTAAAACAACCAAATGGTGTCATCTGGGTGTGTGGGCAGACCGTCACACTCCCTTCGCAACTGGCTTTCTGACAGGCATGAGCAATCTGGGAGCATTTCACCCTATTGAATATATTAGCTGAATTAATTTAGGAACTAGTTAGCTTATCTTACACTAGATATGGTATTTGTAACCTTCTCTTAACTATACCTCCTGTACATCAGGTTTGGAAAGAAATACATGCCTACTGAATGGGGATGCATCTTTCCATACTGGGTCTCCAGTATTGTTAAAAATCACTGCATATAACTTGAATTCTGACTGGGATGAATCTTTAATTAGTTACAAGTGCCAACAATTTCAACTGAATAAGGAAGAAAATGCCATGGACAATTTGTATAACTGGTGAAGATCTTTGACAATTTTATTTCTTAAAAAGCCAAACCAGCAGCAAGACACCCCAAAACTGGAAAATGAAAAATAATAATGCAACATTAGGAGGAATCTAAAAGTATTTTCCCATTTAGAAAAGAATCTTAGCTTTCCAACTATTCAAATAACAATTATCATCACAAAAATTCAGGGTATTTTTTATAATAAACTATACTCCTTTGCAAGGATTTGCTTGTGGGTGTATCTTATTTATTTGTATCTAATCCATTTTTCTAAAATTGCCAATATTTCTTGCGGACAGCAGTGAGTTTTAAGCAATCTTTTCTAGAGAATTTAATAAGAGATGCACAGTCATTAAAGAATAGACATACTGTACATAAACAATATAGTATATTATAGCAATAGCATATTACAAAGGGTGACAAATAGAGTAAATACTCAAAATGCTAGCAGTGCACATTCTTTCATATATTAATGCACTAAGTGTTGTTTGTCATCAGAATAGGAAAATGGGGAAAACATTCCATCTTTTTAGGGTAATGCATAGTACAATATTATTTGGTGTGTAATATTAGGTTGCAAATGATCTCCATGCCAATGAATCATAGCCATTCATTTTAATTTATTTCAAATCAAATTGAGATGATAAATGAGCTAGTAGGAATAATAAATGAGTTGTAAATAATGATCTTCCTCTTCTTTTTCTTTTTCTTTTTGCTACCCCTTGTCTTTAATTTATGCTACTTATACATTTTGATTTAATACGAAAATTAAGATCCATTCAGTTTAGCAGTCCTCTGTAATTGTTGCCTATTTATATTTGCACTCATTTGGGCCTCCCTTTTTTTTTTACCATTTTCATTTAAACTCAGAATGTACTGTACCTTTCTAGTAGATATTTACTTAGGCCATTCAGTAAATTGATTCCTTTTGTTCCTTTCCACAATTCCCCAGATAAACAAATTAATGAGGTTGAACCTTACTATCTCTATTCCTGTTATTTTACATCAATTTTGTTTAATGTATGAAACTCTCCATGGATTGTCAAACCATTTTATATTCAGTTTATTACATAGTGGGTAGCTGTGGATCCAAAATCTTAGTGTAGAAATAAGAACAATAAATAACTACCATTCTATTTTGATCTGCTTTTATTAAATGTTGATTAACTGTCAGTTTTACAAAAAACCCACCAATATGAGATTTTTTTAATGAAGGAGATTATGGGAAAGCAATGTTTGTTTTTTTCCATCTCATGCTTCTGAAAAATGAGGTACTCTTCCTCCCAAAAATGAAATATTCCCCTGTTCAGTCCTTAAATGTGTTGCATTACAACTGTCACTATTTTTTCTAGTTGACTCAGTTTTTTAAAAATATGAAAAAAAATATCTGGAGTAGCATAGCACCGCATGATAAGACAGAAGTAGCAGGAAACATAAACTCCTCAAACATTGTTATTGTAGTTTCCAAATTAAATATGAATAGAGCAAGTAGGTTAATCAATCATACCTAATTTAGAGAAGGAAGGAAGGAAGGAAGGAAGGAAGGAAGGAAGGAAAGAAGGCGATAGATTGGAGAATAGAAAATCTGTAACTGTTGTGGTTCAGCCTGAGGCTGCTCAGGGACTGGCTGTGTCTCTGCTGGCTCCATGCCCGGAGGAGGATGACAGCGAAGAGGAGGGGGCTGAACAGTCGGACGGGGGAGAGGAAAATCAGGAATGGGATGAAGGAGAACAGCATGAGAGCCCCGGGGGGGGGGCTCTCCCCAGCCAGTAGTTTGGAGTCATTAGGTGATGAAGCTCAAGCCGTCATTGACATGCGACAGAGACGATCAGATGAAAGAAAGGAGCAATTAAAGAAGTATTATCAGCACTGAATTAAGAACAGCTGGGTTTGGGTGTGGTCCTCCTTAGCAGGGTTTAAAAGGCAGGCAAGCCCTTGAAGCCATATGGAGTGTTATCAGTTTGGAGTTGCGTTATCCTGTCTTGTTTCTCGGCGTCTCTGTTCCTGGCTTGTGGCCCAGCAGCTTTGGAAGACCCGTGGGAGGTGTAGGTCTGCTATCTACAGCCTCGGCTTGGCAGCAAGAATCCTGTATTGCTGCATGGACTTTTGCCTTCGTGGATATATCTGAAGATACAGCATTTTCCTGTTTGTAAGGACATTTTCTGTTACCTGTGTTTTTCTTGAATTTTATAAAACTGTCTTTGCCTTTTACCAGTGTGTCTGGCTTCTCTTTTTGGATTGGTATTGGCTTCTGGAGTGACCCAGACAGAACATGTATCTATATGAAGTTCCACTTTTTTATGTATCTGTACAATTCCTTCACTCTTCCAACTTTATCCTTATAAATAACTTGCTGAATTGTATGAATTTAAATCTTCAATTTTCCCAGCTTGACCTAGATAGGAGGATATTAAGGTTTTATGTTTAGAAATGAAAAGGCTTAACATTTTCAGAAACCTGGTAAGTTGCCTGAACTGACTAAGCAAACATCAAGGTTTTAGATGAACATTTGCTGAAGCTGCCTTCCTGATTCTTAAAGGCTACCAATACATTTTGCAGATGTTTCAGCCTGTTTTTGAGCAGAGGCTCATTCTTACAACTCCTCAGAGGGAGGTATTAGGAATTCTCTTTGGAACCAAGGCGAGAAAGACAAGGAGAGACATCCTTAAACGGTGATATAAAATATAACACGGCACCAAATGCATTTCAGATGTAAAACATTTTCCCATGGTTTGCTGTGTGCTGTACCACAGCGGTTTAACCAGATTCAGCCAGATGCTATGTTTGTGCTCCTGCGTGCTCTGAAGACGTTATTTTGGATCAAATCCAACCTGCTACCCAACCTTATTTTATTTTAAACACAGGCAGTGCAGTGAGTACTGTAGCGTGCACAGTCACTCTATTAGGAATATTATTTTTATCCATTATTTATCACTAGAGAACTAGTGTGTGGCACTAGCAAACTGAGGGGGAAACTGCCAGTGGAGAAGATGGAGAAAGAGTAAGCTGCATTGTTATCTGTCTCTGCGGCAAAAGAATCCTTACTCCAAAAGGGAAAGGAAAAGTCAAATAAACACCACTTCTAGGCAAGAATACTGATTGCATCCCAGTTATAAAGCTGATATGAATAAATTAATTATTTTATTGTTATGGTTGTTTTCTTTTTATAGGAGAAGCAATTAGACTGCCTTCTTGATAACAATGAAGGCAAGAGAAAGCATTAATATTTTCAGGGAGCTATGTTTGCATATCTCACTGATGAGGGATGTGGATCTTTGATTGCCCATTTCAAGGGGAGGCTGGGCTTGAAGCCATTTCTGATTTATAAACCAGGGGGAGAGAAAAATTGTTTCATGAGTTACAGAACATGCCATCCCCCCCCCCTGGGAAAAGTACAGTAAAACTTTAAGGAGATATGAAATTAAAAGCTCCCTTTTCTCACTATTACTGTTTTAAACTTAAATATATGTTTGATTATGTGAAGTACTCTCCATTAAATTTCAACAGTACCTCAATAGAAAGAATGACTCCGTAATATAATCAGGTAATCGCTGAAAGAAAAGGAATAAATGAGAAATAGCATCCAGTAACCTTCTTTTTGGAACTTTATTTTTTTTTAAACTGCATTTGAATTTTTTTTTAAAAATAACTCTGCTTCTTTTCAAGGGAAGTTTAAAAAAAACTTGAAAGTGCAGGATTTTAATTTGGTTCAGAATTAATCTACAGTCTTTCCATGTTCAACTAAATCCTAAGAGAAAATAAGGTTGGGAGACTTCTTTATAAAACCTTTTCCAATTCAGAAGCATGAAAAAGTAAAGAGATGTGCAACTTGGGAAGCAAACACCTCTCCTCATCATATCACAACAATGACCGTAAGCCCAAGACACCAGCACAATATCAACAGTACTTCATGAATGAGAGAGAGAAATATCAGCTTGTTTTACAGAGGAAGAAAACTTTCAGGAAATTGGAAGCCAGAAATTGGCACTGAGTTCATTGCAATTTTGCCCCTAGGAATTGAAGCTCAGAGGGCATAATAATTAAATATTTTATTAATTATTAACGAATTCAATTTCCCCCCTCTCTTAAAAACATTTGAGTGCTCTTATTATTCAGAGATTTGTGTAGCTTACCCTCTGGCACATGAGCCGAAATGGTGTAAGTGAAAGTCACTCGGGTGTAATTTAGCCAGTTTTTAAATGGGCTGACTTTCGAGATGAGCTTGGAGGACCAATATCCAAAGCTCATTAAATAAATGTACCAGAAGATATGATATATTTCCCACAGCCATCACTCATCAAACAAACTCTACATCAGTAGAGTAGCCTCCCACTAGATTTGTGAAGGTCAACAAAAGATAACCTTCAACAAAATAGATGAAACAAATATCAGTGTCATACAGACAGTCCTACACAAGGAACTTCTTTTGCTTTCCAGCCTACCTCAAAGCAGAAGCCAACTTGTGACTTTAATTAGTATAAAAGGTAGCAGTGGAAAATAGGAACCATAGCTTAATTCCCAGGGTTGAATTACTCTATAAATTGTAAGGCAGTACACATTTTGACACGTTTTGTTTCAAAACGAGTCCGCGGAGAGGGGTGGCATACAAATCTAAATAATAAATAAATAAATAATAAAATAAAAGAAGCATCTCCAGATCTCACCCAAACACACACTCCTCTTTGCTATGCATTAATACATTAATTTGACTTTGCAGATTTCTGTCTCATCATGAAATAAAAATGTTGTTGCTTTCATATGTTTCATTTAAGCTCTGTTACACTGAAACCAGCTTAAAACTGATTTGAGCAATGGGGATTTCCCTAAACATTTACAGGGCTTTTCTCAAAGAACTTGGAAATCTAGGATCATAAAACTGTTATATATTTTAGCTAGAGGTCTAAAGGTCTTAAGGAACAAATTGCCAGTAAATTTTGAACACAAACTTTATTTAAGAGTTCTTTTCCCCCCCTGTAAACATTCATTATGTTAACATTATATAGCAATAGTAATATAATGTATAGATACTCCTTGAGTCATGAGCATAATAAGGACTGGAAAATTAAGAGGTGTGGTCATAAAGCAAGGCATCGCATGACCACACTTGACCATTTTTGATATGACCATTAAGCAATTCTCCCATGGCTATTAAGTGAGACCTCACATAACCATGAGTTATCGCCTCCGGATAGTATCCTTATTGGCTTTACTTGTCGGAAGCTGGCTGGGAAGGTCACAAATGATGATCACATGACTGCAGAATATTGTAAATGATGATCACCAAAAACCCAGACTGCAATCACAAAAACTGCAAGGATGCTGCCACATTTCATAAGTGCGAGGACCAGTCAGAAGTGACTTTTTTCAAAGGCATCATAACTTTGAATGGTCACTAAACAAGTAAAAGGACTATTTGTACAACAATAAAAATATACTTATAGGACCATAATTGCACAAGAATGTATAATCTACATATTTATAATAAAATCTAATAATAAATACAAGATGGAATCATAGTCATGAAGCCTTATTACAAGAATAAGGTTTAAAATCTGCTTTTAAACAGCAGATAAACAGAGGAGGATAGTAGTCTACATCAAGGCTGGGTTATATCTTATAGTAATATATAATTTGTTTTAACAAGTTAGAATGAATAAAACCTTGCTTTCACATTCATTATGCTAGACCATAATCTGTGCTTGCAAACCACAATGAGTCAGATTGTATGTAAGATACTAAGCTAAAATCAATCAAACCACATTCAGTAATGTGGTTCGTGTGTCTGCATGTGCATGCAGGCATCCATGTAACATTTAATGAAAAATTTTGTCTTCCTGAATTAAAAATGCATACACTAATGGAAATTATTCCCATTACACAAATAGGAAATTAATACATAATTATGCCTTCAAGTAATAAAGAGTTATTGCATTTGAAAAGGGGAAGGGATGAAGGGAGGGAAGGAGGGAAGGAGGGAGGGAGGGAAGGAGGAAGGGAGGGAGGGAGGAGGAAGGAAGGAAGGAAGGAAGGAAGGGTTTTTATACATAAAGAACAGATCTGACCATTTGATGGTACCTGGGATACATCCAACCCTTTGACTGTCCCTCTCTGGCCCATAGTGGGAAGGCAGTGGCAGTGGCAGGAAGCAGTAGCTCTCTACAACAGTCCCAGTTTCTCATGTAAGGAAAATTGAATTGCCCACTCCTGATATAAAAGGTGGAATATCTTTCTTCTATGGACCCAGGAAAAAGGTAATTCTGCTTCTCCACTGTAGTCCTTACATACTCCCAAACCTTCTCCAGAAATTTGGGTCCCTTGGAGTAGATTTGGGAAGATAGTCAAATGTCTTTATACATAGACAGAATTCCAGCAGTGAAGTGTTGGATACCACCCAAAATATATATTTTGTTTGTATTTTGTACTTTGTGA
The DNA here is from genome assembly GCF_031021105.1 of Erythrolamprus reginae. NCBI lineage: Eukaryota > Metazoa > Chordata > Lepidosauria > Squamata > Dipsadidae > Erythrolamprus > Erythrolamprus reginae. The sequence goes on along the minus strand of NC_091951.1, from coordinate 115,973,964 downwards.
TCAATTACAGCACCATTAAGATCTGAAAGACAAGTTGGGAATAGATCATTGTGGAGAAAATCTATCCAATCATTAAGAGTTGATATCCACCTAATGGCATTCAGGCAATCAACTGGTTGCATTTTGGTGTCAAAGAGGTGTGTGTATGTATGCTAGCGTGCACAATTATCAACAGCCATTCACTCCCCCTACACATGCACACCCTCCATGTTTCCTCTTGTGCACAACCCCCATCTAGCCCTGTGCATGTGCACAGGTCTCACTGAAACCTGGGACAGTGAAAAACAGGTGAACAGCCCAACCAGAAGTTTGGAAAAACAGACTTCCGGTTTGCCCATTGTGCTGTTTTTCATATTCCGGAAGCTAAGCCCTAAAATTCTGGTTTTCTGAACTTCCAGCTGGGCCTTTTATTGCACTCCAAGGGCTTCGGGAAGCTTCCCTGAAGCCTCTGGAGTGTGAAAAATGGCAGAAAGGGCAAGCCAGATGTCCATTTTTCCAAACTTCCAGTTGGACCATTTTTCACACTCTGAGGCTTCAGTAAGCTTCACTGAAGCTTCTGGAGTGCAAAAAGTAGCATAATGGCTAAATTGAAAGTCCATTTTTCCAAACTTCTGTTTTGCCCATTGGGCCATTTTTTTACTCCGGGGCCTCAGGGAAGCTTCCATGAAGCCTCCAGTGGATGAAGCAGCCTTCCTCAAGGCTTAAAATCAGCTGGTCAGTGCACACATGATGGAACTGACATACAACAATCCCTTGCATGCCCTTTGATATGGCTCCGGATGCCATAGGTTCACCATCACATAGAATGAATATATTGTAACACTTTTGCTGATATTTGAAGGGAACAACATTAAATGGAAGCTTTTAATCCAGGCCAATATTGTGTCCTATGATTCTAGTAAAACCAGATGAAGTATTAGTGTAAATAATACTACTGGCAATTTGCTAATTGATGCCATAGACATTAGAATGCAGCATTATAGGCTAACTCTTTCCACAGCCTGGAGTTCTATCCTAATGGGGTTCATGGGTGACTCATCCATGCTTTCAAGGTTAATAAAATGAGGACCCAGATTGTTGAGGGCAATATGTTGACACTGTAAACTGCCCCCAAGCACTGTGGGGCACTATATAAATCTAAGTGCTATTGCTAATAGAAATGGAAAGAAACACCATTATAAAGAAGTAATAAATTTAATAAAATTAATTGTGTATATTTTATTAGTAGTACATAATCACTTTTAAATGTACATAATACGTGACTTTTTGAAACCATGAAACGTGGACTCCAGGAAGGACGTCTTCGTGACGTCAAAGCTCCACCCATGGAATTCCCTATTGGGATTCCCCACCTCCATTTGAGCCTCCCGACCAGCCGACAGCTCCATGGCTCTTTTGCAAAGCTGACAGCTGGGCGGCGGGGCTTCTCGGCATCCTCTTGAACCTGAATGCCGAACCCGAACTTTTGCCGAACTTCCAGGTTCGGCATTTGGGAGAACGGTGAGAAGCCCCCCCGGCTGTTTCAAAAGGCGACAGCCGGGCAGCAGGGCTTCTCAGCGGCCTCCCAAACGCCAAACCCGGAAGTTCGGCAAAAGTTCGGGTTTGGCGTTCAGGTTTTGGAGGACGCCGAGAAGCCCCCCGGCTGTTTCAAAAGGCGACAGACAGGAGGCGGGGCTTCTCAGCGGCCACCCAAACCCGAACCCAAACTTTTGCCGAACTTCCTGGTTTGGCATTCGGGAGAACCCTGAGAAGAGCCCGGCTGTTTCAAAAGGTGACAGCCGGGCAGTGGCGTTTTTGCATTCGTTTTTTTTCCTTGCATGGATCAATTGATTTTCCATTGATTCCTATGGGAAACATTGTTTTGTCTTACGAAGTTTTCGCCTTACGAACCTCCTCCGGGAACCAATTAAGTTCGTAAGACGAGGTATTACTGTACCAATTTAATTGTCAGATTATTCAATTTTTCATAAAAGCTATGAAAAGGTTAGCTATGCTGTCCCTATACTTGGGTAGGAGAAGAAAGTGCAAGATGCAGGAAAACAGTGTGCTCATATTTAGAACAGAACCCATATAGCATTACCCCCCATTTTTATCTGTTTATCATATGAATACAAGATACTAAAAACTAAATGAGCATTAAGAGCTTAAAACCTCAAATAGAGCAAGCAATCACGAACTACAATTTGTTTAAGAAATGGGACCATCTGGAACTTACTTTAAATTACACAAGCAAGTTACACGGAAAGCAGAGTTGGTTAGTTGCATTTTCAGAAAAGTTATTTTTTCTTACCTGCATTCTGCAATGTGGCTATAATAGCTATGCTACATTACTTAAGATTGCTGCATTGGTTGTTACATTCCATCTGGAGTACATTCTTTGAACTTACACTAATGGATCCTATTTGCTTTCCATAGGTGATAAAAGAATCTTAACATTTGCATATTCTTTTGACAACCATTTGAAAACTCTGTTGTTTGCCTTCATCTGAAAGCCTATTTTGACAGTTCAATCTCTTTATTTCTACCTAGTAAGTTATAGCAATGTATAATAAATTCTAGGAAATGAAAGCAGAAGATTCCAAGTCTAATTACAGATATCCAGCATTCAGAGTTTGTTTAAGGAACCTAATTTTTCAAGCTTCAATCAATCTAAAGTTGAACTTTCTATGGGAAAGACAAACTCCTAGGTTTTCTTAATATCAATCATGGCTATTGTATGTTGATAGAGACTTTGAATTTCCTGACTTTTATCTGTATCACTGGGCAAATGTTTGATTTTAATTTATCTAAGGGATACACATGACCAAATAAAAATATGAAAATCAACCTCCTTGCTCTGCGAATGTAATAGGAAGACTTTTCCTCTTTTACACAGTCTCCGTGCAATATAGAATTCTAAAAGACAAAGATTTATTTTTGCATAGAATTTTCTTGTGTAGAGAGTACTGAAGAAGCAGAGCTAATGTATTTATCCTCATCTATTTCATGCTTTGCTGACTTTGCATTACCGACATCTGTCAGCTAAATACCAATTTCTGTTAACACATATGAGGGTTCTTAATTCACTCAATTAAAATGGGTCAAACATTTTGACTTTCTCCATCAGTTGGTATCATGACATCAGTGTACTACATCCCTATTTCTTTTGTAAGCTAAAATATTCTTTTCTGAGATTTACTTTGTGCAAAAGACATATGCAAGTGAGTTAAGTGTTGCCATATAATTTGCTATGTTAAACAGAAAATACTTGCAATATTAGATTTTTTTTTCAGCTTTTGTATTTGTTCTTCTTACTTTAATCTCATGGATATATTATCACCAGGCTATATAATGTTATCATGCAGCATCACCTTTTATAAGAAAATATAGTTCATCTTTCTAAGAAAACAGAACATGTGATACCTGGCACAATGGTAGTAGTAATTATGAGAGGGATCTTGGCGACGTAGTGGATAAACACTTAAGTATTAGCCAGAAATGCATTGCAACTGCCAGAAAAGCCAATACAGTCCTAGGAACAGAAGGATAGAATCAAGAACACATGAAGTGTGGTGGCAACCACACTTAGAATACCACATCCATTTTTAGTCACCACAATATAAAAAAGATGTTGAGACTACTGTAACAAAGATGATTAGGGGACTGGAAGCTAGACCATGGGAAGAATGATTGCTGGAATGACTACTTTAATGAAAAGAAGAACTAAGGGTGACTGATAGGAGTGTTCCAATATCTCAGGGATTGCCACAAAGAAGAGGAGGTCAAGCTATTCTCCAAACCACCTGAAAGCAGGGCAAGAAGCAATCGGTCTAAACTAACCAATGAGAGAACCAACTTAGAACTAAGGAGAAATTCCCTGATTGTTAAAACAATTAATCAATGACTTGCCTTCAGAAATTGTTGTGACTGTTTTTAAGAAGACTTTGGACCACCACTTATCTGAAATGGTCTAGGGTCTCTTGCTTGAGCAAGGGGTTGGACTAAAAGACCTCCAAATTCCCTTCCAACTTCGTTATTCGGCATTTATTCTTTGCCATCCTTTTAAGATAGTAACCATTACTATCAATAATGCTAAAGTAACCAAGCTGTCCATAAAGAAGTTGTTCCTTTCATTATAGTGATCAAATTAAGCCTTGCTTTATTTTTTTCATTTTATTTTATTATTCATAAAAACACTTTCTTAAATTGTTGTATATTTTAGCAACATCTACATAACCTTCTGTAAAATATGCAAATACACATGATTAATATTCTCTATAATCTTACTGCAACCATTTTTCTTCAAGAATATATTTTCAAGTAACATAGTTTACACCAAAAGCACATTTACATTTTATTATTCCTAAATGCGTAACTACCATAACTAATGCTTGATTAATAAATAGCTATATCAGGCTGCTACTTTAAAATTCACAATTTATATGCAATTCTTTCTTGATGTTGACCACAGTCACTTTAAAATAGTTGCACAGAATAATAAAAGGTCAAAATAAGTAAAACTGATTTAATTCACGTAGTCCCATAAACTACAATTTACTGTTCTCCCAAACTTAATTAAATCCTGAATAAAGTCAAGCAGTTTATAGACCCTATTAAACACTAGAATTGGAATACAAGATCTTAATGTGTTGTGGACAATCATCTGAATTGCAAATCTCTGCTGGACATGCCTTATTTTGTATGTGTCCAACAAAAAGCAATAAATTGTTCATATAAAAGAAAGAAATTCAGTGGAGTTATCCAACTACTCATGAAAACTAAATAATGGCCTTTAGCATTTGTAACCCATTCTAAAATTAAGCCAACTTTACGCCAGACTTGAAATACCACCTTTTATTATTTTTATTATTTTTTTTGTTTTCACAAGCTTCTCACTTGTTACTAGAACAATACAAGTTAATAAAACAATGTTTTGAATTAAAGAGAAACATGGATAGCAGACCTGCCACCAGAGGATCAAAAAAACTAAAATGGACCTTCAGAGTATTAAAGAACAAATTGTCCATTCAATTGAAAACTGCAGTCTCTTAATATTTTTATAACTAGCATATTGTTTCCAATACTTGCAGTAGATTTCAGCAGTGATTATACTTGCAAAATCTTAAACATCAAAGATATAAAACATCACCAAAATTCTTAAGTCGAGAAGCAAAACGCCCATTTTAGCACCCTAAGCATAAGGCTTATTTACTTTTTAGGTTGAACTGCCATCCATCTGCCCCACCCCACCCCCTAAAAAAGAAAGAAAAGAGGTTCAATCATTCTCGCACAATAATGTAAATTGTGATTCCCCAGTGAGTATTTAAAGTTGCAAAAAATTAGTCCTGAATTTGAGTTTGCAATATCTACATGATGGCAGCAAGTTTTTATGCTTTTAATTTGCTTGTTTATTAATCTAAACTTAAAATAATTTTTTCTCCCAATAATAATTTTGGTCATTATTTACTTAGGATGGGCACTTGATCTTACTGAATAATTTACTGTTCTTATTGAATAAGATTATAGACCTGTCCCCCAGAGAAACACTGAAATTAGAAGACTCTCAGGACAGAAATTTAAGGACACAAGTCCCAAGAAAAAAGATTTGTTACAGGTACTTGAAGTACACTATAAAGTATAGCAATCAAGCCACAAACAGAGCAGAACCCAAGGTTCAAACTTCCTACAACTATTTATTGATTTGATTTGATTTGATTTGATTTGATTTGATTTGATTTGATTTGACTTGACTTGACTTGACTTGACTTGACTTGACTTGACTTGACTTGACTTGACTTGACTTGATTTGATTTGATTTGACTTGACTTGACTTGACTTGACTTGATTTGATTTGTATGCCACCCCTCTCTGTAGACTCTTTATGCTGTTCATGGTTTCCAATGGACTGGAAGAGGCTCACTTTTCAGCAGGAGTCGGTAACCCCGTATATCACCCAACAACAGTGCTCTTTTCCCCTTACCTGATCTTTTGTTGCTGTTAATCACAAAGTCATGTCTGATCCATCGTGACCTCATAGACAACATTCCTCCAGGTCTTCTGTCTTCTACCATACTCTGGAGTCCATTTAAGCTCACACCTACTGCTTCAGTGACTCCAAACAGCCACCTTGTTCTCTTTCATCCCCTTCTTCCTTTTCCTTCCTTCTTTGCCAGTATTAGGTTCTTTGCCAGTAAGTCCTTCCTTCTCATTAGGTGGCCAAAGTATTTGAGTGTCAGCTTAAGGATCTGGCCTTCTAAAGAGCAATCAGGGTTGATCTTCTCTAGGACTGACCGATTTGATCACCTTGCAGTCCAAGGGACTTGCAGGAGTCTTCTCAAGCACCATAGTTCAAAGGCCTAAATTCTTTGTAATAAGTTGGAAGCCGGTCAGTGCGGAACTTACTTTATTAAAGAGTAAACAAATACACCACATAGAACAGAACCGTCAGCCAACGTTTGACAGGATATTTATACCCCTGGCAGCGAACGCAACAACCAATAGGCACCCGGCGATTTCCCCGCCAAAACATAATAACTTCCCTTAGTGACAGGGTAACCAATAAACAATGGTACCTAATTGCTAGGCAGACATAACACTTTGGCTCTCAGCCTTTCTTATGGTCCAACTTTCACAACCATACATTGCAACTGGGAAAACCATAGCCTTGACCATATACACTTTTGTTGGCAAGATAATGTCTCTGCTTTTTAGTATGCTGTCTAGATTTGTCATAGTTTTCCTTCCCAGGAAAGCCTGATCTAGTTTTATCAATATGTCTAAGTAGAGGACAAACACTATTCTCAGAGCATTAGCTGTTATTTACGCATAAATAATAGATGTGTGTTTAAAGATTAATCACTGAGTTTGGTAAAGTAATTGATAAAAGGCACCTTCCAAGGTTCAAAGGACACCTTGTCCCTCCATGTGCATCCTGCATAATTTCAATAATCATTGTGGTAATAATAATATAGATCATCCATTTGTCACTAGACAGGTGTCCAAAGCCAAGGTGTCTAGCCATGTAATTGAGATTAAACTAGAAATTAATTATACAATTAACAGCCTCCTAAAGCAACATGATGCATCAGGATCCACAATGACAACAGAAGTTCAGCAATAGGACTGAAAGGTCATAAAGATGGATTGGGATATAAGTGCGAATCCAAAAAGTATAAGAGGGAATTTCTTTAATTCAAAATGATTAAATTCATGGTATGCGTGTGTTAAGGACTGGGTTGATTTAGCTTTATGGGAAATGCTAAGAAATGTTACTGAAAAATTGTTCACCCACTTCGTTGAAAGTGATATGCTAGTTTGTACTATTATTTTCCTCAGAACAACTGAAATATTTAGGAAGAATTTGAAGATAAATACAGAAAATAATAAAAATTCATAGACTATTGTTAAGGTCAAACACATATGCGTATCAATTTAAGGAGAATATAGATTATGGAAGATAAACCTATTAAATAATTTGCCATACCATTATCATCAATCATTTCTATAATTATAATTTGAACAGGTACATTTTCTTTAGAGGTTCTTCTCAAAATAAAATTCAGGAATAATTAACTGGAAGTATTACTATCCGAGTATATAATATGTCTCAGTCTGATGATAACCATGTAAGCGATGCATGTAAATTTAATCGAAAAGAGTCTTTAGTTATATACTAAATTATTAATGGATAAGATACCCTCTACAAATAATTAGTTTAAATAACATTTCTTTGAGAAAGGAATTTTGAAAGGCTGTCAAAAATCATCAAGCTTACATTATAAGTCAGTTGCCGATGTGAAACTGGGCAAGAAGGCTTGAGAAATACATGATAGAAGTCTTAGCAATTTATCTTAAATGGAGAAAGTTCTGGTCTCCTTTTCCTATTTTACTGTGTTTAAAAAAAAATCATATATATTCAGTTGGCCAAAAAATGCAGAGATCTGAATGATGTGAAGATTCTTCAGTACATCCTTTGCCACTTACTCAAATGTTAAACGTAAATTAAAGGCATGAGGAATAGCTGTTGTATATTTCCTGCTCTGCCTATCTGCGGGATGTTTGGAGATTTCAGAACTGGTTTATTAAAATCTGATTTTAATTAGTTTGATTGAAATACTTTAATGTTCTGTATAGCTGGTGAATGATTCTGAAATATTTTATGCTAGCAAAGGACTTTTAGCAATGCTCTCTTGAAATTGTTACTGGGCTGGGAATACAATTCCTGAATAGTCTCTAACAGTTTGGAAAATGCCTATTGTATTTGTTTCTTTTTTTAAAAAAAATTCATTAAAAACTTAGCTGTTTAATACTGATGATCTTTCTAGGACTGAAATATATTCTATTCAATGGATAAATCATTGCATCTTTTTTTTAGAATAGTTGCATTTTTATTGTTTTCATCTGTAATGCCTTAAGAGAATCTTTGCTATGAAATGGATACAAAATATTAAACATCAGGGGGAAAGGTTCTGGTTTGCAGATGTATCTCCTTTTTATTATAAAAGTACACATAAACCTTGCACTTTTAGAATATTTTTAAAATATGAATTCACCCATATATCTCAATTTGTACTGAATTCTTTAGCATATCTTCAGGAAGCTTTCTTTTTAAAAAGAAAACCACCAATAAGCATATAATTACTCTGTAGATACAATTGTGCTAAATATAATTATTTTTATTTTGCTAACTAGCCCTCACACTTCTTTCTTCACAAAGCTTATACATATGAGTCTGCCAATAAAATGCTAGATTTTGCACACAAAAATATACAGGAAAGAAAGAACATTGGAGCAAAATAATGCTTCTAGATTTTCCATTTCTGGAAATCACGTAATCTTATAAAATATTTTTGTTGGAGAAAGACTGTCCAAGCGAAAGGGAAGAATCAAATGGGGAATTAGTCTAGAATCCCCACATAAGCAGAAGAGGCTGAATTCCACCCCCTCTTTAATGCCATTGTACCTTATCTAGTTTTACAGTCAATGTGAGAAACTTCCTGTGTAAAGGCTTTAGCAATAAAACAGCTGGGTAAACTCTTCAATTATCGTATTTTACCATTTTTATAAAATAAAATATTATTTTCAATATTTCAATATTATTTTCATGTGTTCCCTTGTTATTCCACCTTTTTTGTCAGGTGGGCAGTACATAAATTAAAAATAATGAACAGCCCAGAGCTGCAATGTTTCTGAAGCAGATTAATAATGGAAGGGGACTTATAGCAAATGTGAATCTCAGTTTGGAATGGGTAACCATCAGGTCAACTTTATTACAATCCACAGGTATTCTGCATCAATCTGATATTACAAAGAGCCAGGGATGGGCTACCAACATTTTTACTACCACACTGTGGGTGTGGCTTAATGCATTTTCTTTCAACATCTTTCAGTGCAAATTGGGCGTTCTGGGGTGGAGCTCCATTTTCGCTACCCCATTGCATCCCCCCCCATCCGGGCAGTAGCCCACCCCTGATTATCTACTATATAAAGTGTATGTACACACAAACACATAGGTCTTCTAAAATTATACACATTCAACCTCATTTACTGTGATAAGAAAATCATATCCAGAGCCCAGAAGGGGGAAAAAAGAAATCAAAATTTGCTACCAGTACTGTGTACCTGACCAAAATTTTGCTACTGGTACTGTGTACCTGACCGTACCTATAGTTGCCCACCACTGCAAAGAGCTATTGGAACATCTATCCCAAAGTTGAACTTTTCAACCTAATATGAGACTGCTTTCTGCTTTGACTCGATGAACCTGCTCAATTATAACCACCAATTATAAGTAGAGGAAATCATTATCACGAATGAGTCATTTAGGTACACTCTATATGTTTGACTCATAAATTTTGTCAAAGACAGGTAAAAGTTGAATAAGGTATTAACTGAAAGCAACTCTAAATACCACATCATTTCTTCTGTTGGAAATGCATAAGCTTCATTTCTTGGTCAGTAACATAATTTAGAAATAGGCAAAATTGAGCTTACAACTTTTCATTACAATGTATAAAAAAACTTGTATAACATGTTTTACAGATGGTAGACAATTTAGTCAATGATTTCCAAAATAGGAAAATAAATAACACAGGCACAAATGTTGAGTGTTGTGGTTAGCTCTGGCCCAGCTCCTGCCCCAAGGACTGTGGATGTGGGGGAGACATCCACATGCTGCAGGCCTGTTTCCCCCCCCCCCCGGTGGAATCTGCTGATGAAGGCTCCTCTGACCAAGAAGACATGAGTGACCGGGAGGAGGAGAGTGTGGCAGACAGCTCAGAAGGAGATCAATTATCTAGCTCCTCCTTGGATTCAGAACAAGAGTTAATGATACAGCCATGCATGCGGAGAGCGATGCATAGGCAACAACAACTGAGAGATTATTATCAAAGAAAATGAGGCCACCTGTGGTTGGGTGGGGCTGTAGTAATTAGTGAGGCTGCTATAAATGACCTTTTGTGCGCTGATTTTTCCCCGCTTTGAAACTAAACCAGAGCAAAGTGTGTTTCACTTTGTGAAAGAAGAAGGACTGTGAATTACCTCACAGCTGCAAGCTAAGTATCACAGAACTGGTAAGGGACTTGTACAAATTACCAGTTTGTTTGGAGACGAGTGCTCTTTGCTATACCGAAAGAGGGCTTAGTTTAAGTGAATTTTCATTATAAAGAACATTGTTTTGAATTTTCAAACGTGTGTGTGTCTGAAATTTGTACCTGTGAATTTTCGGGAGGAGTTTACCAGAGAGCCCGACAGAACAGTTGAGAATGCCATGAAACATATGACCACCTGTGGTAGACCTGTAAAAACATTCTAAGGTATGAGAAAGACACACAGAACATAGCACTCTACAGAGAATTTTAGAAATCACATTTAAAATGGAATTATATTGTTTTATATATAATCCTAGAATCAAGGGTGAAATGCTCCTACTTCGTTTGTGCCTGTCAGTCATTGGTCACAAAAGGAGCACAAGGTTCTGTTCACCTGTCCAGATGCTGCCATTTGGGTTCTTTTATCCTCTGTGCATGCACAAAGCATTCTGTGCATGTGCAGAGGGTAAAATAATCCAAATGGCAGCATCTGGATGGATGGACAGAGACTCACGCTCCCTTTGCGACTGGCTCTCTAACAACTGACAGGAAAGAAAGAACCGAGAGCATTTCACCCTTGCCTAGAATACATTAACAACAAACACCATAATTTCCAGATATAATGTGATCTACTATACTACATCTCAAGAAGCAGCTGTATAAAGGACGCCTTGCCTTTAGTTAAGCAATGGGACAACTACAATGAAGAGTTGCCAAATATTCGTACTTGCTTTAGTGAAAGTGAACTTCAAGCCATTATCTCATAATGTTAGCCTAAGAAGACAATTAAACTGCTAATATTTTGCAAGCTATAACCAACACATATGGAAAATCACTAGAGCCAACAGAAATGTAAAAGTTTATCAGAACAAAATAACCTAACCCCTCTTTTAAATATATAAAATAGCATCCTGAAATGTGAGCTGGATAATCTCCTATAAATTCATTCAATCATTGATATAGATACATAAATAATTTCATATCTGAAGCACTGAATTCTGCTATCCTTCCCCTCTTTCTCCATTAAAGCTGTTAAATTCTGAAATGTAGTAGTTAGGTCACCTGAGCTTACATTGGCATGATTTCTGGTTGAAATATGACTCATAATTAAGACTATAATGATGTTTAACTTCTTGTTAGTCTGAAATAGATAGGCAGGGATTCACAGGAAATTTGTTTTAACACCAAATAAGCAGATAAATGAGCATGTCTCTTGAACCTCACCCATATTTAGCTAAGGTGAATGAAATATGTATAATTTCATTGGGGTGGGAGAAATACATTTGGCATAATCCTTTGCAACCTATGCATCATAATACAAATATAAATACATTTTTAAAACCTTCAAAATGTCTACTCCTCCATGAAATAAGATTAATTGATTAATTGATATTGTGTTTATTATCACCTTCCTATATAAAATAACCTCCTAAAATGCACAAATATAAACTAGGAAGCAGAAACTGAAAATCACTTAAGAGTAGTAATACTGAAATCACCAGGAATAATCACAGCAAGCTAAATACCCTAAAGCCACAATGGGGTTTTTTAAAGAAAAGGAATTCTCTTTTTTAAAGGGAAATTTTCATCAACTGTCATGAGTGACAAGGCATGAGATCTTCCTCTTAAAATGAGTGCTCACTCAGATGTGGACTCTAGTCTCAACCAAAGGAATCTTTGTGATTTGGGACAATGGCAAGGACTCCAAAGTTTATCTCAGCAAATTATTGGGTTTACCCAGGAGAAAATCTTCCATCAAATATTCTGGTTGTAAACTATCCACAGTTGTCAAGGTCATTCCCCAACATATGAAATTATGCACAGAAATAAAAGCGAAACTGGGACACTTCTTTAAAAAGTAAAATCGTGAGTTTCTCTGTGTAGCTCCTGAGGCTTTTTAAGCATCCTTCCTATGTATGAATATCTAGTCCAGCTGTAAACATGCTATAATCCAATTTGAAATTTGCTGTAAGCAGAACTTTAGTCACATCAGTTACAGCTTCACTGAATGTTGACAGGTTGCTCACATTGAGCTTCAATTGCAAGGAAAATATCTCTTAGCAGAAAGTATTTTTTTTCACTTGTTTCCTTTCACAGTTTATAATCTTAATAATATTCTGTGTTGCACAATACACCCTATTTGTAATTTTACACATTTTAATAACTATCTAAAAATCCTCTTTTGGTAATGGGGTAGGGGGGAAAATGAGTGCTCTAGAATTGTGCATGCTTTAAAAATAATTTTAAAGATGTTCTACTGATCTTGCAAATGAATAATTTTAAAGAAGTTCTACTGATCTTGCAAAATGTCCCAGGATAATGTTGCAGGATCCAATCTGAATTAGTCACCAAGACCAAAGGTTTATTCTTCCAAGCTTTCAGGGTCATGCTGGAGCTAATCACTGGGGAACTTGTCTTTCTCCAAAAAATGTGCACTGGGTGTTGTATTTATATGGTCCATAGTTGTGTGTAGTTTTTAGTTGTGTTAGATTTTGATGATTGCCTATTAAAGTCATTGATTGTTGTTTTCTTGTGCCTCTGTGCCCTTGACTCCTAAGTATCTAATAAGATGGTCGTAAATCAGGACTCCTCTTGACTGACAAGGGGCCAATTTCCCAGGTTTCAATCATTTTTCTGGCTGTTTTTATCCCTGCTCAGCAACAATCATAGTATCTTTGAAATTGAATGCATATCCTTTTTCATTGCAATGTGAGGCTGTCAATGACTTTGGGTCTTCTCATGTAACCACTTGCTTGTGTTCCTGCAATGGTGGTTAGCTTCCTCCCCCTCTGTTCTACATGGTCATAGGGGCAATCCATGAAGGGAATCCAGTAGATTACATCAAAAGTTTCTCCCACCTGCAAACAACCTTTGTATTACATGATTTGTCCTTTGTCCTATTATGGCAGAGTGAGGCATATAGTAGATCTTTTACTTTCTTTCTTCCTTTCTCTCCTCTGCATGTTGCATAGGCATCTTGTGATAAACACTTGTGGGTATTTCTAATCTTGCACAAGTACTATTCCTGCATGCCATTAATTGAAGCAATTGCAACTTTTTTCAGTATTGGCCAACTTGAAAAAAAACATGTACAGTATTTTTAAAGAGAGACATTAATAACACTTTGAAGCAATAGTAATAATAAAATGGTAATAATAATAATATAAGAACAAGGGGGCACAATCTGTGGCTAGTTGGGGGAAAGATCAGAAGTAACATGAGAAAATATTATTTTATAGAAAGAGTAGTAGATGCTTGGAACAAACTTCCGGCAGACGTGGTGGTAAATCCACAGTAACTGAATTTAAACATGCCTGGGATAAACATATATCCATCCTAAGATAAAATACAGGAAATAGTATAAGGGCAGACTAGATGGACCATGAGGTCTTTTTCTTCTGTCAATCTTCTATGTTTCTATATTGGAAGGAATAAGTGAAGCAAAGTAGATGCATTGAAGCTGATATACCATGAAGGCTTACTGAACATTGAAGAAAACAAACTAGCAAGACCAAAGAAAGAATAAAAGGGGAATTGGGACTTATCTGATACACCCTTTCTCATAGGGTGGAGCTAGCCTCCAAGAATGGGAAAAGGCACTGCCCTTAGCCAATCAGGATTGAGTCTGAAAGAGTAGAAATAGCACCCCCGTGCCTCAGTTCCCCCTCTTTTAATGAGGGACATAAGTCAGACTCTGCATGCAATCTTTGAACAACTAAACAATTTATTAACAAATAATTAATGTACAGATAAATGCGAACCAGAAATCCAATGACCAGACAGAGCCAAAAAGAGAGAGGGACTTGGAGGCTAGTTCCACCCTATCAGTACCAATTGTAACAGACGCCTTGTGTACATTTCTGAAACATCTGATTTACCACTTGAATACCATTGGCATTGACACCATCTCTACCATTCACTTTAAAAAGTTAACTTTACTTGAAAGTTTATATCCTGCAATGATCCCTTTAAAACCATTAAACAACATATTTCTATCCCAGACCCTTGGGTATGATTTTATAGGTGGATAAAAATACTACATCCAAGCTAAACAATTGGCTGACTGTGCAAGCTACCATAATAATAAGAATAAGCATGATAGTTGACTGGGTCACCTTGGGCCAGTCACTCTGTCTCATCCAATTCCTCTCAGAGGACTATTGGTATGGGGAAAATAACAGGAGGGAGACATCTTAATATGTTCATTGCCTTGAGTTGTTGATAAAAATTAATAAAGGTGGGATAAAATCAAATAAATAAAGCAGCCACATCTTTTTTAGGTTCTTGTAGAAGTCTAGAAAAAATGGATGACACTACGGCGCCTAAAACACGATTTGAGTATTGCCCACAAGATCATATGCTGCAACGTCCTGCCTCTCAATGACTACTTCAGTTTTAATCGCAACAACACAAAGAGCACGCAATAGATTCAAACTTAACATTAACCGCTCCAAACTTGACTGTAAAAAATATGACTTTAGCAATCGAGTTGTCAAAGTGTGGAACTCATTACTGGACTCAGTAGTGTCAACCCCTAACCCCCAACATTTCTCCCTTAGACTCTCCACGATTGACCTCTCCAGGTTCCTAAGAGGCCAGTAAGGGGCGTACATAAGTGCACTGGTGTGCCTTTCGTCCCCTGTCCAATTGTCTTTCCTTTCTTTCACCTATCATATATATTCTCTTCCTTTCATATATCCTCTCCTCTAAGTTCACTTTTACCCTTATATATATTACTACATGTCTATTTTCTTCCTATGTATTTGTGTATTGGACAAATGAATAAATAAAATAAATAAAAATAAATAAATAAATAATGATCAAACTTAGCTGCTCATCACATGATCAAACTTGGTTTTAAGCATTTCTCCCAAATTATTTTCAAAGCATGAACATTGCTATGTTTTGATATTATTTGATATATTTTGCTATTATTTTCACTAAATTATTATTTATTAATCAGTATCATTTTATTATTTTATTTTCACTAAAACTAAGGTGTCTTTTTTAAATGTGTGAATAAACTAAACAAGTGAAAATAGTCTTCCGGGGATTAATAAATTTATTCCAAATTTTTGAAATTCTGTTGTTACTGAATTCATAATACTAAATTAGTTTATTTCAGAACATGCTAGTCCAATGTTTATTCCTTGGGATAAAAAGTGCTCACTAAATGATAGAAACAATACAGTGTATTTACTGTAATTTAGCAATGCTTCCGTAACTAAATGAATGTGTGGCTATATACGTGTGTAAGAAAATATATAAGCAAATATGCACACAATGTGTCTTATTTAGGAATAGGTGGAACATAACTGGATTCAGTTTGTATATTCTGTATTGTTTCTCTTTCTAAGA
Organism: Erythrolamprus reginae; assembly: GCF_031021105.1. Taxonomy (NCBI): domain Eukaryota; kingdom Metazoa; phylum Chordata; class Lepidosauria; order Squamata; family Dipsadidae; genus Erythrolamprus; species Erythrolamprus reginae. Next base: position 115,958,038 of record NC_091951.1, on the reverse strand, counting down.
GACTCCCTAAATAACACCACTTTGTTATGAATCTTTCCCATTTGCAAAAAATGTATTTACAATTAGTCCACTTTTGACAAGTAAGCAGAAAAGTTCCAGCCACTTTGTTCAGAGGATTTTCAATACTTTGTTATGTTTGCAAAGATACATGTTTCATTTAGAATTAATGCACAGAATACAAACAATAAATACATTATTTAGAGAAAAAAATCCAAGCAGTCCAATTTGTTTACCATTACCTACCAACATATTCATTTTGCTTAGGATAATGACCCCCCTCCCAAAGCCAAACAGAAAAGTGTGCTAATGTAATTCCATGAACAAAACCTAAGAACAGTGTAAATTACTCTGCTTAATGGACTTTGGAATTTATTTAGCTATCCATTTGAAAGCTTCATTGCTTCAAGAGGATAGCGACTCAGATGGTTTATTCCTAAGAATATGCAAATGCAGTTTAAAATGTTTTGTTTACAATTTTTAATGGGCATGAACTATATTAAAAGAAAAAGACCTTTAGAACAAGGAATCCATTTACAGTAAAGTGGACTTATTCTGAAAAAAAATGCCACTATACACATCTTAGCCAATTTCCATAACTCTAGTCCACCATCCCAAAAATGGTTATGGGAAACCTCTATAGGACTATGATTGTAGAGGGTATTAAAATTTAATTAATTGAACTAAATTAAAAATTCAAAAGTGCAAATAATGCTTTGCTGATGCTATTGGTGAAGGGGCTATTCTTCAGTTCCAGAAACTAGTAAGAAACATCAAAATCACACTAGAACTCTTATGTTCTTAATGCTTGTTGTTTGTCTTCTAAACAGATTCTGAACAGGATTGGATTCAAGCATGAATGAAAAAACTCAAATTAATAGTAGCAATAGTATAAATAAAAATAATATATATAAATAATTATATAAAACATGTAAGAAAAAATAGAAATACAGGTACAAATGGAAAAGCTTCAGATCTAAAGTACATAAACTATTAGTATGTTGTAATACTTTATTAAGGATGTAGAATGTTACTAAATATTTCATATTCTTTCCCTAAACAAAATAGAAACATACTGATTAAATTTTAAGTTCAATGCACTTGTTTAACCCAGTATAAATCATTGATAAAACTGTAAGCAATAAGCAAGAAGCAACATATTAAGTCAATGCTAGAACTTATAAATTAAATTAAGATAATTCAGTGGATAAGAAAACTCGTTTGTGGATGTAAAATAACCCATACATAACATCATAGTGCAAGGATGGTTTTTCAATTAGAATTAAATTCTACAATTTTTTTATTTTTGAAGTATGAAATTATTCTAAAATTCAAAACCTATTCCCTCAATTTAGTTAGCAATTCTTTAGAAAAAGGAATAAAATTAGTGGAGCAAAGGAATGCTGTCGATTTAATTTAATTGGACTTCAGTAAGACATCTGATAAAGTAGACCATAACCTACTACTAGATAAAGTTGAAAAATGTGTGTTAGATAGCAACACCACCAGATGGATCAAAACTGGCTAACCAACCACACTCAACATGTAGTGCGCAATGGAACTACATCTACATGGAGGGAAGTATGCAGTGGAGTACCCCAAGGTTCTGTTTTAGGCCCAGTACTCTTTAATATCTTCATCAATGACTTGGATGAAGGGATAGATGAGGAACTCATCAAATTTGCAGATGACACAAAACTGGGAGGAGTAGCCAACTCTACAGAAGATAGGCTCAAGATACAGAAGGATCTTGACAGACTTGAACATTGGGCACTATCAAACAAAATGAAATTCAATGGTGAAAAAAAATAAGATTCTACATTTAGGCAAAAAAACAAAATGCACAGGTACAGTATATGTGGTACCCTGCTCAACAATAGTAACTATGAGAGGGATCTTGGAGTCCTAGTGGACAACCATTTAATTATGAGCCAGCAATGTACACCAGCTGCCAAAAAAGCCAACACAGTTCTAGTCTGCATTAACAGAGGGATAGAATCAAGATATCATAAAGTGTTAATTCCACTATATAATGCCTTGGTAAGGCCACACTTGAAATACTGTATTCAGTTTTAGTCACCATGATATTAAAAAGGATGTTGAGCCTCTAGAAAGAGTGCAGAGAAGAGCAATAAAATGATTAAGAGACTGGAGGCTAAAACATGAAGAACGGTTGCAGTAACTGGGTATGTCTAGTTTAATGAAAAGAATGACCAGGGGAGACATGATAGCAGTGTTCCAATATCTCAGGGGCTGCCACAAAGAAGGAGTCAGGCTATTCTCCAAATCTTCTGAGGGTACGACAAGAACCAATGGGTGGAAACTAATCAAGGAGAGAGGCAACTTAGAACTAAGGAGAACATTCCTGACAATTAGAACAATTGATCAGTGGAAAGGCTTACCTCCAGAAGTTGTGAATACACTGGAAGTTTTGAAGATAATTTTGGATAACTATTTGTCTGAAGTAGTGTAGGGTCTCATGCCCAAGCAGGGGGTTGAACTAGAAGACCTCCAAGGTCTCTTCCAACTCTGTTGCTATTATTATTATTATTATTATTATTATTATTATTATTATTATTATTATTATTATTATTATTATTATAAATATATTTTCCAGTAAAGCTCATATAAAATTCTTGTGTTCATTAACACATGCAATCCTAATTCTTTATCAATTGAGAAGATATAGTACATAGTTTAGTGAAATGTAATAAAATTTCAGTTTGTAATAGAATTACAAATTTTAAAATTTCTTTCATTTTATTATGAATTATTTTCTATGACAATATTTTACAATATTACCACCGCATCTGAAAGAATTATATGAACTGTTTGCTCCATATGCAGAATTTGGGGAAAGTAATATTTATTTTAACAATAAGGCTGGAATAATACCAGTCTTCTTAAATATACAGTTCAGAGTAAATTTGATATTTTCCTCCCACTGAAATCCCAGACTTACATCTCTAATGCTGAAAACATTCAAATATTCAAATTTGCTATCCACCTATTCATATATTTTCAGCATATAACATTCAGTTTCTCAATCATACAAATATTTAGTATTACCATACAATATAATATTTTCAAATTTGGATAATCAAGCAGAATTTCTTTAGTTCTTTTGTTATTTATTATTCTTTATTTATTTATTAAATTGGTTTGCCATTCATCTCATCAGAAGGTGACTTATTTGGATTACTGAAACCAGTCCACACAGGGATCTAAGTTATTCAAAAGCATGGGCTGGGAAGAATTGTAAATACAATTTAAAAGTAACAAAGAAATAATTAGTGCCATACAAATGATGAATAGTCATCTAGTCACATGTGACTCCATTCTGTAACCACTACATAATCCCTGTATAATAATTGCATCTTTCAGATAATCAAAGAATTTAACTAAAACTTGGAAAGTTATAACTATCTTGTAGTAGATGATACACCCATTGAGGGAGAATATCTGAATATTACCAACACTCAAAAGTAACAACCATTTATTGAAAATGACGATCTGAAAAGATTCTGACAATTGGCAATTTAAATGCTGTCAGATTCCTGGGCATAATATATATTGTCAGCTTTTTCCAGCATAATTAAATAATGTAGTTTAATAAATTATGATTTAATTCTTAAAACATAGTACAAATGCTACTTGTTGGTTTCCTGCTGTCAAAAATAACAATTATGAAATCATAATGAAAATTCATATAAATATAATTAGACTGAAATTACCTTAGTGGAATCTGATGACAATTTTGGACTGAGATCCTGCATTTTTTTTTAAAGGACAGTGGATGTTCAGAAGTCTGTCTTGAACTCCATAATGCCACTTTATAGGGAAGCTGCTATGGCACATTATAGAGAGCGTGTTTTTGACATATGGCTTGTTCAGTGCATCTTTGCTTAAAACCTAAAATCCTTCAGTTCTATCATCTTTGTGTCCTTACATTTAGTCATGTTTAAAGCAATTAGGAGTGAGAAGGGGAGACACACAGAGAGAAAGCATATTCTAGAGCCATAGAGATGTAGATGAGATAATGGTCAAACCAAATAATACCCTGGGAAGAAATTGTCCTTATCTTTGAAACACAGCAACTTAGTGATTTTTTTTTCTTATTGCCACAGTAATTTTGCAGTTCAGGTGAGATTTTGCAGTAATTTTTCAGCTTGCAATTTCCATGCCTGCCCAGACGCTTTTGTCTTTATAAGAGCATCACAAGCTTAATTGAACAATAGCTAATCTCTAACAGCAAGTCAAGAAGTAAGATCTTCAATTGGCCACATATGTTGCTATGGACTTGCTCCAAGAGATTCTATTATCCTGTTTGAAGAGTCACATTTGTGGACTGGACTGGGATTTGCTCTATTAATTTCCCTTGTGCTTTGTTCTCCCTGAAGTATTTATTTATTTGCACCTTATTATCCTCTATTGGATTTCCTACAACTCAACATCAATGTTTGTTCTGCATTACTAAGCCACAAATCATCTGTGTGTTTCATCGTTCAATCCTCAGAGACACAAACAAGTGTCTTCACACTCATTGATGCATCATTACTGGCAAAGCAGAACAAAAGCATGTTGGAATCGACTGCATCCATATCAGATCTCCCAGGAGTGTGTAGTATTGGGGATCAAGCAGAATTAACACAAATTGAATAAGAATGCCCTTTGTGCTGTGTTAGATAATTCAGTAACTTCTGATTCTTCCGCAGTGATGGAGTCATTATATCAGAATTATCTGTAACTGCTTTTTTGACTAAGCTTTTGTGTTGCCAGTTATAATATCTGCTCTAGTATCTGCTAGGTCAACCCTAAAGTGAACATGGCTAAACTCTTGGAGGCTTCAGGATTGCTACACAACAGAGGGAGGGGGAAAATAGTTAGATGGGGTTTTGTAGCCAAAACAATAAAACTTTCCTGTGGGAACTCAAGCACATTCTCATAGGTGGCTGGCCAGAGGAGGAATGAAGTCATTTAATGGTATGTTTTCCTTCATACAGGTTTTATGGTTGTTCAGCTTTCGAAGTAACACCTGCAAAAGCCATAATTTTATAATGTCTTAGTAATGTCTCTGAACTTTTATATTTTGTCTAGACCTGTCACAGTCTTCCTTTCAAATAAAAGACATATTTTAATCACATAGCTTAACATCCTTGTGAATTTTTGAGCCTTGAAAGATAAAATTCTACTACTATTTCAGTTTATTTTCAACTTATTTACATTGTCTGTTGGCACAGGCCTTTAACTCCAGAATATCTCCGAGACC